>NW_006159850.1:2551346-2553012 GCF_000334495.1 Tupaia belangeri chinensis | reverse complement strand
CGGGGTAGTATTGTGTGTGAGTGTCATGCCCCCTGGCATCCCCTGCCCCCGTCTCGTCCTCTCTCTCCCCTCCCCTGCCCCCGTCCCGTCCCCTCTCTCCCCTGCACCATCCCCACAGCACTGCCCGTAGGTGTGTAGGTGCTGTCCTTCCATCCCAGCTGCCCCCGAGCCTGTCTTCTTTCTCTCTCTCTCTGAGAGACTTTTATCACAGGTATGTGCACTTGCCAGAGAGACAGAGAGACAGAAAGTGAAAACTCGCCCCCAGGGGGTGGCCACACCGCAGTCCCTTCTCCTCTATTCTCCGCATTTGGGTCACACATGCACATGCACCCAGCATGAGTTTCCAGTCGCCGGGTCCAGGACTCAAACCACAGTCGATTATGCGGGAGTCTAGCACCTTAACCACCATGCCACCTGCTGGCTCCTCTCTCTCTTTTTAAAATGTATTTATTTGTTTATTCCATGAATAAGACAGTGAGACAGAGGCAGAAAGAGACAGACAGTACCCCCAACAGGGGCACTGCAGTCCACCCCCGGCCAGCCAGCCCCATGCTGTCCAGGTCTCCAGGGCCACGGGCCCAGAACCTTCCTGCGTGGTCAGCCTGCCAGAGCGCGTCAGCTCACATGTCTAAGCTCAGTTACCCCTTTGCTCCCCGCAGGAGGACGCGGAGTGAGCTGAGTCCTCGCGAGAGCAGACGACGGGGCAGGACTGCAGGTCTGGGACGCAGCCGTGCAGTAGCAGAAGCCGAGCTTTGGGGTCGCGCTGACCTGACCGAGCCCAGCCTGGCCTCCAGCAAGGGGAAGCTGCCGCAGCTGCTCTGTAGAGCGACACCTGCAGTCCGAAGTCAGGAGCGCCGAGGACAGTGATGCATTAAACCGTGGCGGAGACGCAGAGTCGAACACGCACGCGTCCCCACTCTCCGTTCGCTCTCTCCTCTGTTGGCACCCCCCAAATCCTGTGTATAGACATGGAGATTTAGGGTGTCGATGAGAGAGACACAAAGACGGAGAAAGAGAGACACAGGAGACACAGACGGGAGAAACAGTGGGGAGACCGAGAGATAGAGAGGCAGAGACCAGCCTGATCTGTCCAAGGGAGGCTGGGGGAAGCCTTAGAAGGGGCCCCGGGGGGCTGCAGTGGGGAGGCCTCGGGGTGTGGGCTCCGAGCGACTCCAAAGGGAACGAGCAGAGGAAGGAGAGCAGGTGAGCAGGGCTGCCGCCGAGGTTGAACTGGTCCCACCCGAGCGGGAGGACGGGCATGGAAGGAGCCCGGCTCCCCTCCCTCAGGCTGCCCTGGCCGCTTCCCGAGGTGACTGTAGCCTGGCTTCACGCAGAGCTGAGCCCAAACCCCAGCCCTGCGAGGTCAAGGCGTGCAGCCGAGGGCCCCAGCGCACATCGAAGGCTCCGCCGGTGACAACATATCTGTCTGAATCGTAACACGCATGTGTTTCCCACTCCCAGGGAAAAACAGAACAAAACAAAACAGGAGGGGGACTGAGTGACAAAGGGGGCAATGCAAGGACAGATGTGGAATGACAGGGGCATATCCATGGGGCACACTCCCCCGACAGGAGGCACATCCATGGGACTGACCCCCCGACAGGAGGCATATCCATGGGGCACACTCCCCCGACAGGAGGCATATCCATGGGGCACACTCCCCCCA
>NW_006159850.1:2546470-2550037 GCF_000334495.1 Tupaia belangeri chinensis | reverse complement strand
GAAGGCTCCCCCGAAAGGAGGCATATCCATGGGGCACACTCCCCAACAGGAGGCATATCCATGGGGCAGACCCCCCGACAGGAGGCATATCCATGGGGCAGACCCCCCGACAGGAGG
Organism: Tupaia belangeri chinensis; assembly: GCF_000334495.1. Lineage (NCBI taxonomy): Eukaryota > Metazoa > Chordata > Mammalia > Scandentia > Tupaiidae > Tupaia > Tupaia belangeri. Next base: position 2,549,920 of record NW_006159850.1, on the reverse strand, counting down.
CATATCCATGGGGCAGACCCCCCAACGTAGGCATGTGAAGATGGGGCTGGTCTGCGGAGGGGAAGGCGGGGAGGTCTGAACTCCTCGTTCTGGACTGTCGCCACTTGTCATGCTTACATGGTTTGTTTACTGCAATTTTCCCTTAATATCTGCTTGGTGCCATCAATGTGACAGTGGTTCCGGGGGCATTTCCAGCCCCATCCAGCCCCCGCTGGCCACCTCCGATAGTCCCTGACCCCTCCACTGCCTTCTGCCTTCCCTGAACCTCCCTGTCCTCTCCCCGGTATGGGGGCCACTCGGGTTTGCCACCGTTCCTACCCCGCAGTACAGTGACCGAGCGGCTATTGGGCCTTCCGCCCAGGTGGCAACGAGGTGGCCTGGCTGGGCTGCAGGAGATGGTGGGGCAGGTGGGGAGGCTGAGGATAGCACCCGCGTGAGAAGGCGTACCCTCCCAGCCTCTGCTGCCCGACGCCAGGGCCCCTCGCTCTCTGGAAACCCCCTCGTCCTATGAAGGGCGCGTGTCTCCCTCTGAGCTGGGGAACCTCCGTGTGCCCCCACTGCTACCTTAGCTGCCTATCCCTGGCAAGTTCTGGTCCCCTGCCCAGGACAGGAAGTCTGGCCTGGAGGAGGTGGTCCTTAAACAGCCCACCTCACACCCAGCCGCCTCACAGAGTGGCCGCTACGGAAGGGGCTCCCCTCCCCAACATCCCCATGCGGCTCCCGGAGACCAAGGCTCCACTCGTACCCACTTCCGACCAGTGAGTGGGCCTGCACAAGCGGGGCAGCCTTCTCCCCAGGAGCGGAAGAGAGGACGCCCCTTCTCGAGGCACCAGCCCTCTGGCCCCCGGTGCATTTCCCACTCTGCCTGCAGATTGGAGGCCCTGCTCTGACGCCGAGAGTTCCAACAACACGCCTTCCACGGTGACTAATGTGGGGGAGTCCAGCGCGACTCAGGAAGCCGCATTCCGTGGGCCGTGTCACCTTTGGCCGGGAGACTCCAGTTCCCACCAGGAACACCAGAAAAGCCATCAATTTCCAGGCATCGAGCCTGTGCAGGGCTCTGGCTCTAACTGCCTGGCGTCGGCCGCACTCGAGACACCTGCGCTGGGCAGGAACAGACCTCTTCCAAGTAAACACACGGCCCTGGGGGGCCGGGAGCCCTGCCGGCCGCTCCGGATGTCCTGGACGACCGGCAGAAGGCTTCCTTCCACCGTCTCGGAGAAAAACGGCATCTTCTCCAGCCAACTCCTCTTTCCTTTTCAAATGGAGAACGTGTCAGGAGAGCTTCCCAAAAAGCCAGCACAGCCAGAACAGCCCCCGGACTTTGGGCTCCAGGCTCCTTCATTCAACCCACGGCCCACGTGCGAGGCGCACGCTCTCACTAGCAATGCCCCACGTGGGGCCCTGGCTGGTGTGGGCGTGAGCGTGGTCCCGGTCCCCGGGGCTCCTGCTCTGTTGTCACCCGCCCTGGCACGGTGAGGGCTGCTTGTTGGCCAGCAGTGACCCGTGACACCTGCCGCAGGGCAGCGTTACTGCTGGGAGGTGGGCTCTCAGCCCAGGACTGCCCCGCCCAGCCCACCAGGTGAGAAGGGGCTGAGCGGCCCGAGGCGTCCTCGCCCAGCTGGGAGAGCAGGGACTGCCAGGGACACAGCGTAAGAAGCTGATGTCTTCATCACACTCTCCAGATCCGCGACCGAGTGTGAGAACTTCATCCTGCAGACAGAGCAGAGTGTAGGGCGGAAGGAGCCTGGGCCCGGGAAGGGCCGGCAGAGCCCGCCCAGAGGGACTGTTGCGTAAGCAAGGGGCATGCGTCCACCGAGTCCCGTCTCCGCCGCAGAACGGAGGACCCTAGGTGCCGGCCGGAGGCTTGAGTGCCACCCAAGGTCAGTTCCGTGCAGGTGCTGGGCAAGTTCTTCCAGGGACAAGGCCAAGGACGCCGCGCGGCCACCCGAAAGCCTGCTGAGCTGAGCACCTGACCCGAGCTGTGGGCACGCTTCCGGAACCACGTGCTCCACCACGTCCGCCGGGTACACTGCGTCCTTCATCCCACGCCAAGGAAGGGCGTTAATGTCCCTGAGCCACGCCCACAGGCATCTGCTGGGGAGCCTGAACCCCGCCCACAGGCATTGGGGAGCCTGAACCCTGCCCACGGGCATCGGGGGAGCCCTGCTGTGCATCCACTGGCACCTGAGTTTGACCGAGACACGGCCGGCAGTCCCTGAGACCTGTCGGAGGACAGCAACAGAAACCATTACTGGCTGGTAGCGAGACAGGATCTCTGGGAGGAAAGCCTGCGGGGGGCTGTTGCCGAGGGCTGGAGAGCTGTTCCCAGAAGCTCTGAGAAGTCATGGAGTCGCCCCTCAGCTGGACTGTCTTGGCACCTGGAGGAGGTCCTTCCTCACGAGGGTGTGAGCAGCATGATCAGCGTCCGCCTCCCCACTGCCTGTCAGAGAGAGCAGCCGTGGCCCTGCATCTCAGGACTAGAGCCCCCACTCACAGCCCAGCATGGTGGCCTCCCCAGGGGTGTCCAGCCACGTCCACACATCTGGGCTGCCAGGGAGGCCGGGGCCGCAGGTGCCAGGAATGGTCCATCCCTGGAGCAAGCTCGGCCTCCCTTTGCTGCACAGGAGGTGATGCCACAGAGAGGTGCTGGATGGCCAGAGGGCGGCAAGTGGTTGCTGCTGCTGGAGGTGGAGGTGAGCTGCTGTCCAGTCCAGGTGCAGCAGAAGGGACGCGCAAAGCCGGTGGGAAACTGCAGCCTGGAGGGGCAGGAGGGCAACACCCAGAAGCCCTAGGACGGCACAGGAGCCCGTGGCAGGAGCCCTCAGGAGAAGGATGCAGGTGCCCCAGAGGCCTGGTGGGGCCTGGAGGACACATGCCCTCCTTTCATCCGCTCCAGAGGGTGGGCAAACCCACGAGGAAGGCAGAGGGCAGGCAGGCAGGGCGGTCCCAGGCAGAGAGCAGGTGCAGGGGTGAAGGGCGGACCTGCTCGGCACCGCTGGGAAGGAGGGAGGTGGCGCTGACCCATCGGAACACTGTTCAAAGCGGTCCCTATCCGGGAGCTGCTGCGCCCGCACTGGCGTGGGCTGTCCCGTGTTCTCAGCAGGCCTGGCCTCCGTCTGCCCTCGCTCTCACCCCTCGGGCATGCCCTGCTCCCAAGGCCAGCGCCTGCCTGCAGGACTCGGTCAATGCCCCATCCAGCCACAGGGTCCGCGAGGCCTGCCCGAGGCCCGAGGGATGTACAGCCTGCAGAAATGGCCACTGATGAATGGCAGCAGTGAGGGACAGATGTCCAGCCCCCTTGCCACTCCAGACGTGCCCAGATGTGAGCTCCGGCTCCAAGTCCTCCTGCTGGTGGGAGGCTCCGATGGCCCGCACGAGCAGCTGGCTACCAGCACATGGCAGTGGCCCTGCCCGCTGACTGGACTGGGCCTCCCCCCCCGCACCGCC
>NW_006159850.1:2526171-2546161 GCF_000334495.1 Tupaia belangeri chinensis | reverse complement strand
CCGGCTGGGGGGGGGCCCCGATGGCCCGCAGGAGCAGCTGGCTACCAGCACATGGCAGTGGCCCTGCCCGCTGACTGGACTGGCCCTCCCCGCCAGCACCGCCTGTGACTAACTCCCAGCTAACCTCCGCCTGTAACCCTTCGGGGCTGCTCCGGGGGGAACCGAACTAGGATGAGGAAGCCCAGAAAGCTCGACTGTCACCCACGGTCACCCCCAGTCACACAGCTCACTCGGCGAGCGGCCGGCCCGCTGCCTGCTCCCACCCCAGACCTCGCCCAAGTGGCAGGCCCTCTCAGGTTCAGAGAGTCCCCAGGTCCTTGGTAACGTGCCTCCCAAGGTCAGGGCTTTGCCTCGTGTTCCAGGACAGAGCGGACGCGGCCACAGCCATGCTAAGGGTTGCTCTCAGAGGAGCCTGGCATTACCCTCGGAGGCAGGGCCTCCTGTTCCCTCTGCATGGCAGACCTGTGAAGGGGGACGAGGATGTGTGGTGGGCGGTCCCGGCCAGGCCTGGGCCTGCAGCAGTGTGCTCAGCGCTGTGCTCCCTCCTCATGGCCACTGCGACGCCCCCTCCACCTTCCGACTGCGAATCCACGCGTGCTCCTCTGACACAAACGCCACCCGGGGTCCTGGCAACGGGCTGCCTTTCCCCAGAAGCGTTCGGAGTTCCTTGGTCCAGAGGCATGGCTGGAACACGTCTAGGATGTTGGGACAGGACAGAAGGTCAGTAGGAGACATGGACCTAAGATGAGAATGAGGCCAAATGGGTGGTCCGGGAGGACTTCCTGGAGGAGGTAGTGTTTGAGCTGGGCTCAGAAGGCAGAGAAAGGTGTAAGTAGATAAGAGACCTCAGACCAGCAAGGAAGCATTGATGGCGAGCACGCAGCCTCAGCAAAGGCGGAGAGGCCGGCAGTGAAAAGGGGGAAAGATTCGCTCGGCTCCAAGTTCTCAGAGACCGGACTGGGCAGAGCAGCTCCTGAAAGAACAAGAAAAATAACTCTCCAAGAGGCCCGATCGCAAGGCACAGGCAGCTCTTCACGGCGAGCCCCTCGGAATGCCCCCGTTCTTCTCTCACGTTCCTGGGGCATTTTGCGCAGAGTGTGAAATCAGTTATGCAGAGAGCCCCAAATACATTCCCAAGGCTTGTGGGAGGCTGAGCCCGTGAGTAACATTTCACACAGCCCCGGGCTCTTCATGGCCAGACTCAGCCTGGGAGAGGCGGCCCTGTCCGGGAGAGCAGGCCGCAGTGGGTCCCCGTCTGTCCTTGCCCGTGGGTGTCTGGGCGCACATTCGCCAAGGGGACACGTGTGTTTAATTTGGCAGTGGGTGTTGGAAGGGACAGGGTGGGGACCCCGAGGAGATGGTCGCTGGCTTGAGCAGCCCTGCATTCCTCTGCCTCTGCTCCTCCAGGGGCTGGGCTTGCAAAGGGGTTTATTCATCACCGGGTGGAATTTGGTCCCCAGGGCTCCTGGCTCCCGTTCCTCGCCCTGCCGTGTAATCAGTCAGGCAAGGGCGGCTGCTCTGGAAGGAATAGCAGTCACGCGGGCACACAGGGATCTGGCAGCCAGGGCCCAGCCGTGTGGTGGGAGGTGGGCCTGGCTGCAGGCGGTCACATAGGGGCGCCACAGGGACCGGCGAGGTGGGCACAGAACCCCAAGTAGGGGGACATCATCAGAGGGGTCCAACAGGAGACTCGTGCAGGCGCCAAGTAGGAGACTCCTCATCCTTTCAGTAGAAGTCCTCCTGGCCAGTTCACTAGGACACACGGCAGGGCTCCACCACGCCCCTGCCCTTCTTCAGCTGGTGTGGCCACGTGACCAAGCTGTCACCAAGGGACACATGACTCCCATGTCTCTTCCTCATACGGAGCCTTGTCCCTGGCCTGGCTGGAGCAGTGACAGGGCTCTGGGTTGGCTCCGATCAGGAGGACGAGGAATCACCTGGGAACGACAGCAGGAGGAAGACGGGGACCGGATCCCTGCATGACCTGGTGGATCACAGCTGTCTAGCCTGACCAGACTGTCCACACGGGAAGAGGATAAACCCCTCAGGACCAGCAGATGGTGGGACGGTTACGTCACCAGGCTCCCACGTCGTTGACCCTGGTTCGAGTCCCAGACCCGGTGGATTAAACCTCATGCCAGGCACACGGGTGGGTGTTCCCCAAATCCCGAGAGAATGGAGGAGGGATTGCGGCGTGGCCATCCCCCCAGGGGGTGATTTCTTGCTTTCTGTCTCTCTGTCTCTCCCTGCGTCTCTGGTGAGTGCCTGCACGTAACGACAACAGCAAAGCGGCAGGTTGCTGTTGGGACAAGTCGCGTCACACAGAGTGCTCAACGCTACCAACACGTGGGAGGTCAGAGACCACCCTGGGAACTGCCCTCTGATCCGGAGACGCTGTTTTGTCCGAGAGGAAGTTTTCTGCACGTCCGTAATCTTGACATGATGGCCAGAGGAGGGAGCCAGTGACGCCGAGCTGCCCCCATGCGTCGGCACAGGTGCGCTCACGTCCTTAGAGACACGTGGATGCGGCGTACTGCGGGCAGGGGCCCGGGCTCCCCAGGACGTGCATGGGGGCTCTGTGAGGCCACATTTTCAGAAGGCACGCAGTGACCGGAGTCAAGCAGAGAAGGGCACAAACCTGGGCTCTGCTTCTTCACGGACAGTGGCCATGACTGGTGGCCCTCGCGGTTTTCTCCAGCCTCCCCCTCATGCACACTCCTGTCCAGACTCCGAGCTGTGTGCTAGGGCTGCACTTCTGGTCCCCACGGCTGGGTCTGGCTGGTGAGCAGTGAGGGCATCCCCTCGAGGACATCTGAGACCCTCCAGAGTTCCCTTACCCCCTTTGCCTTGGCGACTAGCAGAGTTTGATGGTGCCTGTGCCGTCAACCTCGGTCCCTGAGCATTCTCGGTGTCCCTGGCAGCCCACAGGCCAGAGCGCCGTATAAACCCCTGCTCTGTGAGCCGCGCAGGGCTGGGCACTGCCCTGGCGGGCAGCCTTTGTGTGACCTTTCGTGAGCCACTCAGCTTCTCTGAGCTTCAGTTTCTTCACCAGCAGGGTCGTGGAGACAAGGGTGATATTTCCTGCTTAACTTGGTTTTGTAGAGGTTAAGGAGAATAAACCCAGTAGATGCGTAGTGGAAACCCGGTGTGCGGCTGACACGCGGGCAGCTCTGCCTCCTGCCCGTCGGTCCAGACTCATCCGTGCTCCGACTCCCACTTCTTCTACGTTTCCACCTTTTCTTCTCTTCTCCTTCTTGACTTCGTTCCCGGACGGACGGCTCAATTTGGCTGAGGCCCCTGGGTTTTGATGTGTGCTGTTTAACACCCAGGTGACAGGTGACAAACTCCAGGAGCCCCTGTCAGGAAGACGAGAGAGCCGTGCGAGCCGGCTTCCCCAAGGCTGCAGGGTTTCTGGGGTCCTCCGCATCCACCTTCATTAGCTGGACTTTTATAGCCTGGAGAGAAGACAGTACATTTCCACGATTCCTCAGGCAACCGCCAGGGAGTACAGGACTCCCGAATCCCGGGCCGCACTCCGAGCCAGCCGCTCCCAGGAGCAGACCTAAGGCTTGCTCAGGGAGGGTGCAGGGGTGGAGGCACATGCACGGGCCAGGCTGGGCCTAGCTGCACCTCTGCCTCCACCTCCAAGGACAGGGCTGGTTGGGGTCGGGAGCCCCAGGCCGTCCTGCAGAACCAGGCCGTGCAGAGCGAGGGCTCGGTGGAGTTTAGCCGCGGTTACTAATACTGTGATTCCCGACGAGGAGCCAGGCCAGGCCCCTCCCCGGCTTGCCGTTCCTCCTCCCGAAGGTCTTTCTTGTCCACAAACTCTCTGGGCCGCAGGTTCTGAGGCAGGGACGAGCAGGGAGCCCCGCACAGCAGGGCACGGGGAACTGGGTAGGATCCGAGGGCTGCGGCTGCTGTACTGGGTGAACAGCTCATTTCCCGTTTCATAAAGTAGGCCAGTGGGGGCCCTGCCTCCCGCAGCGTCCCCACTCGCCTGCTCTGCTGAGCTTTCTCTCTAGCAGTGTAGACTTTAAAAACTACACAAAGGAGTGGAGAAAGATTAGGAAGCCCAGATAAGCACGGACGAGAGGACGGACCTCGGGCTGCCACCTCCGAGAGGCCCCGGGGGCCGACACGTGGGCACATGTCCCCACGCAGAGGCTGTGTGGGCTCGGGGCCGGCCATCATGCCCGACTCACACCCATCCGAAACCCCTTCCGCTCAGCTTCTGGGTAGGGCCTCGGGCAGGGTGGTTGACGATTTCCCCACAGTCGGGGCAGTGCCCGGAGGACAGGCGCCCGGGCACTCTGTGGGGGTCCTCGGGGTGCTCACTGGGAAGACGCTCTCAGGTGGGAGGAGCTGAGCAGGAAGTGGTCTCGGCTGGAGCCTGGGGTGAGCTGCACCCCGCACTTGGCCCCTCACAAGTCACTGGTTGGCCAAGTGCTTTGGACCGAAGGGTCATGTCCCCCAGAGTTCACATGCTGGACCTGTGCCCCCAAGGTGGTGGTATTCGGAAGTGAGGCCTTCGGGAGTTGATGAGGTCAGGAGGGTGGGGCTCTTGGGGGGATTACCGCCCTACTAAGACAGACCCTGGGAGATGCCTTGCCAGGTCTACCACATGGAGACGCAGCAGGGAGGAAGAGGAAGGGGGTCCTCGCCAGATGCCAGCCTGCCTGCACCTGACTCCTGGCCTTCCAGCCCCCAGAACTGTGAGCTGTGGCACCTGCTGTCCAGAGGCCACTAGTCCGCCGTGTCCTGCTGGTGCCAGGGCGGGCTGCACAGTCATGACAGGTCTGCAGGGGCAGCTGGCAGCCTTCAGCAGCCAAGGCCGGCTGCAGCTGGGATGAGGGCCCAGGTTGCTCAGGAGCAGGCCGACCCCGGGTGGCCGTCCACTCCCAGGCCTGCCTGACCCTCTCTTCACTGCACAAAGCTGGCCACCTGCCCTTCGGGCGGGCCTGGGGGTCTCCCTGCCGCTCTCAGAGGTGGGACTGCAGAGGCCCATGAACACCTCACACACACGTCACACCTCCATGCACCACTCGGGCAGTGACTCACACCTCACACACACACACACCTCCACGCACCACTCGGGCAGTGACTCACACACACACACACACACACACACCTCCACACACTACTCGGGCAGTGACTCACACACCTCACACACACGTCACGCCTCCACACACCACTCGGGCAGTGACTCACACCTCACACACACACACACCTCCACGCACCACTCGGGCAGTGACTCACACACACACACACACACACACACCTCCACACACTACTCGGGCAGTGACTCACACACCTCACACACACGTCACGCCTCCACACACCACTCGGGCAGTGACTCACACCTCACACACACACACACCTCCACGCACCACTCGGGCAGTGACTCACACACACACACACACACACACACCTCCACACACTACTCGGGCAGTGACTCACACACCTCACACACACGTCACGCCTCCACACACCACTCGGGCAGTGACTCACACCTCACACACACGTCACACCTCGCTCCACGCATGGCCCACACAGACGACCTTCGCCGGTGCACTCCGGGAAGCCGTGTCTCGAGGTGTATCTCCCAGGGCCTCCACAACCTCCAGGCAGTTACAGACGGCCTTGGAAAACACCCGAAACACCCAAGTGATCCATTTTCTGGCCTCAGGTGGGACCTCTGCTCCCCAAGGAGGGAAGGCCCAGGAAGCCTAGCAAGGTCTCACACACTAGTGGGGGAGAGGGAGAGAAGTCCCAGCGGCCGTCTGTCCGGGCCCACTGTCTGGCCCAGAGTCCCCAGTACATGGTGATTTGTACAAGGTAGTAACCTACTGTGTATCCCATAGACAATAAATACTTGAGGGCCAGTAGGTGGCAGGACGAGTAAGGTGCTGGACTCTCACATGGCCAACTGCAGTTCGAGTCCTGATCTGGCAGCTTGAAAATCATGCTGGGCATGTGTGCATGCATGCCCCAAATCCAGGAGGAGAATGGAGGAGAAAGGATTGATAGATGGCCTTCCCCTCGGGGGGGGGGGCTTTCTCACGTTCCCTCTCCCTCTCTAATAAAAATAAAATAAGTGCCTGAGACACTTTAGCTCCCCGTACACACATACACCTCATCTGCTTCAGTCCCTACGATCCCAAGAAAGCATGTATAGACCAGGTAGAAGAGACACACGTGGACTCGCCAAGCCCCCAAACCCAACCCTTGAGGGAAGTGTTCATGACATTGCTGAGTGGACGCCCACGTGGCCAACTGCAGCCCGAGTCCTGGACCTAGTGGCTTGCTTTCTGACTTTCCCTTTCTCTGTGTGTGGGTCTCTTTCTGGTCAAACCAAAAAAATAAGAAAAATTGGACCAGCGGATGGCATAATGGTTAAATCACTGGACTTTGCATAGTCGAGCACGATTCAAGGCCCAGACCTGGCAGCTTAAAATTCATGCCAGGTGCTGGGACGAGCAGTTAGCGTAATGGCTATGTCACTGGACTCCCATGTAGTCAACCGTGGTACGAGTCCTGGACCTGGCAGCTTAAACTCACGCCGGGCACGTGTGCATGCATACCCAAGATCCTGAGAGGAGAATGGAGGAGAAGGGATTGCAGCGTGGCCATCCCCCCTGGGGGGTGACTTCTCGCTTTCTATCTCTCTGTCTCTCTCTATCTGGTGAGTGCACGCGCCCTATAGCAAAAACCTCCCCCCCAAAAAAAAAAAAATTCATGCGAGGTGCATGCATGCCCCAAATCCTGAGAGCAGAATGGAGGAGAAGGGACTGTGGCATGGTCTTATTCACTGGGGGGGTGATTTCTCGTTTTCTGTCTCTCTTTGTCTCTCTGTCTGGTGAGCACACATGACCTATAGCAAAAATTTCTCAAAAAAATAAAAATAAAAAATATTAAGTATGGCCATAAATTCCTTGACACATTAGTTGGAAGCCAGTTCCTCTCCTCTTGAGTGGAGGCCAGACCTACTAACTCACTTCCGACAAGTGGAATACATGGCAGCGACTGACCGAAGACCTGGTCATCAAGGCATCGTGACATCCAACGTAGTCACTGATGGTGGCGATGATGATGGAGATGGTGATGGTGGTGATGATGACGATGGTTCTGATAATGGTTATGATACAACGGTGCCGATAATGGTGGTGATGATGGTGATGGTGATGGTGGTGATGATGATGATGGTTTTGATAATGGTTATGATACAACAGTGCTGATAATGGTGGTGATGATGTTGATGGTGGTAATGGTGGTGGTGATGATGATGGTTCTGATGATGGCTATGATACAACAGTGCTGCTGATGGTGGAGATGATGACGGTGGTGATGGTACTGATGATGGTGATGATGATGGTGGTAATAGTGGTGATGATAATGATAATGATGATTCTGTACATGATGGTGCTGACAATGGTGGTTATGATGTGATGGTGCTGATGTCGGTGTTGATGGTGATGGTGATAATGGTGGTGATGATGGTTCTGATGGTGGTATGATGATAATAGTGATAATGGTGGTGATGATGGTTCTGATAATGGTTATGATAAAACAGTGCTACTGATGGTGGTGACAATGATGGTGATGGAGGTGATGGAGGTGATGGTGATGATAATGGTGATGGTACTGATGATGGTGATGATGATGATAGCAGTGATAGAAATGATAATGATGATGATTCTGTATGTGATGGTGCTGACGATGGTGGTTATGATGTGATGGTGCTGATGTTGGTGTTGATGGAGATGGTGATAATGGTGGTGATGATGGTGATGGTGATGGTGGTGATGATGACAATGGTTCAGATGATGGTTATGATACAACAGTGCTGCTGATGGTGGGGATGATGATGGTTCTGATAATGGTTATGATAAAACAGTGCTACTGATGGTGGTGACAATGATGGTGATGGTGATGGTGGTGATGATGACAATGGTTCAGATGATGGTTATGATACAACAGTGCTGCTGATGGTGGAGATGATGATGGTGGTGATAGTGGTGATGGTAATGATAATGATTCTGTATATGATGGTGCTGATGATGATGGTTATGTGATGGCACTGATGTTGGTGGGTGTGATGATCCTGATGGTGTTGATGGTGATGATGGTGGTGATGACGGTTCTGATGGTGGTATGATGATAATAGTGATAATAGTGGTTGATGATGATGGTTCTGATAATGATTATGATACAACGGTGCAGATGATGGTGGTGCTGATGATGGTGATGGAGGTGATGGTGATGATAATGGTGATGGTACTGATGATGGTGATGATGATGATAGTGGTGATAGAAATGATAATGATGATGATTTTGTATGTGATCAGCACCTTCCAGGTGCTGATGATAGTGGTTATGATGTGATGGTGCTGGTGTTGGTGTTGATGGTGATGGTGATAATGGTGGTGATGATGGTTCTGATGGTGGTATGATGATAATAGTGATAACGGTGGTGATGGTGACGATGGTTCTGATAATGGTATGATACAACGGTGCTGATAATGGTGATGATGGTGATAATGGTGGTGATGGTGGTGATGATGACCATGGTTCTGATGATGGTTATGATACAACGGTGCTGCTGATGGTGGAGATGATGACGGTGGTGATGGTACTGATGATGGTGATGATGATGATAGTGGTGACAGTTGTGTTGGTAATGATAATGATGATTCTGTATGTGATGGTGCTGACGATGGTGGTTATGATGTGATGGTGCTGATGTTGGTGCTAATGATGGTGATAATAGTGGTAATGGTGGTGATGGTGGCTATGATGATCAATGATGATAATAATGATGATGGTGATGGCGATTCTCCCTTGGGAGAAGCCAGCTGCCAGGCTGTGAGGATGTTCAAGCAGCCCTGTGGAGAAGCCCTTGTTGTGAGGAACTGAGGCCCCTAGCCATGGGAATACACCATCTTGAAACAGATCCTCCAGCCCCTGTCAAGATTTCAGGTGAGACTGCAGCCCTGCTTACATGCCCACTCCCGTGTCATGAGGCACTTGTGGCCAGAGCCACCCAGCTGTTCCCGATGTCTTGACCCTCAGAAACTACAATATAATAATATTTTAAACCTCAAAGTTTGGAGTAATTTATTACACAGTAATAGCCACCTTTCATACACGGAAATATTGTTTCCCTCACTGACAATTTGTCAGCAGCCGTGCCTGGCACGCGGTGGACATTCAAACTAGTGTTTGTAGAACAAACGAATGAATGAACACACGAACTGACATGGAAAAGAACGACCGTCTTGGCTTACTGTGTAATACCTCTGGAAATAAGGCACCACTTGTGTGCCATGAGACAGCTCGCCCACATCAGTTCCTGGACGTTCACCTACAGCCCCTGACATTAGTAACTGTCACCAGGGCTGGTTCACCAGTGTGGCACCTGAGCCCTTGCACAGCTCTCCTGGCTGTGGGTAAGGCATCTCCTTTTCTCTCTCGGAATCTCAGGTCCTGGACCGTGTCCTCTGGCTTCTCAGGCGTCCTGGATGTTTGCTAAACTGACTTGAGAGAGGGATAAATGGAAGTGAGGAAAACAAATCTCAAGTACAACAAGCCGACTCAGAGATGCCAAGGCACAGAGGTTGCAGGACTCAGGGACGAGCTGCAGAGTGCGTGGGCCGCTGGACTGAGCTAGGGACCTTCCCACACCCGGCTCTCCCTATCTTTTCTTATCATGGTTCAATTTTGTTTTAACCTTTGAACTATGTTTTCTGTGAAAAACTGGAAACTAGAGAAGGGTCCAAAATGCACTCCATCTCCAGTTACCTCACCCAAGGAGGCAAGGACTGTCTGGTGCACACTCTTCCGGTCAGAGCGCGTTCCCTGAGCAGGAGTGGCGAGCGTGAGACGTGTGCAGTGCCAAGGGCTTCTCAACCGCGGCACTAGTGACCTCCAGACGGGGGTGTTATCCGCTGTGAGGGGCTGGCCCATGCGTTGTGGGGTGTCTAGTGGCATCCTGCTGTCCCATTCGTGCCAGTAGCATGCCCAAATTATAAACCGAAATGTGCCCAGACAGTGCCCGACGTCCCCAGGACCCGTCACTGCGGTCAGCGACGTGGCACCAGTTGAGAACACTGCCTTACAGCTCTCGCTCCTCTACTAATACTCCGGGAGCATCTTCTCAGCTGCCCCTCCTCAGTCAGGGCTTCTCGGTAGGGGCTGGGTCACACCTGATCGGCAGGTCGTATTTCACTAATCAAATAGCTTTTGCTGGGCATTCGAGCAGTGTCCAGTCTCTCTCAGTTCGTCTAACCAGAGCACCGTCTGAGCACTCGCCTGCCTGTGGGCGGCAGCCTGAGGGCCATGTTTGCTCCTCTGTGTGTGGCAAGCTCCCGGGAAGTCTGGGTGGACCGCGGCTCCTGGCAGGAACTCCTGGCAGGAGGAGCTGCTTTCCAAGACTTGGCAAGGGCGGCCTTCACCTCTCTGTGTGTTTCCTGCAACGAGCGGGGCCCCGAGCTGCTAAACAATAGATGCTGCTCTGGGCCTCGCGACACGACCTCCTCCCGCGCTGCTGGAAATCACTACATAAAAGCTCAGCTCAGCTTTTTCAGCCGAATCTTTCCGAGTGAATCTGAGCCCTCCGAGTAAGCCAGGGTGTCAAATGCAGCCCCAGGTTGTTATTATTTCCTCTGAGCAATTACAGAGCAACTGGTAGACCTGGCTCGTCTGTGGATGAAATATCTCCAACAGGCTCCCTGCAGATGCAATGACGAGGAGACTGGGCCAGGGGCAGAAATGCCATGTTTCTGGTTCTGTGGTGTGGACCTGCTTGAGCCTCAGTCTCCCCCTCTATATGATGAGAATGGTTAACATCTCCCTACCAGCTCGGAGATGTCAGAGATGTTAAAGGAGTTGAGCATCTGAAGAGATCAGCCAAGCCAGGGAGAGGCAGTGGTGACATTCCTAGCCATGTCCCAAGAGATGGGTGCCCCAGATCCACCATCTCCCCATCCCCAAGTCAAGCCCAGACCCAGTGGGGTACCTACCAACCCCTTTGCTGTCCCAGATACCTGGTGGCTGTCTCCCCCGAACCTGTCCACATGGACCGAGCTCACTGTGTGTTCACCTCCCTCTCCCCACAGGCCAAGCCCCATGCACTCTGACACGGCATCCACACAGAACCAGGCCAGAGCTAAGTGCCCTGGGCATCTCCACACTGTCTCCAGAGGCTGTTTTCCCTTGGTGAGCTCAGACGCATTCTCTGAGCCTTCCTTTCCTTCTTTGCAAAATGGAAGTAACTGCCTCTTATTCTTAGAGTTGTTGCAAAGACTACATGAAGTACAATATGTCAGCATGTGGTTGGCACAGAAGCTGTGGTGGCTGTGATGGTGGTGGTGGTGGTGATAGTGATGATGGTAGTTCTGATGGAGATGGTGCTGGTGATGGTGGTGATGATATGATGGTGCTGATGACGGTGATGATGATGGTTCTGATAATGGTTATGATACAATGCTGCTGATGATGATGATGGTGATGGTGGTGATGATGATGGTTCTGATAATGGTTATGATACAATGCTGCTGCTGATGATGATGGTGATGGTGGTGATGATAGCGATGGTTCTGATCATTGTTATGATACAACAGTGCTGCTGATGATGGTGATGGTGGTGATGATGATGGTTCTGATAATGGTTATGATACAATGGTGCTGCTGCTGCTGATGGTGATGGTGGTGATGATGGCAATGGTTCTGATCATTGTTATGATACAACGGTGCTGATGATAGTGGTGAATGGTTATGATACAATGGTGCTGCTGATGGTGGAGATGATGATGGTGATGGTGATGGTGGTGATGATGACAATGGTTCAGATGATGGTTATGATACAACAGTGCTGCTGATGGTGGAGATGATGATGGTGGTGATAGTGGTGATGGTAATGATAATGATTCTGTATATGATGGTGCTGATGATGATGGTTATGTGATGGCACTGATGTTGGTGCTGATGATGGTGATAATGGTGGTGATGGTGGTGATGACGATGGTTCTGATGATGGTTATGATACAACAGTGCTGCTGATGGTGGAGATGATAATGGTGGTGATGGTACTGATGACGGTGATGATGATGATAGTGGTGACAGTTGTGATGGTAATGATAATGATGATGATTCTGTATGTGATGGTGCTGACGATGGTGGTTATGATGTGATGGTGCTGATGTTGGTGTTGATGGTGATGGTGATAATGGTGGTGATGATGGTTCTGATGGTGGTATGA
Organism: Tupaia belangeri chinensis; assembly: GCF_000334495.1. Lineage (NCBI taxonomy): Eukaryota > Metazoa > Chordata > Mammalia > Scandentia > Tupaiidae > Tupaia > Tupaia belangeri. The sequence continues at coordinate 2,533,905 of NW_006159850.1, read as the reverse complement.
TGATAATAGTGATAACGGTGGTGATGGTGACGATGGTTCTGATAATGGTTATGATACAACGGTGCTGATAATGGTGATGATGATGTTGATGGTGGTGATGGTGATGATGGTGATGGAGGTGATGGTGATGATGGTGATGGTATTGATGATGGTGATGATGATGATAGTGGTGATAGTGGTGATGGTAATGATAATGATGATGATTCTGTATGTGATGGTGCTGACGATAGTGGTTATGGTGTGATGATCCTGATGGTGTTGATGGTGATGATGGTGGTGATGACGGTTCTGATGGTGGTATGATGATAATAGTGATAATAGTGGTTGATGATGATGGTTCTGATAATGATTATGATACAACGGTGCAGATGATGGTGGTGCTGATGATGGTGATGGAGGTGATGGTGATGATAATGGTGATGGTACTGATGATGGTGATGATGATGATAGTGGTGATAGAAATGATAATGATGATGATTTTGTATGTGATCAGCACCTTCCAGGTGCTGATGATAGTGGTTATGATGTGATGGTGCTGGTGTTGGTGTTGATGGTGATGGTGATAATGGTGGTGATGATGGTTCTGATGGTGGTATGATGATAATAGTGATAACGGTGGTGATGGTGACGATGATGGTGATAATGGTTATGATACAACGGTGCTGCTGATGGTGGAGATGATGACGGTGGGGATGGTACTGATGATGGTGATGATGATGATAGTGGTGATAGAAATGATAATGATGATGATTTTGTATGTGATCAGCACCTTCCAGGTGCTGATGATAGTGGTTATGATGTGATGGTGCTGGTGTTGGTGTTGATGGTGATGGTGATAATAGTGATAATGGTGGTGATGATGATGATGGTTCTAATGATGGTTATGATACAATGGTGCTGATAATGGTGGTGATGATGGTGGTGATGGTGGTGATGATGATGGTTCTGATGATGGTTATGATACAACGGTGCTGCTGATGGTGGAGATGATGACGGTGGTGATGGTACTGATGATGGTGATGATGATGATAGTGGTGACAGTGGTGATGGTAATGATAATGATGATTCTGTACGTGATGGTGCGGACGATGGTGTTTATGATGTGATGGTGCTGATGTTGGTACTGATGATGGTGGTAGTGATGATGATGGTGATGGTGGCTATGATGATAATAATGATGATGGCGATGGTGATAGTGAAGATGGCGGTGAGGATGGTGACAATGATGGCTGTGGTGATATTGATTTCAAACAGTCTGACCATGCACCATTCAAGCAGGTTCCATGACTAATCCATTACACAAATAAAAAAATTAATTTTATTAGTTTGCTCTAGAGATACACTTGCATAAGTTGGAAATCATGTAGCTATAAAGTTATTTATTGCATCACTTTTTAAAATAACAAAATGGAAATTAATGACTAGCAAGTGGATGCTCTTCAGTAAATTATGGTACATACTTGGAGTGGAATATAATTGAAATGCTAAAAAAGAATGAGGTAAGTATTTACAAATTGACATGGAAGTAACTCTAAGGTATATTAAATGAAAAAGAGAGCAAAACAGAGAACAGCATTATTAAATGATCCTATGCATCTTTTTGTCATGTTTTTTATTACACCTGAAAGGGTACCTAAGAAAATGGTAACAGTGGAAGCCTCCCAGGAAAGGAACCAAGGTATATTAGTCAGGAGAGGCCAGGGTATGCTGCAGTAACAAACAATCCCAGCAATCTAAGCTGCTTATTTTTCGTCTCCAGAAGAGCATCCTACGACAATAGACATTATGTGCTCAGAGATCACGAAGGGCGCACCCACCGTTCAGACCTGCTGATTGCCAGACCAGTGGGTCAAGAGAACTCCAGAGGTCTCGAGCTGACAACTACTCCAGCTACAAGTAGCATGTGTTGCCTCTGCTCACAAGTCATTGGCCAGCACTTGCCACGTGATCCCCTCAGCCACAGGAGGGCCAGGAAATGCAAATCTGTGGGTGCCTGGAAGGTAGAGAGCTGAATCTCCGTAGTGAGCAGCATTAACGAGGACCACCCTGGGAACAGAAGTTGACGACTTGCTGCATGAGCCTGGTCTAACATTCGAATACATAGCCGTGGGCCTCCATTACCCACGCGCGGACTGAAATTTTAGAAAGTACCTCTGTGAGCGGTCAGACCTGTGGGGTAGTCATGGTGGAAGCTCCGAGTGACTCAGTCAGGCAGGGGAGGCAGAGCGCCACAGGCTGAAGGGTCTGGGAGCGCGAGGCTCTCGGCCTGTCCCCGTGCATTGGGGAGCACGTGCCACGTGCTGGCAGGTTCTGCGAGGGGAGCATGCGGCTGAGCACGACCTGCCCTTCCAGGAGAAGGCCACTGTCAACCAGAGGAATAAGCACTTGGCGATGCAGAGGGACCCAGACTCCAATCCCGTCTCCTCCCGGGCACCTTGTAAGCGGGGGCTCCAACACCTACCGCAGAGGCGACAGGGAGGACTGTCGTCACCAGTGTGGCCAAGGGTCTGCCCTAATGCCGACAGAATTGAGTCTGTTGGTGCCGTGAGACTCCCCCATGTGGAAACGCAGTGCCCTTCCCTAGCCCCCCTTGAGGTGCCCTCGGCACCTCAGGAACTGCATTTCTCTCTGGTGATGGTTTTCTCTCTCTCTTTCTCTCTCTTTCTCTCTCTTTCTCTCTGTCTTTCTCTCTTTCTCTGTCTTTCTCTCTTACTCTCTCTCTCTTTCTCTCTCTCTTTCTCTCTCTCTCTCTCTCTCTCTCTCTCTCTCTCTCTCTCTCTCTCTCTCTCTCTCTCTCTCTCTCTCTCTCTCTCTCTCTCTCTCTCTCTCTCTCTCTCTCTCTCTCTCTCTCTCTCTCTCTCTCTCTCTCTCTCTCTCTCTCTCTCTCTCTCTCTCTCTCTCTCTCTCTCTCTCTCTCTCTCTCTCTCTCTCTCTCTCTCTCTCTCTCTCTCTCTCTCTCTCTCTCTCTCTCTCTCTCTCTCTCTCTCTCTCTCTCTCTCTCTCTCTCTCTCTCTCTCTCTCTCTCTCTCTCTCTCTCTCTCTCTCTCTCTCTCTCTCTCTCTCTCTCTCTCTCTCTCTCTCTCTCTCTCTCTCTCTCTCTCTCTCTCTCTCTCTCTCTCTCTCTCTCTCTCTCTCTCTCTCTCTCTCTCTCTCTCTCTCTCTCTCTCTCTCTCTCTCTCTCTCTCTCTCTCTCTCTCTCTCTCTCTCTCTCTCTCTCTCTCTCTCTCTCTCTCTCTCTCTCTCTCTCTCTCTCTCTCTCTCTCTCTCTCTCTCTCTCTCTCTCTCTCTCTCTCTCTCTCTCTCTCTCTCTCTCTCTCTCTCTCTCTCTCTCTCTCTCTCTCTCTCTCTCTCTCTCTCTCTCTCTCTCTCTCTCTCTCTCTCTCTCTCTCTCTCTCTCTCTCTCTCTCTCTCTCTCTCTCTCTCTCTCTCTCTCTCTCTCTCTCTCTCTCTCTCTCTCTCTCTCTCTCTCTCTCTCTCTCTCTCTCTCTCTCTCTCTCTCTCTCTCTCTCTCTCTCTCTCTCCTTCTTTCCTACTAACAGGCCGGCTTGCGGGGTTAATTAGACCACTTTTCACCCCATTCAGTGACATCGTTTCGATCTCCTTGCTCAACAGATCCACGCACGCCACCTTGGCGCTGTCTGTGGAGAACAGTCTGCTTAGCACCTTATCAAACCGGGCTCAGAGGAAGCATTTTAGGGCTAAAGAGGGCAGGGATGAAGAGTCGGGATCTTGGGGCGGTCACGATGCGGATTAGCAAGCAATTTCCTGCAGTCGGCCACTTGGTGCGTGAGGTCAAAAAGGCCTGCTCTGAGTGGAGCCGTCAATCCCGCTGCTGCTGGCGCGGAAAGCCGGGGTGCAGGTGTTAACAGCCTCGGGGTTATTTTGGGAGAACGTGAGTGGAACACTCGCAGGAAGTGTGCTAGTCCCCTGCAGCATCCTGGATATTATTTTAGGCACAGAGCTGCGGCCTGTGAGCAGACGTCAGCTTTCCACACGCCTCCAGGCCGGGAGGCACCTTGCAGCGGGGGTCCTGCAGCAGAGCACGGGGAAGTTACGTCGATTGCCTCTCCGCCAGGGCACTCAGAAATGTTGCACCCCTCGTGGGGGCCACGAACCCCAGTGCCGGTCCTCGCCCCGTGGTGCAGGGGTGCGACTGTGTGCCCACCCGCTGCAGACGAGCGCAGGCGCCGTGAGTTCTGCCTTCGAGGTTCTTTAGACCAGGGATCAGCAAGCGCTTTCTGTGGGGGTCAGCTACTTGCAGCTTTGTGGGGACAGTCCTACGAAGCCATCTGAGGGGCTTTGGGCACGAGTGGGTGTGGCCGTGTGCCAGGAGAGCTTCGTTTATAGGCACTGAATCTGGCTTTCATAGAGCTCCCACGTGTTACAAAGCGGGGTTCTTCGACTTGCTCAGTCCTTTTAGAAATGAGCGCTGCGTCTCGGGCTGCCCGGCGTTCTCGCTACGCCGTCGGTGCTCCACGCTGAACGAGTGGGCGCCAAGGTCCTCGTGCGTCTCCGAAAGTTCTTGGGAAATGCAAGTGAAACGCAATGCGTGGACGTCGAAGTCCACACTTTAATTCCGTTCTTCGTTGCTCTCTGGGTTCCCCTCGGATTTCGGGTTCTCTTTGGCCTTGGCCCTGACAGCAGCTCAGCTCCGAGATATGGCCCGTGGCAGAGCAGGACGGTTACCCTCCTCTCCGAGCTCTCCCATTGTCTGCATGTGGGGAGGAGCCCCCTGAGCGAAGCCAGGCCCTTGCCCTGCACCCCGGAGGCCGGCCCTGCACTGGCAGAGGCGGAGGGAGGAAGGAGAGGTGGCAGGAACCCCTCCGGACAGCTGGGTGCCTGGGCACAAGGCCTCCCGTGAGTGGCGCTCTGTGGCAAGCTGCTCACCACCCACTGCTCCCTCCCACGTGTTCCCTCACCCTTGCAGGTGGCCCTCTGCAGTGCTCAGGAGCGGCTGCCAGGGAGGCGGTTCTGGCCCTGGGGGCCACAGGCCCACGCTTTTGCCATCGGCGCAAATAGCTGAATGTCCTTTCTGGGTTGAAACACGATGGAATGGTGGCAGTGAGGGAGTTGTCACGGGACAGGGAAGATCCCAGAGACAGCCTCATCAATGGGCCCACACCGCCTTCAGGGTACCCCGGCGGTCCTGCTGGGCGGGGAGCTCCCAGCCCAGTCTGCCTCAGTCTCTGACAGCCTGGGGGAGCGTGACACCCCCGGGCACACAGTTGTGCCTGCGTGCACACACACATATGCGTGCACACACATGTGCACACGCCCACAATCCCCTCATCAAGTACTCGCACCCGGAAAGCACACCCCGCCCCATCCCCACACCCTCCCCGCCCCAGCCCGGGTGCTCTCCCTGGAGGCAGAAACCTGTGCTCCTCAGGAGAGGTCCGAGGCCAAGGCCCCCCCAGAGTGCGGGACGGCAATGTGGGTGCAAGCTGCTACTTCCCAGCCTGGACCTCGCCTCACCCCCTGCTCTGGGCCCCAGGCTCTCTGCAGTTGGGGGCAGGTGCCAGGTGCCCACCGATGGGCCCTCGCTGGGTACCTGCGCTGCCTCCCTCTGTCCACACCAGAGAAAACCCCGCGGTGAGCACCCGTGGCACGCCCAGGAGCTCTCTTGGTGGCCAGGAAGCCCCTGGGCCCCAGCCTGCCGTGTGGAGCAGCTTCCCCAATGGAGGGGCGCTGAGGCCCTGGCCGAGGAGCCAGGCGGAAGGTGGAATGCCCAGCGCTGGAGCCACGCACACCGACTTTCTCTTCTGCCATTTTCATGACACTCCCTCAGATGCAGACACACCGTGTCCCTCCCGCGGCACTGACATCTGTAAACGCGGTCGGCCGGGCGGGAGTAAATCACCTGCACACCTGCATGGACTGCACGACCCGTCTCCACGGCAGCCCAGCCGTGCGGCCCAGCCTCGGCCACAGGCGCCACCGGGCTCTGTGTTCTGGCGAGCACACACGCCGGCACTCCAGCGAGGTGGGAACGCACCGAACGCCATCGAGTTGGTCTGCTGTTTTTAAGGAGTTGGAATGGGACGTGTTTGTCTCGTCCCACTCACCGCGAAGCCGTGAGTCAGTGTCTAGAGGGCCCACCACCGCACACTGAACACCAAAACCCCGGGACGGAGCTGGGAGGGAAGTGCGGCTTGTGTCCTATGGGCGCACCACGCAGGAAAGTTCCCCAACAGCTTTCTGCGGAACTCTGAGGTCTCTTTAAAGAGATGGGAGATGTCCCCGTTGGGATCAGGTTTCATTGCCTAGGGGAAACAGGAGAAATGAATGGCGACTTAAACACAAAATATTTTATTCTTTGGCATAAAAGAGGTGGGTTAGGGTCCCGTGACATTCATAGGGCCCTCCTCCTCATAATCCAAGATGGCTGCTAAGATCCAGCCATCACATCCAGGTTCCTAACATAGGAAAGGAAAAAAGGAAGACATGCCTGTCCCTTTTAGAATGGGCGGGGTAATTTTTTAAGGACAGTTTTAGATTTGCAGAAGAGGAGTAGCCGTAGTTTCCACATTCCCATATACCCCATGCTCGGGCTGCCCTATTGCCCTCACCTTACCTTGGGTAGCCCGTTTGTCAGAAGCAGTAAACGCAAGGCCACGTATTACTAGCCAGAGCCCACAGTTCGTCTTTCCTGCTCCAGGATCCCACATGACATTTAGTTGTCATGTCTCCCTGGGCCCCTGGGCTGCGACAGCAGGTCCCCTCCCTTTTAATGTAAGGGTTGTCCCAGTAGAGTCACATGACATTTCCACAACTTCTTAGTGGCCAGAACTTGGACACGCGGCACCTGCAGTTGCGAGGGAGGCTGGGAAACGGGTCTTTATTCCAAGGAGCCGAGTGTCCAGCGGACACTCGGGCAGAGGTGGGGAGGGTGGGCCTGCAGGGTGGGCCTTGGGACACTGCCCAGGTGGCCGTCTGCTTCAGGCTGTGACCCCTCCCTAACAGCCGAGTTTGGTGGTGGCAGCTCTAACCAGGAAGGTGAAGCAACTACCTCGAGATCACACACGATCCCACGGGCTGTCCCCAGGGAGAGGGGAGGTGCACGCCCTCCCACCCTCACGGCCCCTCGACTGTCCCCTCCCCCCGAAGCTGTTCCTAAGCACACGCCAGCTGCCGCCCTCCTGCCCCCCAAGCCTCACCCAGGCGCGGTGTCTTCCCAGAAGCTGCCCTCGTCCTGGCCTTCGGCAGATGCTGGATCAAAATGGCCAGCCCTCTGTTCTAGAAGTTTCCATCGAGAGCTTACCGTGTAGCCAGCACTGTGCTAGAGCTTGTTACGCATTCTCTCCTAGAATTCTCGAAAGGGAAGTATATTATCTCTTTACCGGCTTCATGTGGAGGGGGCTGAGGCTGGGGCGGTGGGGTCCCCAGGATCTCAGGTTGAACGAGGCGGCGATGGGGCCCCACCGGGTGTGCTCCGAGCCCACACTCCCGTCATCCCGACGCACCCTCCCGTGGGGTGGCGACTTTGCAGTGCAGTTCAGGTGGGCGGCAGGTCCGTCTCCTCCCACACCTATCCTATGCTGGGTAGAAGCAGACCGCTCTCTTCCAGCTAATCTGAAGCAAAAGTGCCACGTGACATGGCTGCAGCGCTGAGCGGCCCAGGACGGGGGGTGAGTGGCGTCTCGCCGTCATTTCGTGCTCATGAGACTCGGGCCCTTCTCTAGGGTCTTGGGCTCTTTACCTGGATCTCAGGCCTGGCCAGTGGGCGAGACGAGG
>NW_006159850.1:2520208-2525960 GCF_000334495.1 Tupaia belangeri chinensis | reverse complement strand
CTGGATCTCACGCCTGGCCAGTGGGCGAGAGGAGAGAACAGGGAAATGACGAGCATCTCGGGTCGATGGCACTGCTCCCCGGACCTGGGCTCAGAACTCAGTCTCGGGCCTCCCTGACGTCACAGCACAGGAAATGGAGCCGGCTCCGTGAGCTCAGTGGCCACAGGAAGGGCCCAGTGGGCATGGCCAGGGCTGAGGGGCTTGGAGGGGAGTGGGGGCCTGGCCTGCAGACCGTGGGAGCCCAGGCGGAGCATTTGGGGGCCAAGGAGGGGGTGAAGTAGCATATTAACTGACGAGTTGGTCGTGACCCTGGGCCCCAGCCCAGTCACCGGGACCCCAGGGCCTTGCACCCTTCCTCATCCCGGGTTACTATGGCGTTCCATGGGGTGGCCCCTCCAGACCTTCCATGCTTGGAATCACCCACCCCATGCCAGTTTACACCCTGACAATGGTGCTTGCCCCAGCCATGTGTGCGCCTCGGATTCAGAGGGTCTCCCGTGGGTGGGCAGCACCGGTCACCTCCCCGGGCGAGTCCAGCCCACGGTTTCCAGTAGACGCCTGCAAACATTCCCTGGGCAAGTCGCCGCAGAGCTGGCCGCGAGGCAGGCGGCCTTACAAATGACTCCGTTAAACCTAAAAGCTTCAGCAATCCCGGGGATTATGAGAAGTCCCAGCGAGGCCTTGTTAGGACGGGCCTCTGGGAGAGCAGGGAGGGTATTTACATTTGTTGAAGGGCTCATTTTGGTGAAGGATGACAGGGCCTCAGCCCCAGAGGCTCACGTGTGCATGGCTTTCTATTTCCAGCACGCACTCCGGCTGCCGAGGTCAGACACAGTGCAGGGCGCGGATGGCGCTGCGCTCCCGCCCAGGGGCTGCACTCTCCCCGGTGCCCAGCGCCCTGCTGCCCAGCCCTGCTTCCCTGAGTGTGCCAGATCCCTTTCTGGTGCCCGAGATCTGCTCTACTTCACGCGTCCTTGGGAGCCGAGGCTCTGTGACCCAGCATCCCTGCGGCGGTGAGTTCTGCTAAGTGGTCCTGCAAGCACCCTGCTCGGTGCCTGCAACGCGCAGTTCACCTCTCACTGGGCCCTTCCCATTTCCGGGGACAAGGGATGCCCTAGGCCTCGCACCCAGGCACGGCCGGAAGGCTCGTGCATCCGGACGTGAATAAGCAGCCAGCTCCCCTTCCTCCTCCGATGGACGCCCCGAGAAGCGTGGCCTCCGCGGGCTTTCGGAGGAGTCTGCCAGGTCGAGCAGTCCGGGCTCCTCAGACCGAGTGGCGGCCCGTCTGCCTGGGCCCGCAGCCTGGCCCTCCCCGCCTCGGCCTCGCGGTCCGCAGCGCTAGTAAAGCGACAGCATGTCACGCTCACACACCTTCGCACACGCACGCACACACACACGTGGTCGAGTGGTGATGCCCTGGTACTTTCTCGGCCCCAAGAAGTGCAGCGCCCTCCTTTGTCTTCCTGCAAAATGACCAGCAGCAGGACGTGGACTTCGCCGTAACGTGGGCCCTGGTTGTCTCCCTTTTCCTCTATGGTGTTCACTGCCCAGCCTTCCTGCAGCTGGGCCAGTGAGCAGCTGCGTCGTGACCAATAGAACATGACGAAAGTGACACTGACCACTTCAGGCTCTAGTATGCCACCCTCCGTCCCACCCACTGAACACGGGTCTCCGAGCAGCGGGAGGAGCAGGCTTCCCAGGAGAACCACCGCCGGGAAGTCGGCCTGGGCTGTTGTGTGGTGAGAAATCACTCCCCCGTGCTGAGCCTCGGAAGCGAGGGTGTGTTGTAGCAGGAACACCACCTCCATGAGCGTGGTCCACGAGGCTTCTCGAAGGGCTTCTCCGTGCACCGTCCTGTTCACTCTCCCCAGAGGAGGCACGGTGACCATTGTAACGGGACCGGTGTGGAGACCGAGGCTCGAAGGCCAAGCACGTAGATGCTCACAGTCAGCAAGTGGGCTCCGTGGGCTACAGAGCTACAGGACTCCCCGTCGTGAAGATAGAGAGATTGATGTTCAGAGAGGACCGAGGACCGGCGACGGCTCACTCCGCTCACGAGAGGGGGTGGCCGCCCTCCAACTCCCAGTCTACACCTCCTCAGGCTTCACCGACCGACCGCTTCTTCTCGGTCCTGGCTGAGCTTTTCGGGGGGAAGCACCTCCCATGATGCAGAAGCAATGGTCAGAGAGAGCCGTCAGCCATGCCCGGCGAGACACGGAGCCCAGCGAGCCCGGGCAGAGGCTTAGACTGAGTCGGAACTGCCTCCAGCAGCCCACACAGGGAGGGCAAGCTTGCGCCCATGCCCAGGCCCTCGCTCGGGGAACGGGGCCACGACGGAGTCTACCTGGCCAACACCCCAGGACAGTGTGACAAGGTGCGGTCGAGTTACCCGCATCGCTGTGTCGGCGAGCCTCGCATTAGGTGTTGTCGTTCTTCTAACTCCCTCGTGGGGGTCACAAGGCTGCCAGGTCTGCCGGTTCACTCTACCCCCGCTCTGTCTCTGCAAAGTATTTATCTCGCTCCCAGCTTCAAACTCCACGGCTCCCTCATTAAGCCTGGCTTTCAGGAAGATCGGACGTCAGTCAGGTCATGTAAACCGCGGGGCGCCTCGCCCAGGGCTCTGCTGCTCAGCCTGAGCTCCGAGTGCAGGTGCAAGCCTCTGCTCCCGGGGGCTCTGGGGTCCCGGGCTGTGTGGAGGACACCCTCTCCCCCACCTGCCCAATGCCCCAGACCGTGCAGCATGCCAGGCGCTCAGGTCTGAGTCACCAGACAACAGGGTGGCTTCACCCTTCTCTCCGAGCCAGACCGAAAGCCCATAATACCCACCCCAGCCTGGCTTTGTGGGTTTGTGTTTTGCTCATTCTCAAAGCAAGGTCCTCGCAAGGGTGGAAGCCTGGGGCAGGTCCTCCTCGGGATGGGGGTTGGGGGTGAGAGCAGTGATCTTCGAAGTGCCCGAGAAACTTTTCTAGGGAAGGGTGTGGAACATTCGGAGCCCGGGGAGCATGGAGGAGTACGGACGTGTCCCCAGAAAGTGAAGGAGCCCAGGCCGGACGTCACCTGGGAGCCCTCTCCCCTGCAGCCGTGCATCCATCCGTCTTGCCACCGCCCGGCCATCGCCTGTGCACCCACCCATCGCACCTCCCTCACCCGGCCATCCACCCAGGCTCCCATCGCACTCGGTCTTCCGTCCCCTCAGCCATTCTCCCACCCAGCGCGCCTCCCTCACCCGGCCATCCGCCCAGGCTCCCGTCCACCCTTCCTGCCACTCGTCCCTGCTTTCCCTTAGCCATTCTCCCAACCTTCCACCCATCCACCTACCTTCCCTCCTGCCTGCCCTCCCCCCTCACCCATGCACCCGCTCTGTGTCATTGTTCAGATGAGCTATGGGCCAAGCGCGAGCTGAGCTGAATGCCTCCCTTGGTCAGTGGAGAATTCTCAAAGATACCGCCCAGCGCTGTCTTGGTCTGGGTACCCTCAAAAGCAGACCCTGAGGCAAGGAAAACGCGCAACATGCTGGGAAGAGAGAGGGCGAGCTGGGGGCTGGTCCAGCCGCAGTCCGCAGCTCCAGACGTCCCTGGACCGGACACAGAGCCAGCACCTACTCCCAGCCTCAGAGGAGCGGCACATGGGACTGGAGGTGGCAACACACGACACACAATTATTACAGCACTAGTTATGGGGCCAGCAGTCAGCATAGCGGCTAAGGCACTGCACTTCCAGATGGCCAACTACAGTTCGAGTCCCAGACCCAGAGACTTCAAACTCATGCCAGGCATGTGTGCATGCATGCCCAAAATCCCAAGAGGAGAACAGAGGAGAAAGGATGGCAGCGTGGGGCCTGTGACGGAGGCCACCCGACCAAGACCCCAGTAAGTCTAACAAGGTGTGGCCGAGTCGCCCACGGAGCTAGGCTCGGCGAGCCTCACATCAGCTGTCAGTCTTTCAATTCACTGGTGGCGGGTCGCAAGGCTGCCCATGTCTACCAGTTCACTCTACCCCTGCCCTCTTTCTTGATGTCCCTGGGGGGTCATTTCTCCCTGTCTCTGTCTCTCCGGTGAGTGCACACACCCTATGGCAAAAATCTTTCAAAAAATAAAAAAGCACTAACTGTGGAGAAGGGAGGCGTGAGTGAGCATCTCAGCTCATTATACGGCGTGGACCTGCCCGTGTCTATGCAGGCATACCCTGTTCTGGGGCCGGCACCTTAGCCGATCTCACATGGCAAACTACGTGGCTTGAGTCCTGGTCCCGGTGGCTTGGGAAACATGCCGGGTGTGTGCTAAGTGTCCAAAATTATGACAGGATGAAGAAATGGAAGAGAGGGACCAGCAGTTAGTGCAATGGCTATGTTGCTGAACTCCCACGTAGTCCACCGCGGTTCACGTCCCGGACCCGGTGGCTTAAACTCACGCCGGGTACATGTGTGTGCGTGCCCAAGATCCCGAGAGGAGAATGGAGGAGAAGGGATTGCTGCTTGGCCATCCCCCCTGGGGGGGGGATTTCTCGCTTTCTGTCTCTTTGTCTCTCTCTGTCTTTCTGGCGAGCGCACGCGCCCTATAGCCAAAACCGCTCCAAAAAAGGAAGGAAGGAAGGAAGGAAGGAAGGAAGGAAGGAAGGAAGGGAGGGAGGGAGGAAGGAGAAGGGATTGCAGCATGCCCCCTCTCCACTGGGGCGTCTTCTCTCTCTCCCTCTCTCTCCTGTCTCTCTGTCTCTCTCTTTCTGATGAGCTCACAGCCCCTCTGGAAAAAAAAATCTGTATTTTGAAAGGATGAGCTAAGATTGCCAGTGAAAGACAGCGAGACTGCTCTGAGCGAGCCCCACACAGCCCAGCAGCCTCCCCGCGAGCAGAGGTGGCCGGGGACACATTGTGGCACCGCCCAGAGCCTCACGCCATTCCGGCTGCATGAAGCAGCTGGGCTCGCCCATGAAAAGAAAGTACAGAAGTTTTATGGGGACACGAGCAGTTTATTAAGACCTGAACGAATGAGACACGATCTGCTCGTGGGTGGCGTGGCCCAAGTGCCCACTGCTGTTGCCCTGCGTTAATCTGAGCATCAGGCTCATCCCCAACAGAGCCTTCCGGAGAACTGACAGGCTGATATTTTAAAGTTCATTTGGAAGAATAAGCACCAACGGACAGTGAAGACAGTTCTGAAAAGCGCACACGGGCCCTAGCACGCAGGCAGCCCGAGTGATCAGGCCGACGCCCCCGCAGTTCGGAGCTTGCTTTCCGTCGCCGGCCAGGGCAGGGCAGCTCCGAGTCCCCGAGTCCCCATACCTACCCTCTGCACCTCGCCTGGAAGACGAGGTGCCTGGGGACACACAGGTGCACCGGCTCCGTGGAGAGGCTCTTGGGGCAGGCAGGCGGCGGCAGGCCTGCAGGCCGGCGGCTGGGAAGGGGGCAGGCACGGGCAGCCCAGGGCAGGACTCTCCCAGAGCTCCCCACCGGTGACTTTACGACAGGAGCCCCTGAGAAAGTTCTCTGTAGGCGACACCTTGCACGATACCCCACACTGGGGTGGTCCGACTGTAGAGGGGGACAAGACAGCACTTTCACTCCAAGGGCTGGCGACCCTCAGGGGACCTGGTGTCCGGGCGAGTGCTGACCTCTGCCCTGCTCTTCAGCACGTGGAAGGGTCCCGCCCTCCTCACCGAAGTCTCAGCCGTTTATCTCCCAGCTCCAGCGGGAAGGGAGACGTTTATGAGGGTCAGGGCTGGCTCGCATCGCTCCTCTGCGGGGTCAGGGGTGGCC
>NW_006159850.1:2492887-2519264 GCF_000334495.1 Tupaia belangeri chinensis | reverse complement strand
TCCTCCCCGAAGTCTCAGCCGTTTATCTCCCAGCTCCAGCGGGAAGGGAGACGTTTATGAGGGTCAGGGCTGGCTCGCATCGCTCCTCTGCGGGGTCAGGGCTGCCCGCCGCCTCTGCTGAGCTGGAGAGATGTTCTGACCGGGGAGACGCAAGGCGAGCATCCCGGTGACACCGGGCCAGCGTGGTTTACACTGGAGGGCACGGGCATCGTCCTGCGGGGCGCTCACAGCAGCCAAACGAAAAATAACCCTCCGGGCAGACGCGAGCCTGACTGCAGACGCCGGGATGCCTGTCCGGTCCAGTCCGCCATCGCGGGGGACTGAAGTACACCAGGGCTGGCGCGGTCGTGGTGAGTCTCGGAGCTGTCGTGTTGCCGACGTTCGGGCAGTAACTAGAAAGTACGTGGGGAAAGCTGTGGCCGGTGGCCGTGCCCTGAGCTGGGACACCCTCACTTCCGGAAATGCACGTGAAGGAGAGGGGCCAACAAGAAAAAAGCTTCTTTGTGCAAAAGGTCCCTGGTGTGGCTTCATAACTCAGAAAAGAGAAGGGCCCGGGCCCAGCAGGGGGCCTGCTTCAGGAGGTGAGACAGTGTCACCTGACCTTTGCACACAGGCTGCCCGGCTGTCCCGGGGCCTAGTGGTTAAAGGAGCCACCGCCCGCACGGCCAAGCACACGATTCAAACCCTGGCCCCGGCAGCTCAAGAAACACCCCGTCTCGGGTGTGCCCAGATCCCCACAGAATCCAGGTGGAGGAGAAGGGAGAGTGGTGTGTTCATGTCCCCTGGGAGGTGCACTCTCCCTCCCTCTCCCTCTCTCTCTCTTCCCTCACCCTCTCCCTCTCCCTCACTCTCACCCTCTCTCTCCTCCCTCGCCCTCTCCCTCTCTCTCTCCTCCCTCACCCTCTCCCTCTCTCTTCCCTCTCCCTCACCCTCGCCCTCACCCTCGTCCTCTCTTTCTCCCTCTCTCTGATGAGTACACACTCCTTCTGGCAAAATGGAAAAAAAAAAAGAACACTTAAAAGTTGCCATGTCTATAATTCAACAAATGAGAAAAGTATACTCCTTAGAACAGAAAGCCCCACGGCCTGCGGGAAGTCAGTGAGGGCCACCGGAGGGCACCGTCTGAGCCTGGTCTAGGAGCAGGGTTGGGGCTGACCAGCGCTTTCAAGTTCGAGGTCCATGAATGAAGCCAATGGTCATCTGTGTGATTTTTAAGGATTATTATTATGATTTAATTTGCTATAGGGCATGTGTGCTCACCAAAGAGAAAGAGAGAGAGAGTGAGACAGCGAGCCCCCGGGCCCGGGACTGAATCACTGTCAGCCACAGGACCCAGCACCTTACCCAGCAGGGTGGCTGGACTCCCACATGGCCAGCTGGTGTTCAAGTGAGGCTTGAAAATCATTCTGGGCATGTGTTTGTGCATGCCCAGAATCCCAGGAGGAAAATGGAGGAGGGACAGTGGCATGGTCACTTGTACTCTCTCTGTCTCTGTCTCTCTCTAGTGAGCTCACACGCCCCATGGCAAAAACCTGAAAGTAAATAAATAAACATTGGACACACAGGGAGAGGATGGTGAGACGATGGGCCCCTCCAGCCCCCAGGGGTCTCACAAACCTGCCGAGGCCAACTGAGCTGGCAGAACTGCTCCCGCCCCCACGCTGGGCGTCCTCCTGCCCTGCTGTGGCGCCTGGTGGACAGGGGGTCGGGCCTGCAGCCAGGTGGGCTCCTCCCCTACTCTGTCCTTGACACCTGGGCCCAGGACGCGTAGCCCCCACTAGCAACCACCAAGTCCAGTCCCAAGTGGCAGCTGCCTGGGCCCTGGGCCCTGTGCCTCTGCAATGCCGTCAGCTGTATTACGGGAAGCAGATGAAACATGGAAACCCCTCCGTTTCTGGAGGGTGGTATCTACCTGCCTAGAATGGGGGCTGACTGTCCAGTCTCCTCAAGTGTCCTGAAGCCTGCAGCCCAGCATGCATTCTCTTGGCTCCGCCGCAGCTGTGCAGTGTGGGAGACATTCCAGACTCGGCCGCCGTTTGTCATCCTGAGATGCCTTTAACTGTCCCATTGTGTGTCCCTGAATGCTAAAGCACATGGCCTTCCCTTCTTTTTAACAACTCTCGGGCATTGTTTGGCCTCAGCCCTCCACCCTCCAAAACCTCATGGCAGTGCCCATAAAAGTGCACAAGCACTCGCCTTCCTGTTTGTGCAGGCGCTGGCTGGCTCAGGAAGCGCATCCGCGTGGTCTTCACTCCAGTTCCCAGGGGTGTGCCGAGGCATCCTTTCCAAGCGTGCAGCTGCCTCACTGCCACTCGGATCCATGCTGTCTGGGCTGGGCCTCGGAGAGCGGGGTGTCCGGGGAGGCAGCCGAGGCCAGTGGCAGCTGACTGGTCGCTCACTCGGCCGTGAGCTTGTGCAGCGAGTATTAATAACAATGTGGCACATGCCGCATGCCATGGGCCCCACTTTGAGGAAGTGACGCTCGAGCGAGAACGGTTCCCAGCTAGGTAGCGCTGCGGAGGAAACCATCGCAACACACAGCCCGTAGGCAAAGGTCCCTCTGCTGTCTCCTGCAGGCCTTGGCTAGGGCCTCCAGGCCCCAGTAACGCCTGCTGAGTGGCTTAAATCTGTCCTTGCAAAGTCCAAGTTGAGGAAGTGCATAACACCTTGGAGGCCGTGAGGGAGGGCCTGCTCCAGCCCTCGCCCAGCCCTCCCGCGGCATCCCGGGCTTACAGGTACATCTCGCATCGGCCTTCACCCTTCCGCCTCCCTGCCTCTGTGCAGTTTCCCCTCCTCATATGGACACGGGTTGTCCTGGACTGGGGCCCACCCTGACGACTTCATTCTGGCTTGGAGGCCTCTACGAGGACCCTACGGCTGAGCGCGGTCCCATTCGGAGGTGCGATTTTGGGGAGGGTGTGGTTTAATTGATGCAGTCCTGCTGGGCTCTGTGGCCAGCGTGTCAGGAAGGGCTCAGCTGGGCGCCTCTGTGAGGCTGCAGACAGACGTGGCTGGAGACGGAAGGGCCGGAGGTGGGGGCCGCAGCTGCAGCGCCCACAGGCTGCTGGGCGCCTCCTGACAAGCAGTCCTCTCTGCTCGGCCTTCCTGCGAGGCTGGTTTGAGGCCCGCGCACAAAGGCCACCAAGCATTCGTTCTGTAGCCGAGAGCTTCCAGAGGGAGTATCCCAGGGAGGTGGCAGCCCCCAGGCATCTTTGAAGACGCCCCCTCTGCTGACTTTCTCTCGGCTCGAAGAGCACACGGGCCAGTTTCAGCGTCTTCGGACTCTGAGTGCCTCTGCCCATCAGCATGTGCATGTCGCCACAGAAAAGCCGTTCTCAGCTCGAGGGAGGCAGGCATGGCGACGGCTGCTCAGATCTGCACGGGACTCTGCTCCCGGTGGCCTCGCAGAGGGGCCCTCTGGCTGTGACTGGGTGAGTCACACGGGGTCCATGCTCACTCTGTCCCCTGAACAGTGAGCAGGGCAGACCCCAGGACAGCAGCCCGCGCCCAGACACCACTTGGTCCGCGGGGCGGGCCGTTCCTCCCGTGTGGAGGGGGATGTGACGTTGTAGAACAAGCCGCTTGCTCGGCAGCCCATGCAGGGCTTCCTGTTCTCACTGGCGCTCGGTGGGCAGGGAGAAGCGGGGACCCCAGGGAAAGGAGCTGAGGTGCTCTGAGAGCGCTCCGCTCGTGGCAGGGCAGGCTGGTGGGTCTGCGAGGGGACAGCGGCTCTGATGGCCCAGGGTTTTCTGAGGGCATTTCACACATTCAGACATTCACGTTTCTGTTGTTCTTGAAGCTTCAGTCTCTTAAAAACAGCACAGCCGCTAGGACATGCCCTTCTGGCTGCTTTTCTTGGAAGGAAGTTTTAGTTGGGCATTCCCTCCCAGCAGGGGGCTTGAGGCTGCACCAGCGCCATCCCCAGGGGCTGGTCTGCTTTAATTTAGGGACACGTCGATAACTACGTCTGTCAGAGGAAGTTTAAAACGCAGGGTGGACTTTGTAGTCAGACCCACTTATCTTTTTATGCAAGAGTCTGCCGTTCTCCCCAGAGAGGGAGAGAGGGAGAGGAGAAGTACTTGGTGGGGCAAGGTCACACCACGACCCCTTCTCCCCACTTTCCTCCTCTGGGGGTTCTGGGCTCTCACGCACACACTCCTGGTGTACTTCTCACGCTGTCGTGTCTGGGACTCGAACTGCACAGTGGGTCATGTAGGATCTAGCTGCCTTGACCACCAGGCCAAGGAGCTGGCCCAGACACACCCATCTTACCAATGAGAAAGCTGACATCTGAGACGCTCGGGGCTGGCCTCTGTCACCAGGTGGGCAATGCCAAGCCCAGACCTGCTCAGGATTCTCCTGGAAGTATCTAGAAAGTAGAGTCAGGTTCACGAGCCCAACAGAGCAGCCCTGATTATAGAAGTGATACATGTGACTTGAGGACATTCACAACATTTATTTTATTTATTGATTTGTTTGTTTGTTTGTTTATATTATATTTTTTGAGAGGTTTTTGCTATAGGGCACGTGCACTCGCCAGAAAGACAGAGACAGAAAGTGAGAAATCACCCCCCAGGGGGGATGGCTACACCACAATCCCTTCTCCTCCATTCTCTCGGGATCTTGCGCATGCACGCACACGCGTCCTGCGTGAGTTTAAGCCACCAGGTCCAGGACTTGAGCCACACAGTAGACTGCATGAGAGTCCAGCAACATAGCCATTACGCTAACTGCTGGTCCCCATTCAGAACATTTCTAACACCCCAAACTGGAACCGCCTGGGGCCCTAAATGACAGACGACCCCTCAGGAGCAGTGACACAGGGCTGGGCACAGAGGTCGGAGAAGGTGGTCTTGGCACCCACACCTAACACTTCACCTGCAGGAAGGAGCTGAGTCCCGGCCCCACACAGGCTCCAAACTCCTCAACTGCCCCCCCAAGGGCCCCTCCTGACCGGGGCCTGCTCTGCCCCACACAAGGCAGTCAGAAAAGAGGCACACACCAGACAGCCCGTCGGCGAGCAGCCCTGCAGCCGTGTACCCACACTCACCCTCTGACCCAGCCTCCCTCGGCATCTGCTCCTGTGACTGTGGAGTTTCCGCCATCGGGCCCCCCAGGAGCAGCTCCCACAAGGACTGACGGGAGCTGGTGTAGACCCCAACGCCTCTCACACGTGCCCGTGGGAGAACTCCAGGCACGTGCTCTCGTGGATCCAGAACTTCCTGCAGCATGAAGCTCGAGCTCCGAGCTGCCCGCCCGTATGGACCCTCGCGCTGACGCCGGCCCTGGCTCTCTCCACCCGGCTCTCACCAGGACTGTCCAGACACCTTCTGAGCACTCCCCTTGCATCCTGGGGCCACCTCATAGGGGGCCCCCAGCAAGAAAAGCTTGAGGGTCCTAGGGCCTTTTGAGTGATGGGGTCCCTGGCACCTCCCGTACCTGCACTACCACCAACGCCTCTGACTCAGCCGCTCCCGGTCCTGCCTGAGTCACTCCACCGTGACTCGAGGGGCCACCTCCCCCAGGCCTCCCTGGACCAAGTCCTGGTGGGATCCACTTCAGGTGGGACCTAACTCAGGTGGGTGCTGATGTGAGCAGAAATAGAGTTCAGCTGTGGGTACCATCACAGAGACATGGCATAGGGTTGGAGACAGGTGTGGGCAGCTGATCCGGACACAGGTGAGGGGACAGGTGTGGGCAGGACGAGGTAGAGGGGACTGGAGGGACACAGCTGACGGTGTAGACGGGCTCATCAATAGATGGGGTGGAGCTGGGTGTGGATGCAGAGGGCACACTGGCATGGGAGCGCCAGCTGTTCTTAGCTGACCTGCATCCCAGGCAGATTTGCACGGCCCCCTGGGTGTGACTGGAATGGAGAAGTGCAAACTTCCACGCTGCTGAGGCCGCACTGAAGGTCCTGGATTCACATCCCTGGGTCTCCCTGTCCATGTCAGGTGCACACATCTGCTGGTAACCCCAGCCGGCTAAGGCTGGGGCTGGGTGCCTTCATGAAGACCCTGGGGGCAACTCTATCTCTCTCTAGGAAAAAGTTAATTAATTAACTTTTTTACAAAAGGATAGTGATGCAATTGGACCTGGGCTTCCAGAAGATTCCTACCTGTGCAGCTTCCTGGTGGAGTCAGGATCCCGTCCCTATTGGCCAGGCTCTCCTCCACTCCGGAACATCTTCCTCCCTGCACGCCTGGCTGACACCTTCCAGGCTCCACCCACGGACAGCTCCTTTGGGGAAGCTTCTGCTCCCCACTTGGGCTCAGGTGCCTTCTCTGCCTCTCCTGACCCCGAGTGCATTTCCGCCCCCAGGTGCCTGTGCCCTGAGCTGTGACCATGTGGTGGCTGAACGTCCCTCCTCCCTGTGTCCCCACCAGAGCTGCTACCCTGAGCGCCCCGGCGAGGATGGGGGTGATGTGCCCTTCCCGACGAGGTAGGAGCCCACCCTGGTGTGCCACAGGCCGAGAAGCCGGGTGTGCTCCCTGCCCATCCATGTGAGAGGATGCCCGAGGAATGCTGCACCGGGACAGGCTGCATTCTCTCACAGGGCGGGCGGAGCCTGGCGGAAACCGATACCGGAGCACTCCCCCACCTCTCCCCATTTCCCAGGGGCTGGATGTTTAGCATCGGTTACTCAGAACGTCTGCTCACTGAGCTGAATTTTTAGGTCTCCATTCTCAGGTTTCATGTCACACTTCACAGTCACTGGGGACAGGCTGACACGTGGGCACGTCCAGCCCACTAGATCAGCAGACATCGGCCAGTCTGGGAAACACAGCGGGCGGCAGCAAGGCTTGACCTGCAAGGCTCCACAGCACACAAAATGGCCGTGGGGTCAAAGCACAGGCCGGCGTGATCACAGCGGGACGTGCGAGGGCACCTCGGTGGACCTGCCGCAGCGCGAGGTGGTCTCGGGCTGCTCCTGGAGCGGCAGAAGAAATGGAATTTCAGAATGGTGTGCGTTACAGCTCCCCGAAGTCACGTTATCTTAGAGACATTGGCCTCTGGCCTCGCTGGTATATATTTGCTTTTGTTGTCCCCGTCCTAGGGAGCGTCCTAGCGGAGACGAACCTCAGCGCAGGAGGGTCGAGGGTCACGAAAATATTGATTCTCAAGGTGGCTGAACAGCCGTCTGGGGAGCGCTCGCCAATTATGAAAAACAGACGTTGCTTTGCAAGACTGCCTTTTTAATTAAAATAAAAAAGTTATGAAAGCCCAAACATTAATAACCACGTCATAGCTTTGCCCAACGGCACAGCTGCCAGGACATGCCCTTCTGGCCACTTTTCTTGGAAGGAAATTTTAGTTGGACACGCCCTCCCAGCAGGGCTTGAGGCTGCACCAGCGCCATCCCCAGGTGTTGGTCTGCAGAGCACTGGGCCCTGCCCTGCCTCCCGCACCCCACCCTCCCTCCCCAGCAGAGACTGCCGCCCTGCTGCCCGAATTAGTCTGAAAATGGATTTCCACTTTCACATGCTCTCGGGGTGGGGGGTCTGGGGGTGTCCCTAGACGGAGCGTGACTTAAGGCTGCACAGGTTCCTCATCTGCGAAGCAGGGGACCCGGGAGATGGGGAAGGTTCCGGCCAACCGTCTTCACCAGGAGCTGGGTTTGGCTTCTCCATTCCTTCTCTGGACCTCACTCAGTCCGTTCCTGCTTTTAGGTTAGAACTAGGAACAGGTAACATTTATGAGTGTCCACGTCATCAGTGCCCTCTCTTCTGCACAGTACAGAGTAGGTTCAAGCCCTCCACCAAGAGGCTGAGAGGCTGGGTCACCCGCCCAGAGCCCTATTGACTCACAGGGCCGCCTTCTGCTCTAGAGCCCCCTTCTCCTGTGCCCTGGTTTCTGGGAAGGCAGCAGGGCCACATATAAATGAGCCAGGGCTCAGGACGGGCGGGCCCGCGGCACCAGAGGCTCTGACAGAGCACGCCGCCACCCCTGTCTGACCGAGGGGCGTTCTCCCGAGCTCGAGGGCGGTCTCTCCGCGCTCCGGACGAGATCCTCTGAACTTTATGGCCGAGGGGTGGTGTTCTGGGTACCATGAATCCTAAACTGACAGGGCAGGTTTCTCCCCAACTTTACGAGTGCCTCACATCCAAATCGATGCTAGGGAAGGTCTTTCCCAAGTGGGCAGAGCTCCGCTTCCTCCTCCCCTCCCTCCCTTCTCTCTTTTCCTTCCGGGCTTCCTAGGTAATTGGAATATCTGCCCTTGAACCTCCTAAAGTCTCAGTAGCCAAAAAAGCCTCTAAGACTCCAGAAAGATTTTTCAAAACCCCGTCCTTCTGCGCAGATCCTGCTCTTGAAAGCATAAATCGGCTCCATTTTTCCAGACGTCAACTTAGTGAGAGCTACCAAAATTGCAAGCAGAAATGGGCAGTGGCTTGGCCTCCTGCTCTGAAAGATTGGTAGAAAGGAAATCATTATGGATGTGGGCAAAGAGCTTTGGCTTTAAGAAGTACGGGCAGTCCCTCTGCATACCCACCGAGGGGCGGAGCCAGCCCCATCCTGGCTCCCAGGCAGGGACCGAAAATGCAGGGGCCAGTTCTACCCTGAGGTGGAAATCTCTCCCTGCTTGGCTGCTGCAGTAAACGCCGCCACGATGCACATGCATGTGTGTGTGTGTGCATGTGAGCATGTGTGTGCACATGCGTGTGAGCATGTGTGTGCACATACATGTGCGTGTGTGTGCGCATGTGCGTGTGTGCACGTGCATGTGAGCACGTGTGCCTCTATGGGCAAGAACACAGACTCTGCAATCAGGCTGCTGAGCTCAAATCCCAGTTCTCACTTCACCGTGGTTCAATAAAAACGAGATCTCATCATGCCGGCCTGAGAAACTTGTGTAAAGGCAGAACGGACGTGAGCCTTGAGGAGAGGGAGGTGAGTGCAGCCACGAAGGCTTCAAAGACGCAAGTGGGAGGCATTCGGGCGTCCGTACCGGGCGTCTCTGAGTGGTGGAGTCACACACAATCTTTTTCCTCTTGCTTATGCAATTTCTCTAATTTTTCCACTGTGAACATAGGTGGGTACGAATGTGAAAATAGCTACCCTTTTTCTCTTGTTATTTTGCCCGAGGGCGTGTGCCGCGCCAGAGAGAAACAGACAGCGAGCACCCTCGTGGTCCCACTGCAACCCCTTCTCCCTCCGCCTCTCCCTCCTGCCAGAAACGTGGATGCACACGGACACGTGCCCAGTATTTTTCTAGCACCCAGAGCTGGGATTTGAACCACGCAGGGAGTCATGTGGATCCAACTCCTCTAATGACTAGGCACGGGGCCGGCCTAGTACCTACCCTTAAGTAACAGACATGCCCGCTCCGTGAGCAGAGCTGCTCAGCCAGCCAGACGCCAACCCCACCCTAAGGACCAGGGTAAGACGGCGGGAGGAGGGGTGGGGGAGGGTGGCCAACACAAGGGTGGTGGGCAGAAAGAGGCGACCAGCGCTGAGGTCGGAGACTCCCCGGCCCAGCGGAGCCTTCACCACGACATCGGGACCCGTGCCCTCTCTCCCAGCATGTGGTTCCGCTGCCCACTGACGGATGCTAGGCTCCAAGCACAGGGTAGGGCTCCCAGTGTGTCCACTTTGGGTCGTCTCCTCACTCCCCAGTCAAGCGACACCAGGCACATGTTCTAACCCCTCTGACAAAAGGGAGGAGACAGTAACAGCGACTTCAAAGAGCCAGCATGGGGATCAGGGAACAAGGTGACTCTAGCGACAGGGGAGCTGGGAGGAGTCCCTGCCCTGACACAGCCTGTCATGCAAGATCTGCGGGGACCACGGTCACCCGATCAATGGAAAATCTTAACAAATCTTAGCCAATTCTCTGCCGAGCAAACATCAGACATGACAAGATACAGACGTTCGACAGCTCGTGCCGGACGCAGCTGCAGTGAGAGAGGAAAGCCCTGCCTCAGAGCCCATGGCTGTGACGCTCTGTAGTTTCTATGTCCATAAAGTTTGCTTTTTAGAACCCCAAAGCCCCTGCCTTACAAAGTGTGCAGTCGCTAAGTCTGCAGAAAGTCCCCGGGCGCTCACAGCACTGCGCTTCCAACCGCAAGCAAACTCAGCCTCATGCACCTCAATTCTAGCAGAGGGCAGACGGTAAAACCCAAGGGGGAACTGAAGAGGGGAGGGTCAAGCCACACACACCCCAGGGAAAATGCACTCTGGATGGGGGCAGGCGAGTTTGAGGGACAGCACCGCGGCCGCACAAGCGGATCCCCTGGCTGTGGCAGAGAGGGAACAGGGACGGGTCTCACTTAGAGCAGAGACAGGACAGACTGGGATTAGAACAGGGCAGAAGGCTGGAGCAAGAAGACACTGTCACCAACAATGTCACTCACTGTCGTCGCTGTCAGCCAAACCCAGCCGGGAGGGGTGCCGTCAGAAGGGGCGGGCAGGCCTGACTGGCACCGCCGGCAGGAGGCACTGTGAGGAGGCCGCTGCGTGAGCAGGTGGGCGCGGGGCCACTCGGGAGGGGTAGACTGCAGTGTGAGTCAGCAGCACCAGGCTCGAGGCGGACAGTGGGTCTACACCCTTGTTCTGCCTGTTGGTAGCTATGGGGGTCGGTCCTTTCCAGGGCCACTCCAGCCCCCAGGGCTGTTGTAACAAAGTGCAAATGGGGGCCTGAGAGTGGCAGACACGGGCGCCAGCTCCAGAGGCCGGGAGTCTGAAGTGCAGGTGTGGGCGGGCTGCTTCCTTCACGAGCTCCCGGGGAGGCTGCTCCCACCTCCCTGCAGCGTCTGGGGCTGCCGGCCATCCCCGGTGCTCTTGGGCTTGTCGATGGGATGCCCTGATCCCTGCCTCCACCATCACATGGACTCTCCTGGGGGCCCTCACTGGCCTTCTCGTAAGGACGCCAGTTCCTGGGTTCGGGGCACACCCCAACCCAGCATGGCCTGTCTTACCTGATCACGAAGATCCTATTCCCAAACAAGGTCACGTCCGCGGAATTGGGATTTCAACACCGCCTTTTGGGGAGTCCAACATCCCATTACATCTCCTAGGAAGCCCACGGGCTCACGTCTCCTTTCAGGATCCAGTTCTGGGGCCCCAAATGAAATAGCACCCCTGCCTTCTGTGAGGAGAGCATAGCCTAGCCGGGCCACGGTGGGGCAGGCCGCTGAGCTGCCACACTCCACACACCGGGAATGCAGGGAGGGCCAGGTCCGATTCCCAGTTCGACCTGAAGGCCAGGCATGCGGGCCCCCCTGTGGTCCCAGTGACTGAGGGGGGCTGAGGCGAGAGGACCGTGACAGCAAGACCCTGTTGAGAGAGAGAAAAAAAAGAGGCACTGACTGTTTACGTGGACAACCCAGAGAGGCGCCCGGAGCTGTGTGGCTTCAGTCTGCTCAAAGGTCGTCTTGCCTCTCGGACACTGGGAAAATTCTGGAAGATCAGCTCAGACAGAGGCCTGCACTGAGTAAAGAGCTCTCCTGTCTAGACTGACTCAAGCATCTCCCAGGCAGGCTGGCATCAGCGTGCAGGGCTCGGGTGCCCCAGAGACACGGAACGTGGCTGGGACACGTGCAAAAGCCAGTGGGGCCCGTCAGGGCAACCTGCTGCCATGACAATAGGCGGGAAGGGTGGTGGCGAAGCTTCCGAGACAGGCAAGGGCGTGCATGGCTGCGCTGCTCCTGCAGTTCAGTGCCGAGCGGTGGCCACTGCTGCTCACCGGCGACAAGGCTGCTCCGACGCTTCCGAGGAGCAGTCCGAGCCCACCCTTGGCTCCCCGACAGCTGGCACGTTCACAGCAACCACTTTCCGGCCCAGGACAAATGGCTTTTACCAACAGCTAGCACCGGAGCGCTTCGGAAGAAGAGCCCGGGGGTCAACACCTCCGCCCCTGACCGAGCGCCATGGCGGCTGCCATCTCTGTGGGCGGGGAGCAAGCGCAGGTGTCAGCGCGGGCCTGGGGACCGCTGTCCTGCGCCTTCTCCCTGGACGAAGCTCAGCCGATGGGAGGATGAACGTCCCGGCAGCCTCCGCGGGAGGAGCAGCGGAAGTGCCCCGGCCCCTAGCAAGCCAGCGCCCCCACACTAAGGCGAGGTGCAGGAAGCGGGCGGCGCGCATGCACACACCTGTGCTCGGCAGAGAGGACGTGCTCAGGAAATCCGGGGCCTACTGCCCACGTGTGTTCGCACATACCCACAGGGACGAGCACATGCACGCTGTGGGTATCTGGAGAGTCACCAACGGCTGCACAAGTGAGCAAATGCACCTATTGGTGTCCTGAGTCCTGCCACTCCAAGCGGGGGCCGTGAGCAACAGCACTTCTCCAGGAAGCTTGTTAGATATGAGAAGGAGACACACGAGAAGTCGCCCGAGGTCCTCTGCCAGCTCTGCCACAGAAGGGTGCGGACTCTGACTTCTGGTGGCATCTCGGCGGATCTAGGACTGCCTGATGCCTGACGCCAGATGTTCCCTGGGAGCGAGACCACGCCACTCCACCTGTCTCCTGGAACGCTCACTCTTAGAAGCCAGCTGCCCTGCCGTGGGGACGGAGGTGTCAGCCAGCAGCAGCAGCAGTCTCGAGGGGAGCCTCCTGGAGGGGAGCCAGCGCCTCCCGCTGAGGTCCCTGCAGACCAGCTCTGCTGGGGGCACCACCCTGGAGGGGTCCTTCACCTTGGAGGGCCCACCCGACAACACATGCAGCAGAGACAGCCCTCCTTGCCAAACCCTGCACAGATGGCAAATTTACGCCAAGTGACGGAGTTGTTTTAAACCACTGAAATTCTAAAAGGCTTGCCATGCAGCAATGGGTAGCTGGAACGCTTCCCAGAGGAGGCCCCCAGAATCCGCGTCTTTAACAAGCTCTCCCAGGGAGCTGTGGCCCGCGCGGTGCGAAGTCCTGCCTGGAGGAGGTTCGGACATGCGGTGCCCGTGCGTGAGCTCCTGCTGGGGACACTCGCACGGACGTGACTCTGGAGCAGGAGAGGCAAGGACCTAAGGGGCCCGTGGACTCCTGGGATGTGAACAGAAGAGTGCGTTTTTGCTCATACGTGTGTAAAACATCTAGAAAGGTAGCCCAGACACGGAGCCGTGGCTGCCGGGGTGGGAGCCATGCACGGGGTCTGAGGGCGGGACACGTGCAAGCCTTTGTACCCCACTTGACAGACCATGAGCGTGTATCTTTTCCAATTTATAGGTCAACTTAAAAAAATGAACTATTTATTGTATTTATTATTTTTTAAATTTGCTATAGGGCACACACACTCACCAGAGAGAGTGAAAAAGCAAGTTGCTTGGTCCAGGACTCGAACTGCTGTGGGCCATGTGGGAGTCTGGTGCCCCAACCACTATGCCACCTACTGGCCTCCAATACTTCAACTTTTTTAAGGGTGAGAGAAACCCCAGAATTCAAATGGTGACTTCAACTCAACGAACCTTGGTTTCCCCATCTGTCAAATGGCACAAAAGGGTCCTTATGACGGTGGGAGGGTTGCTGGACACGGGGCCCTTCCCAAGTCCAGAGGGCAGTGTAGGTGGCACATGGGGACCCAGCTTCTAGGGCTGCGTGTCCAGTCAGCCCAGAGGGGAAGGCGCTGAGCAGCTGATGCAGCTGAGTTCTGGACGGGCATGTGGAGAGAAGGCCCTGGAGGGGAGCCGAGTCCAGCTTTAGGGCCATGGAGGCTGCCCTTGAGGGGCTCAGCAGAGAGGGAAGCCGGCCCCAAGGAGAGCAGCCTGGCAGTGAGGGACCCTCCACCGCTGCGTGGCCTCACTCCTAGCCCCTGCTCTGTCACCTGAGGTCAACCTCCCCTTCCTCAGAGGTCGTGAGCTCTGACAGTGGCCGGCCGGGAGGCTGTCGATGAGCATGTGTGGCGACTCGCCGAGGCTGCAGGGAAAGCTAGAATGAGAACCAGGGCCTGGCCTTCCTGCACCGCGCTCTTCCTCCCGGGGCCAGGCCTGAGAGGCCAGACTGGGTGCCTCGCCACCGGGTTGGGACTGCTGTCCCCAGGGTCTGGCTGTCCTAAGGGAAGGCAGCCCCTCTGCTGCCTATGCATGTCTGGCCTCATTCCCTGTGTCCCCCACCCTTGAAGGAGGCCGGGTTACAAGAGAGAACAGCCTTCCTCTGCCTGTGGGGCAGGGTGGGATAAGTCAGAACAGCCTCCTGAAGGAGGGGGCATCTGAAGTCCCTTGAGGAACCTGGGAGTCAGCCAGGCGTAGCGCAGGGGCATGGGGCCACAGGATGCCAGGAGAAAGGGGGTGAGCCGGGCGCTTCCCCGAGACACTGCCTGCTGTGCTGAAGGACCCTCGGGTGTGGGGAGCAGGGCCTTCGGGCTGGGGCCTCTGCTGGGGCCCTGGGGAGTCGGGCAGTGACACTACCTTGGTAACAGTGACCAAGGGAGTTGCCCTGACTGGCAGAAAGTTAGCGGCGTTTCACAAACCGGGCTAGTGATGGCCTCAGTGGGAGTGGGGTGAGGGTGGGAGGGGCACCGATGTTTTCAGGGTGACCTAAAGCTAAACACAGCGCTCTGGAGGTCAGGGACGGTGTGTGAGCAGAGCAGTTGCTTGATATGCAGAAGCTTCTCGCATGATACCCAGCAGTGACCTCCGCTCCACGTGGTCCTCGGGGATCTAAGCTCCCTCCGGCTCTGCACCCTGTGCCCCAGCGTACTCCGCTCTCCAGGGGAGAGCCTGCTCCAGCCCTCCCAGGAGCATCCAAAGACGGGGAAAAGCCTGACCTAGCTGGGGCCTCAGAAAGCAGACTCCGAGGGACCAGCAGTGGACGTAATGGTTATGTTACTGGACTCCCACGTAGGGAGCGTGGTTCAAGTCCCAGACCCGGCAGCTTAAAATTCACACTGGGCACATGTGCGATGCATGCCCAGGATCTCAGGAGAATGGAGGAGAAGGGATTGCAGCACGGCCACGCCCCCTGGGATGATTCCTTGTTTTCTCTCTGTCTCTCTGGAGAGTGCATGCACCCTGTAGGCAAAAATCTCTCAAAAAAGATAAAAAGGAGACAGACTCAGAGACCGAGATTTACACATAGGAAGGTGGCCAGGCACCGCGTGTGGGACCCACCTGTGGGAAGTGAGGACAGGGCATGCTGGTGCCCAGCAGAGCAGAGACCTCGGCCCCTCCCGTGGGGTGCCAGAAAGCCCTCAGGTTGGCCTGGATCCAGACCAGGGCCACTCACTGGAAGGCTGGACACGGCGTGGCCACTCCAGGAGTGGACGCATATTCCGCTGAGGCAGGGCCCTCGGCTCAGGCCACGCCTAGGAAGGTCTCAGCCAGGAGCGTCCTCACCACCTGCCCTCCACCAGGAGCAGCCCTTACTGAAAGCCCGTCAGGGCGCCTTCACAGGGACACGCCGCGATGCCCCCAGGGGGTGGGCCAAGTTGCCTTACTCCTGGTGATCGATTAGGGCCAGCTAATCTGGGGCGGGGAACGCTGCGAGGGAAGGTGGGAGGGTGGGGAGGGGGGCACTGGGCCAGCAGGTCTACGCCGGGACATGAGCCGGCACGAGGCCCACCAGCCACGCAGCCTCAGGGAGTTGCAGCAGGGGAAGGAGTGATCGGCCAGCAGCCGGCCCACGAGAATCCCACAAGGCTCAGTGGCTAAAAGTCAGAGGGCCGAGAGTGGCACCCGGCCGAGGTCAGGTCCAGGCTATCCCCAGTCCCGCCGCTCTGAGACATACTGCCCTTGCCTGCACTGTGGCCCAAGCAGGGGGCAGGTGCCCTCCAGAGTACAGCTGGCGTGAGAAGCAGGAGGGCAACCACTAACGAGGGACTTGCTCCCAGCTTCTCTTCCAAATGGACGTCCTGCCGACCCGCACTCAGCAGGCAGACAGGCCGCTCCGCTCGGAGCCTCCCGCCATGCACGCAGACTTGTAGGAAGAGGACCAGGGGGAGCAGGTACTTGTTTATGAAATAAATCGCTCTGGGGTCCGGGTCAGCGCGGGCTCACTCGGACTCAGGGCGGGAGGACAGGGGAGCTCTGCTCTCCTGCACGCCAGGCCTGGTCTCTGGCCCCTGGAAGCACTCACTGCCCTTCCCAGCTGCCTCGCGCTCGCGGCTTCATAAGTCCCCGTCATCCTGAACTTGATCATGAGTCAAGCAAGGGGCTCCGTCTCCCCTGCATTCCCTCCAGCTGGCCCCTGGAGCAGGTGCGTGCTGAGCCCGAGGTCTCTCTGCTTACATAACCCTGTTCCGTTTGGACGGGTGAAAAATCTCCCAGAGGTTTATTGTAAACAGACTCATGATGGCCCAAGCACGGGAGGAAAGGTCAGGGATTATTCATGCACTGCTCCCTCCTGCTTCGCCCGCTCCTCCCTCCAGCTGCGGGCATGTCCTCCGCCGACGACTGGGCAGTGGCCAGACCCCGCATCCTTCCTCTTCACCAGGCCCATGGGGCCCGGGGCCTGGGGCCCGTGACAGGTCATCCCAGTGCTTTGCCGACTCCCTCCTCTCCGAGAGGAGGTGAGCGGGGTGGGGTGGGGAGCAGGGAAGCTTCTGACCAGCCGCCATGAAAAGAGGCTTGCTCACAGAAAGGTCATCTTTCATGATGACAGAGAGCCAGAAGCTCACGGTGAGGGGCCGGGATCCTTCACGAGGAGGAGGGCCGGCCGTTCCTCCGGAGGCCCAGTGACAGGGCCATGCCCTCCAGTGCCCGCATGCACGTACGCGCTGTTGATGCGTTTCAGGGCCATCAGCAGGAGGCCCATCTTTGCTCCAGTGGCTTTGGCCGTGCCCTGACCAGAGGCAGAAAGGCCCTTCCAGGGTAGGATCATAGGCGGGCGGGTTGGTGCTGGCCCTACTTGGGGCCTTGGCCGGATTCCCGCCCAACACCACATGCCAAATGCAGGGCGGCCTAGCCCAAATTGCCACCAGGAAAGACAGCAGGCCCCAAGCCTACAGCGACAGCATGCACCACCTGGAAAGTGGGTCAAACACCCCGTTCTCAGGCACCCCCAGACCTCGGGAACCTCCAGGGGTGAGGGTGAGGGCTCAGACTGCGTCAGCACGTGCGCCAGGAGTGGGAGCCCGCCGCCTCAGCCCGAGCACAGGGGGGCTGGTTTCCCAGGGGACGGGCCAGCGTCTCCAACAGTAAGCAGAGGGCGCACGGCGAGCTCACCACCTCCCCACATTTCCTGCCCGGACCCAGGCAGGGGTCGAGCCGTGCTCTGAGGCCAAACCAAGGGGTCTGTGGATGGGGCTCGGGACCCCATGTGTGCCCCGAAGCCCACGACTGACCCAGGGTGAGTGCTTGGACAGGGCCATGTGGCAAGTTGGGCCCACTGGCTGCAGGGCAGGTCCGGACCACCGATGAGAGGTTGCAGAGGCAGACCCTCAGGAGGGCTGCGGACCCTCTGCTGATGCGGGCGGCAAGGGTAAGTTAGCAAACAGCACCAGCCACAGCGCCTCCACGGGGAGGGCTGCAGCAGGCTTGCTGCACACGGACGGTCCACCCAGGCCGGGTCGCGCCGGTTCCAGTTTACCCTTCGCTGTTGTACGTCTCCTGAGGCCCAGTCAAGTCAAGGCTCTCCCATACTCGTCATCTTCAGCAAAGGACATTACGTTGTATTGTACACCTTCGGCTTTCTTCCTGTCTGTCTGTTTGCTATTTTTCTTGATTTGCCAGAGGGTGCATGTACTCACTGGTGAGAGGCAGGGCGTGAGAGAGGACAAGTGACGAAGCAGCCCCGTGGGAGGCGATCGTACTGCCTTCTCTTCTGCTTTCTCCCTCCCTTCTGGATTTTGGGAACGCACGACATGTGTCTGGGGTGGTTGGCAAGCGGTGTCCAGGCCACACCACACAGCCAGCGCGTAGGCTCGGGCTGCCTCACACCGCAGCACCGCTGGCCCGTGGTCACCCTCCTGCATTTTCTCTCCCTGGGCCCGCGTGACGGGCACACCGTGTCTGTGTGGCACGCTGCCCCTTACTGCCTTCCATGAGCCTTCCTCTCACACGGTGTTCGTCCTTATTTCTTTGCCTTTGGGCAGGAAGATGCCCTGCCCTCCCAGGGGCCTGGGAAGCCCTGCGTGAACGAGTGTGGTAAAGGGAGGGGCAGAAGGGGGCGGTGCGACCTCCTGCAGGCCAGGCTGTGCCCTGCGCTTCGTGTCCGAGCTCCTTCTTATGCCCATTCCCAGAACAGGTGCTCGTACACCTCAGACAGGCCTCACGAGGGCTGGACCCCAACACACAGGGGTCTCACCTCTGGGTCCCACCAATGCCCTAATCCAGGGGCCAGAGCTCTGGGGACAGAGCAGCCTGGCAGGCTCGGAGGGAGAAGTGGATGCCAACTGCAGCCACAGGCTCCACAGGGCACAAGGAGGTGGGAAGCTGTCTCCGTGGGTCAACAAGCCCCACCCCTTCCAGCTACTCAGACAGGGGCCGGGCAGGCCACCCTCTCCCTAGCCTCAGTTTCCCCACCTGTCGATGGAGTTCATGAGCCCATGCCTGTCTCTGACCCATGTAACCCGGCAGTGAGATGCTAGGAATCAAACAGCCTCTTTTAGGTGCAGACGCCTCCCCTCACCAGCTGCAACTTGGGAAAAGTTACTTACTCAACTCTGTAAGCCTCAGTTTCCCTGTCCACACAGTAGGGATGGTGGTGGCCCTACCTGAGAGAGCAAATGTCACAGGTTTGTCCCTTCCAAGTTGGTCTGTGGGGCCAGCTGCTGCCGTGGTGGTTAAGGCAGCTAGATCCCACATGGCCAGCTTTGCAGTTCGTGGATCCAGTCCTGGACCCAGCTGCTTGAAAATACCAGGTGATTGTGCGTGCGAGCCCAAAACCCTGACAGGAGGATGGAGAAGGGACTGTGTGTGGCCACCCCTCCTGGGGGCATGATTTCTCATGCCCCACATCCTGTCTCTCCAGTGAGAGTATAGCACAAAGGTTTTTTATAAATGTTATTCTGTAGCCCAGCCCTGGCGTGTGTGCTGCTGAAGGTCTACTTCACGTGCTGGGCTACATGGGAGGTCCAGAGTCTATCCCCGCTCCGATGGCCAGGTGTACGGGTCCGCCCTGCTAGCCCCGGCAACTCGGGAGGCTGGGGCAGGAGCACCACAGGCTATGAGGTTTGCCTGGGCAACGCAGCCAAATGCCATCTGGAAAAGAACCGAGTGTGGGAGCACACACTGCAGGCAAGCTGGAGGCGGCCACGAGGGGATCTGGACACAGCCAAATGCTATTAAAACGGAAGTGAATCCAGCAATAACAGCTACGGTTATTTCTGTGATGAGGTGATGGTGGTGGTGGCGATGGTAGTGATGAAGGTGATGATGGTGACTATGGTGGTGACAGTGGTGATGACGGTGGTAGTGGTAGTGACGATGACGGAGGCAATGATAATAGTGATGGTGATGGTGGTGCTGATGGTGATGACTGTGGTGATGGTGACTGTGGTGGTGATGATGGTGACTATGGTGATGATGACAATGGTGGTAATGATAGTGTTGATGGTAATGGTGGCTATGTTGGTGATGGTGGTGGTGGTGATGGTGATGATGATGATGCTATGGTAACCACGGTAATGATGGTGACTATGGTGATGGTGGTAATGGTAGGGTAATGATGATGGTGGTAGTGTTGGTGATTGTGATGAGGGGATGGTGACTATGGTGGTGATGGTGATGATGGTGATGGTGACTATGGTGATGATGATGACAGTGGTGGTGTTGGTAATCGTAATGAGTGGTGATGGTGACTGTGGTGGTGATGGTGACTATGGTGATGGTGGTGGTGACGGTGACTATGGTGATGATGATAGCTGTGGTGGTGATGGTGACTATGGTGATGATGATAGCTGTGGTGGTGGTGATGGTGACTATGGTCAGGATGATGATGACAGTGGTGGTGGTGATGGTAGTGATGCTGATGATGGTGGCTGGTCTCACTCTCATGGCTGTGCACAAGCCCTGCAGAGACCAGACTCCTGCCTTGGACCCAATCCCATCTTGGAGGAGCCTCCCTCATCACCTCCCTGAAGGAGTAGAGAGAGGCAGCATCCCTCGTCTTTCCATGTCTCGGGGGGGGAGCAGTCTCACCAGGTTCCTAGGGTCCTCCAGCCAGCCCTCCAGCACCTTCCCCACATGCCTACATCGCCGTCCCTAACTTACTCCCTAGGATGGCTGGTCCCCTGGAATGCGACTGAGCTGGGGTGATCTTGGTCATCACTCATTCTGCATAGCAGCTCCGATAAACACAGGAAGTGCGGTTTTGTCCCCAGATGTGACTGCACAAGATTCTGATGGACGGGCGTGCTCCTTCCAGGAAAAGGTCCTGCATCCAGTCCCAAGGCTGACGTCCCTGTTCCACATGCAGGTTGGGCCCCCAAGGCCACCTCAGGTCCAAATTCCAGTTCCCCGGGAAGGAAACTCCCAGGCTTGGGCAAGTCCTTGAGCACTCTTGGCAGGGGACATGTCACACTCTGAGATCACATTTAACACACAGATGGTGGTGGCATCGCCCACTGTAGTGCTGGGCTGCTATGAAGGCAGGAGGGGGACAGCCTTAGGCACTAGAGTGGGAAGTCCTGGGCCTGGGGTCCAATCCTAGTGCTGTTGCATGGAACCATGTGACCTTGGACAAGGAGCTGAGGCTCAGCACCCTACATGCCCACACTGTAATAATCACAACATCCGAGAGCACCACAGGGGCAGTAAGCCAGAGCAGGTCGTGACTTTCAAAGAGAGAACACTGAGCAGGTGCTCTGTGCCCAGATGGTAAATGAGAGTGGGGACAGGTGGGTGCATGGTGGTGAACTAATGGATAGATGGGGGGTGGAGTGGATACATGGATGAGTAGGTGAATGAATGGCTGGGTAGGAGGTAGATGCAGGGATGGTGGGTGGGCGGGGAGGTGGGGATGTAGATGGAATAGGTGGATGGAGTAGGTGGGTGGATGGGGAGGGGGGAAGTAGAGGGGTGGAGTGGGTAACGATGTGACTATGATGGTGATGGTGGTGATGGTGACTATAGCTAGGATGATGATGGTGGTGGTGGTGATGGTGACTATAGCTAGAATGATGATGACAGTGGTGGTGATGGTGACTATAGCTAGGATGATGATGCTGGTGGTGGTGATGGTGACTATAGCTAGGATGATGATGGTGGTGGTGATGGCAACTATAGCTAGGATGATGATGATGGTGGTGGTGATGGTGGCTATAGCTAGGATGATGATGGTGGTGGTGGTGATGGTAACTATAGCTAGGATGATGATGCTGGTGGTGATGGTGACTATAGCTAGGATGATGATGATGGTGGTGGTGGTGATGGTGACTATAGCCAGGATGATGATGACGGTGGTGATGGCGACTATAGCTGAGCTGATGATGATGGTGAAGATGGTGATGATGGTGCTTGATGGGTAGCTGGCTGGGGAGGTGAGTGAGTGAGGAGGTGGGTAGAGAAGTGGATGGGCGGGTGAATGGGGACACGAGTGTGTGTGTGTGGAGAGGTTGGTGGATAGGAGTGTAGATAGGAAGATGAGTGGATATAAGGGCAGAGAGGTAGGTGGGTGGATGGGTGGGTAGCTGGGTGGGGAGGCAGATGGGTGGATGAGTGAATGAGTGGGTGGGTGGCTAGGTAGGGAGGTAGGTGAGGAAGTAGATGGGTGGGTGGGTGTGTGGGTGGACAGGTGGAGAAGTTGGTGGTGGTGACGATAGCTAGGATGATGATGATGGTGGTGGTGGTGATGGTGACTATAGCCAGGATGATGATGACGGTGGTGATGGCGACTATAGCTGAGCTGATGATGATGGTGAAGATGGTGATGATGGTGCTTGATGGGTAGCTGGCTGGGGAGGTGAGTGAGTGAGGAGGTGGGTAGAGAAGTGGATGGGCGGGTGAATGGGGACACGAGTGTGTGTGTGTGGAGAGGTTGGTGGATAGGAGTGTAGATAGGAAGATGAGTGGATATAAGGGCAGAGAGGTAGGTGGGTGGATGGGTGGGTAGCTGGGTGGGGAGGCAGATGGGTGGATGAGTGAATGAGTGGGTGGGTGGCTAGGTAGGGAGGTAGGTGAGGAAGTAGATGGGTGGGTGGGTGTGTGGGTGGACAGGTGGAGAAGTTGGTGAATGGGTGAGGGTTGGTGGATGGGTGGGTTGGTGGATGGGTGGGGAGGTTGGTGCTGGGCGAGTGGGTAAATGGATGCGTAATGCAACCTTGGCCCTTAAGTTTAGGCCTTCACAGAGGCACCTCTGTGGTTCACTTTCCCTCTAGGGCCCCTTTCTCTCTCTCACTAACCTGGAAATTGCTAGACTCTGACTCTGCCATGTGACCAACCAGTTGTGCCTCTGGGTTTACAATGCTGCAAGTGCACATCGTTAACCTTAGACAGAGGCGTCTGGGTTAAATGAACTGGGCTCCAGGAATAAAGCCTGATGCCTGTAAAAATAATAATATATATACAATTTTTTAATTGTAAAAGCCAGGCACGGATTGAGGGTGGAGGAGTGAGGGAGTAATGACCATACCCGGCATTGAGGTTGTCATTCCCACTTAGCAGGTGGGGAAACTAAGGCACCTTGCAGGGTTTGTTCGTTTTTAAATCATTTGTCCAATGATTCGCTGCGGCTCCGTGTCCAAGCTCGGGTTTGAACCTAGACAACCCTGGTCCACACGTGCCATGCTCTGTTTTGCCTGGTATTTGAGGGGAACCCTATTTCCCCTCCCCCACAGGTGCTCGGTCTGGCCCGACTCTCCACTCCGTCCCCCCAGGAGCAGCAGCAGAGTAACCGCGTCCCTCCGGAACATGAGTGCCCTGTCTAGCCAGCACTCAGGCATGAAGCTGAGCCCTGTGCAAAACTGACACCATGCGCCTTCCGCGGAGGGCCAGGGCCCCAGAGGATGGTGACAAGACCAGATCGCCTCCACGTGGCCCGAGAGTGCCAATCGCCCTGCGGCATCGCAGATGTCAGAGGCTTCCCCCGCAGGCAGCAAGAGCAGCGCCAACAGGGTTGGGGAGGAGTCCTCGGAGCAGCCCACGATAATAATAATAGTGCCCGCACGAGCCCTGTGCTCTGCCAAGCCAAGCCCTTGGCTGGCAGGAGGGCTGGCCGTGATGTCAGTTACAGGGCGCCGGCAGTTTACGAGGCTCGCGGTCAGCACCTAAGTGGGCCGCATGCTTGGGCCTGTTATGTCTGGGCCGGGTCCAGTCCTCAGTGGTCGGAAGGAGAAACCAACCCCTCAGAACAGCGGTCCTCCCCGAGTCCCCACAAGCGGCTTTCTTCGATGCCTCTAAACCATCTTCGGACGCAGCTGTCGCCAGCCACCCTCCCCTAGCTGGTCCTTGGGAGGCTCCACTCTGCAGCCAGTCCTTCTCAGAGGGTGGGCTGGCCTGCTCCTCAGCCTGCTGCAGTGGGGTCATCGCAGAATCGGAGAGCTGGACACAGCTGAGGGGTCCCAGAAATCCAGGTTCTAATGGCATTGCCTCAGCACAAAAGTGGAAAAGATGCCCAAAAACTTAGTCCTCGAGATAACATATCCGTGTCATGGGTCTTTGTAAAATCGCAATCAATACCAGACATGCCCATGACAAGCGAAATGTCAGACTTAAATGAGGATGACATCCGACGTGGCCTCGCACAGCCCTGTCTTGCCGGCTGCTCCCTGATCCTGGCCCTGGTTGCAACAAAACTTAATTTATAAAAGCAGGTTGGCCAGGGGCAGCCCCACACGTGCCGGTTTGTCCTTTTCTAAAATTTTGCTATAGGGCATGTGTGCTCACCAGAGAGTGACAGGGAGAAGGGGAGAGAAAGGGAAAGCGAGAACTCACCCCCTGGGGGATGGAGACACTGCAGTCCCTTCTCCACGCTCCTCGTGGGGTTTGGGGCATGCACACACACGTGCCCAGGTTAAAAGCCACCAGGTCCAAGACTCAAACTGCAAAGTTAGCCGTGAGAGATCCAGCAACCTTAACCTCCACACTACACTCTGGCCCAATCAGTTTGATTTTCTTTAAATATTGTATTAAAATATTATTGATCAGGCCAACAGGTGGCATAGTAGTTAAGGTGTTAGACTCCCACATGGCCGACCACAGTTCAAAGTCCCAGACCTAGCAGCTTCCTTTCTTACTTTTTCTCTCCCTCTCTCTCTCTGTATATCTCTAATGAATTAAAAAAATATTAATATTGGGGCTGGCAGGTGGTGTGGTGGTTAAGGACGCTGGATTCCCATATGGCCGACAGTGGTTCGAGTCCCGGACCTGACGGCTTGCTTTCTCTCTCTCTCTCTCTCTCTCTCTCTCTCTCCCTCCCTCTTACTCTGTCCCTCTATGGTCAAATTAAAATAAGTACACAAATAAATAAAGTTAAGTAAAAAAAATTATTTTAATAAAATAATAATAATAAATAATTCTTTTTTTTAAATATGTTATTTATCTGGATTATCAAGATCTTCCCCACTCTGTTCAATGTCACGCCTAACCCTGCCCTGTCCAGTCTTCCAGGGCGCCTCCTGGTTTGAAACACCCCACGCTGCGGTGCTGCTGGGTCTGCCAGGCTGTCTCGAGGCACTGACTGTCCCCACTGCCCCGGCACTCTGGCCGCGTGAGGCGGCTCCCGTGGGTCTGCCTCGTAGTCAGAGAGACTGTGTATTTGCAAAGAACGTTCTCAAGTTTGTTGCTGCTGACAGGGCAGCGCCTTTGCCAGGAGTATTTGCATCAAAGTCTTTTCAACTTTAATGGTGTGTGACATTTTTGAGACAAAATATGGTTGGGCTAATCATATTTTAATAGCTCTACCTTTATAAGCAGCCCGGCTTGGAGTGTATATGGTAATATTTTAATTTCTTAGTTCTGATGAGCCTCAATCCAACCAGGTATTCGATTTCTCCATTTATAAATCGCGCTCCCAGATGTGGGAGGCCAGCACACCCGGCGGAATGGCTGCCCCAGCAGAACGTTTAATATTGGATGTCAGTTTGGGTGTTCCACTCAATTTCCTGGAAAGAGCTTGAAACTCCTCTTACTTGGGCAGAATATCCAATCAGCCCCACACTCCGAGGCCCGGCCTGGACTGCCGTGTAATCCCACATAACTGAGTTCTCTAATTTCGGAGATGCAAATCTAGAGCAGATGTAGGGAGAGCGTGCGTTTGTTTCCAAATGCAGCTATCAGGCCCTCCAGCCGAAGGGGTAATTAGCAAGAGGCCACGTTCATGAGCCTGCCGCCCTGAAAACGGAGACTCGCTGCACCCCACCCTGCCCTGCACGGGAGTCTGGTGAGGGCGAGGGCTGGAGCCTCGCACCAGCGACTGAGGGGGGCACCGAGGCAGGTGAGTGCGTCTGGATCAGGACTTGGAACGACAGAGAGTGACCTCGTGGCGCTGCCCCACCCTTCCCTTTAACACTAAGCTCAGGGTGTCTAGGTTGAGGCTCGGACCCAGCAGTTCTAATTTGCTCCCCGCTGGTGTTGGGGAGTCACTCGGGTCCTCGAGATGCACAGGAGTTCCTGCTCTCGGCAATGCCTTCCTGGGGACTAGTGTGTGTGATTGGCTGGGTGCAAAGCCAGGTAGAAATGAGGCCGTAAGCAGCCGAGGCCTCTGGGACGGGGACCAGCCTCCACAGCGGCCCAGGGACAAATGTGTCTTTCCAAGCTGCTGCATGTCACTCTCGGGTGCTTGGCTTCCCCGTGCTAAGGAGAAGTGAGTGGTCCCCAGGAGCCTCGATTTTGCAAACAGGGTGGCGGAAATAAACAAGGTCTGGGACCTCCTGGTGGGAAAGGGGTAGAGGCCCGACTGCAGAGGATGCACCGTCCCTGGTCCACACCAGGGGAGGCCAGAAGGTCACTTGTGCAAAACGGGCCCTTCGAGGCTTACAAAGGCACGTGGTGACTTGAAGACAGGAGGTGCCAGGTCTACTCCCTGCTCGCCTGACCTTCGGCCAGACATGCCCCTCTCTGCGTCTCAGTTCCCTTCTGTCAAAAGAGTTGGTCAGGAGCCCCCAAACACCTTCTAGTTCTCAGGGGGCTCTCTCCCCGCCAGGTCAGCTGAGTCCAGCGGGCATAGACAAGGGTCGCTTTTCATTTTCCTGCCAGGAGAGAAAGGGACGTGAGTCCTTAAGAGTGTGGAGGCCCGAAGCAGCACTGGAGGAGCTGTCAGGAGCGGTGCTGTCAGGAGCGGGTGCATGGGGAATCCCTCCTGACCCAGCTCTTTCATCCTGGGTCGGGCCAAGTCTGGCAGCTCCCTCCCTCTCCCCCAAGGGTAGCAGTCACCCCCCCTCCCTTCCCTGGCCCTCTCTTTTCTCTTTCCAGATACCACGGGCTTCACCTCTCCCGCAGCTCACCTTCACCTCTCCACAGCTCACCTTCACCTCCCACAGCTCACCTTCACCTCTCACAGCTCACCTTCACCTCCCACAGCTCACCTTCACCTCTCCACAGCTCACCTTCACCTCTCACAGCTCACCTTCACCTC
>NW_006159850.1:2482974-2489483 GCF_000334495.1 Tupaia belangeri chinensis | reverse complement strand
CACAGCTCACCTTCACCTCTCACAGCTCACCTTCACCTCCCACAGCTCACCTTCACCTCTCACAGCTCACCTTCACCTCCCACAGCTCACCTTCACCTCTCACAGCTCACCTTCACCTCCCACAGCTCACCTTCACCTCTTACAGCTCACCTTCACCTCCCACAGCTCACCTTCACCTCTTACAGCTCACCTTCACCTCCCACAGCTCACCTTCACCTCTCACAGCTCACCTTCACCTCCCACAGCTCACCTTCACCTCTTACAGCTCACCTTCACCTCCCACAGCTCACCTTCACCTCTCACAGCTCACCTTCACACCTCCCACAGCTCACCTTCACCTCCCACAGCTCCACCTCACCTTCCACAGCCCCACCTCACCTTCCCACAGCTCACCTTCACCTCTCACAGCTCACCTTCACCTCCCACAGCTCACCTTCACCTCCCACAGCTCGCCTTCACCTCTGCCGCAGCTCGCCT
Organism: Tupaia belangeri chinensis; assembly: GCF_000334495.1. Taxonomy (NCBI): domain Eukaryota; kingdom Metazoa; phylum Chordata; class Mammalia; order Scandentia; family Tupaiidae; genus Tupaia; species Tupaia belangeri. The sequence goes on along the minus strand of NW_006159850.1, from coordinate 2,489,006 downwards.
TCGCCTTCGTGGGAAGCAAACCTCCACAGGTCGGCCCCATGAGGAGGGGTCCGCTGCTAATTGGAGTGTAAAAGACGATCCCACTGCACAGCTGTCTGCAAACCCAGGGTGACTGGGGAAACGAAATGTAGACAGTGGGGCGGGGCTACCTGCTGGCTCTCGGGGCCAGCGGAGACTGCAGAAGGGGAGAGGGCCACCGGCTGCGTGGACGGAAGAAGCAGTGGTCAGGCAGGAGCCGGTCAGCTCTGGCCAAGACCCTCCCCTGCAGGCCACCCAGGCCCTGAGCCAGGCGTCATGAAACCCAAGCAGTCAGGGCCCTTCTTACCTTGCTCCAATCAGAATGTGGCTCCCTTGGGGAGCTCAGCCAAGAGGGCAAGGGTGCCCTGCAGCCCCGAGAGGACCACCTGGGCTGAGCCCTGGGCTGAGTCCCTCTGTCCAGCCCCTTTGTCAGCCATTTGCTCATTGGAGCCCCACTCATTTACAGGGACTCTCTGGTGAGAGGGCCGTGAGCACTGGGGAGACGCAGATGGTGGGGCCAAGACGTCGCTCTCTGTCCATCCACTGCCTTCCCGTGGCAGCAGAGCCGGGATTAAGGCAGCGTGGCCTCCCAGAATTTAAACGACGTCTCCCAGGCTCCCTTGCAGCTAACAGTGACCGTTCTGGCCAAGATGAAGCTGGATATAGCGGACTCCTCCCGTAAAAGCACGAGACGCCACACCGCTGAGCCCACCTTGTCTCCTCCGCGCTCCTCTCTCCTCCTCACGTGGAAGGGGACGCTACCACTGAAGTGGGCCCTGACCGAGGCAGAAGAAGCCGTGTCCCTGGGGATGCCCAGGGGAGAGGCCCCCAGCACCCTGGCCTGCCTTCCTCCAGACCATGGCGTGAAAGAAAACAGAACTGACCTTCTAGAAGCTCTCAGTCCCAGCGAAGACGATCACAGCCTGTAGCCCGGGCAGTGTCTGGTCCTGGTGCCGGGGCATCGGCACACATGAGCTCAGGAGGGTGTCCCTGAGGAGCTGGGTCTTGGCTGCCACCCGCAGGGTGTGTGACCGAGACAGAAGTCTCAGGGAGCCAGAAGGCATGGCGGGAGAGGGAGAGCACGAGTGGACCGGAGGCTGGAGCACACTTGCTCTCCGGAGAAGCCCTGGTTCCTGGGGTGCTGGGATCCCTGCTCTGCAGCTCTAAACTGTGATCAGGCCTTAGAGGTGGCAGCCTGGTCCGAGGGGCAGGCTGACTACCACAGCAGGACAGGGCACTGTGCTGCCTCCCGGCCCCACAGACCCGCACGCCCAGCCACGGGCACCTGCAAGCCTGCACGGCAGAGACCCCTGTCCCCTCAGCTCCGGGAGGGCACCTCGCTCAGCACAGGGCTTGCCTCCCGAACCCGGGCCCACACGCTCCTGGATGAGTGGTCAGGGCCACCTCTGCTTCGGCCAGTCCACCCCCTTCTCGCCCCACTGCAAGCTGAGCAAGGGCTAGCCAGAGGGGCCATCCCCCTGCCGCCTGGCAGTTGGGCAGACATTGAGTCTGTCTGTCCAGCAACCCTGACCTGGGAGTCCCTGCCAGACCCCCAAGGGCCCCACAACCACACGCTGTCCTTGGTGCCCGGCTCCAGGGTGTCGCACCATCAGGCTAGCCAGGACACAGATGAGGGCATGGGCTACGGCGGGGCAGGCCACTGCTTTCAGACTCCATGTCTGCGTGCAGAGGGTCCGCCTCGGGCGTCGGCGAGGGGCCTGTGAGGGCCCATGTCCAACCTCACCCCTCACTCCTCGGCGCCTTCAGTCCTTGGGTGCCTGGGCTGTCTTCGATTCCCTCTCATCTCTCCGGCTGCACCTAGGGCAGCACTGAATCATCCAGAAGGATCAGCCTGGGCCCGAGGGCACCGGGGAGCTGCCCAGCTGGCTCTTGGTCGGGGTCCGTGTCCATGGGGGACATTGACATGCCGTTCCCTTAATTCTGTGTCCTTCTCCGTTGTGGGTGGTACGCCAACGAAGCTCACCGGGATGAAAAGACACGATGCCACCACGCACCCGTGAGCGGCTGGTCTGGAGGCCGACTTCGCCGCGGCTGGCAGGCCGGGAGCGCCAGCTCTCCTCCGCTGCTGGGCGGCCAATGTGCAGCCTTCAGAAGGTGTTCTGGCCAGGCCTGTGGGGCCATGCCCCAGCCACAGGGCTAGCTCCTCAGAGTCACCCGGAGGAGCTGGGCAGAGCCCGCACAAGATGTTTACCACAGCTTCAGTCACGGTTGCCGAAACCTGGGGGTAGCCAAGATGCCCTCAAGAGATGGCCGGACGGCAGGACGGTGCCGACAGAGTGATGTTCAACAGCACAAAGAACAGCGCTCTGAGCCAGGTGAGGACTTGGAGAAAGCTTACGTGCACATCCTAGGGGGACTGAGCCAGTCTGCAAAGGCTCCAGACTGCATGGTTCTTCTTAAATATTTCTTAGAATTATTTACTTTAAGTTTGTTATTATTTTTTAAATTTGCTATAGGACGGACCAGCAGGGGGGAATGGTGGTTAAGCAGGTTGGGCCTTAAAGAATATACAATTCTGTTTCAACTTAATATACTTGCTTTCTCACTTTCCTTCTCTCTCTGTCTCTCTCTGGTCAACTTCAATAAAATAAAATAACGACAATGAATAAAATTAAATAAACTTAAAAAAATTTTTTGCTATAGGGTATGTGCATTCACCAGATAGAGACAGAGAGAAAGAGAAAGTGAGAAAGCGAGCCGCCAAGTCTGGGACTCAAACTGCAGTGGGCCAAGTGGGAGTCCAGCGCCTCAACCACCACGCCACACGCTGGCCCCGTACTGCATGATTCTAACAGTGTGACAGTCTGGAAAGGGAGCAGCTATGTAGAAAGATGGCAGCTGCCAAGGGCTGCAAGGAGGGGGATGGAGGAACAGATTGCGGGGTGGGGCTAGGCTAGGCCTGGAAAGGAGGTACGCGTGGGGTCCACTTGCCTGACCCCAGGCTCGCGCCTGCTCGGAGCGGATCGGAGCCACCTGCAGACTTCAGTACCGGCTCACCACAGGTAACCAAGTGTCAGGCCATGTCACTAACGGGAAACCAGAGGGGGCAGGTGAGGAGGGCAGCGGGAACTTGCTGTACTTTCCACTCCACTGTTTCGTAAACCTAAATGACTCTTTAAAAAAAAAGTGTAGGGGCCAGCAGGTGGCATAGTGGCTAAGGCACGGGACTCCCACATGGCCAACTGCAGTTCAAGTCCTGGACCCAGTGTCCTGAAACTCATGCAGGGTGCGTGTGTGTACAAAATCCCAGGAGGGTGGACGAGAAGGGACTGGGGCATGTCTATTCCCCTCTCACTGTCTCTGACTCTCTCTGGCTTTGGCGAGCACACATGCCCTATGGCAAAAAAAAAAAAATTAAAATAAAAACTTAAAAAAGAAAATGAAGAGCATTGGTTTCATATATGTTCCCTAGAAGAGCCACTGGCAGGCACTCAGCTGGCCCACGAGCTCTCAGTATACTCTGCCCAGCTCCACGCCCAGCACTCGGGCATACTGGGCAAGCTCTCGGAACACGGAGGCAGCCTGGTCCTGCGGGAGTGGGGCCGGCCTGCGTGTCACCACCAGAACAGCTCTGACCGGCTTATTCCAGAAGGAGGAAACCACAGCTCACTGCATTTTAGAATTTTTGTGGTAAAACGTGTATTACATAAAAGTTGTCATTGTGGCCACTTTTTTAAAAAAAGAATTATTTATTTTATTTATTCACACATTTATTTTAATTTGACCAGAGAGAGATAGAGAGAGAAAGAGAAAGCAAGAAGACAAGCCACCAGGTTGGGACCCGGGCTGTGGTCAGCCACATGGGAGTGTCCAGCACCTTAATGGCATGCCACACCCTGGCCCTGACACTTTGAAGTGACCAACCGAGTGGCATTGGTGACATTCATGATGCTGCACAACCATCTCTATATTGAAACATTTCTGTCATCCCAACCAGTGTGAACCCCCCACCCTCACACTGTCCCCTGAGCCTGACTGCCCAGCTGTAACGTTGCAGAGAAGGGCAGCCGACAGCATCGGTCCCACATCTGTCCTCATCTACCGGCAGCGTGTGCCCAAGGCCATCCGGGCTGCAGCAGGAGCCACCATCCCCTCCCTTCCACAGAGAAATCATGTTCGCCTCGGAGAGACCGTGGCCGACTCGCCTGCTGGGGACACCCAGGAGTGGGGTGGCTGGGCCATACGTCACTCTGCATTTAACACATGCAACATCTAGCCCGTTTACAGCAGAGAGGGTGTAGCCGGGGAGGAGTCCCCAGAACTCTGCCTCCGCTGGGGGTCCCACCGTCGGGTCCACTCCCCATTCCCATCAACACCATGGGGGGCGATGCCGTGTTCTCATTCTACAGGGGGTAGGATGCCCCATCGCTGCTGTCAGAGGCAGAATCCAGCCCACTCTGCCCGAGTCCAGAATTCACACTATCAGTAATGTGCTGGAATTCTACTCACTTGGGACCAGCGGGATGGCGTAATGGTTTCATCACTGGACTCCCATGTAGTCGCCCGTGGTTCTAGTCCCAAACCCAGCAACTTAAAACTCATGCCATGCGCATGTGCATGCATGCCCAAAATCCAGAAAGGAGAGTGGTGTGGGCATCCCCTCTGGGGGGCAATTTTTCGCTTTCTGCCTCTCTGTCTCTCTGTCTCTCTGTTTCTCCAGCAAGCAACGTGCCCTATAGCAAAAATCTCTATTAAAAAAAAAAAAAAGGAATTCTACTCACGCTGCAGGTCTAAAGTGAGCGACAGTGGCTACAGGGTACCGGGCACGTGCTAAGTCGCTGGTCCTCGCAGCAGTGAGGCTGCGGGTTCTCCCCCCTTGCCAGTCTATGCAGGGCTTCAGGGAGCCTGGCACGCCGGCAAGACGCTGTAGGGAGGCCCATGCTGTCTGCCTCGAAGCACGCCCTCCCAAGACAGAGCAGGAAGCAGAGCCAGCGTGCTGGTCTCACCGCCGAGATCCAGGCAGACAGAGGTCAAAGCCTCTGTGGGAAGCGAGAGTTGCAGTGTGTGGTCCTGGTTGGCCAAGCAGTGCTGGCTGGCACCAGGGTGTGGGTATCAGCCAGCACCCCCAGCTGGCTGCGCGGGGCAGCCGGTCCGACAGGACCTCCCAGTGTATTGCTTCCCCATCCCTGGTTATGGTCAGATAACAAAGCACAGAACTCCTAACACCTTAGAGATGGCTGGTCACTCACTGGACGAGGTTTTAGACAAACTCTAGGATCCAGCTCGACTGTGGCAGCCTCAGCCACCAAGGCTCATCCCGGTTAGTACGGGACAGGCGTTCCACACTGGGCTTTCCAGGAGACCCAGGGACTGGCTGCTCTAGAAGTATGCCCTAGCCGCCGGCATGGCAAGCCGTGGCGTGGTAGGAGCCATCCGTAGGAGGCTCTCCTTAATGAAGGCCTGACGCGTCCGTAAGCGAGGAGGCCGGGAGCGCTCGGCCGCTCACACCCAAGCACCCTTCTGCAGATTAATAAGTAACATGCGTGTTCAGCTGACAACAGCCATCTCTCGCGGGCTTCAGGGGACATATCTGGGGGAGGCAGGGCAATCCCACTGGCATTTTAAACTTAAAATCAGGAGGGTTCTTCTGCGGCGCGGCGTCACCCCTCGGCCGCCTGCGCGGTAGACGTACTGTAGGTATGTTTATTTGGTTTCCAGCCACATTTTCAGCACGACTCAGGATCACGTGTCTTATCTGAAAAGTCAGGACAACTAGCCAGGACGTGGGCTGGGCAAACCTCGGCCTGGTTAGCACCAGCGTGGCTTCCACGGGCACAGCTCGAGTCTATGCTTTGCAAAAGATAGCTTTCTCTGATTCCCATACGGTTAGGAGCAAACGATTACAAAGACAAGATCTTTAATTAAAATTGGTTTGCTTGTGTGTATTTCTTTAAAAGAGAGCCATCGCCGTAGCATTTGTGACTCATTACCGTCGTAGCAGCGATGCGATCCGGTTCGCAGCCCGGTTTAGCTGGCCGTGCTCCGGCAGGCGA
>NW_006159850.1:2480409-2481869 GCF_000334495.1 Tupaia belangeri chinensis | reverse complement strand
CCCTAGCCGCAGGGCAGCCGGCATGGCAAGCCGTGGCGTGGTAGGAGCCATCCGTAGGAGGCTCTCCTTAATGAAGGCCTGACGCGTCTGTAAGCGAGGAGGCCGGGAGCGCTCGGCCGCTCACACCCAAGCACCCTTCTGCAGATTAATAAGTAACATGCGTGTTCAGCTGACAACAGCCATCTCTCGCGGGCTTCAGGGGACATATCTGGGGGAGGCAGGGCAATCCCACTGGCATTTTAAACTTAAAATCAGGAGGGTTCTTCTGCGGCGCGGCGTCACCCCTCGGCCGCCTGCGCGGTAGACGTACTGTAGGTATGTTTATTTGGTTTCCAGCCACATTTTCAGCACGACTCAGGATCACGTGTCTTATCTGAAAAGTCAGGACAACTAGCCAGGACGTGGGCTGGGCAAACCTCGGCCTGGTTAGCACCAGCGTGGCTTCCACGGGCACAGCTCGAGTCTATGCTTTGCAAAAGATAGCTTTCTCTGATTCCCATACGGTTAGGAGCAAACTGCTTTCCTATTTGAAAAAAAAAAAAAAAAAAGGAAAAGAAAGAAACCTGCCCTTTTATGGGAAAGCAGCTCGGCTCTGTGTGTTCAGTGCCACATGAAAGCAGTTTGCTCGTTCGTGGCAGCCTGATTACAAAGACAAGATCTTTAATTAAAATTGGTTTGCTTGTGTGTATTTCTTTCAAAGAGAGCCATCGCCGTAGCATTTGTGACTCATTACCGTCGTAGCAGCGATGCGATCCGGTTCGCAGCACGGTTTAGCTGGCCGTGCTCCGGAAGGTGACCTTGATCGGTCGGAGGCCGCCAGGGGAGCCCCAGCTCCCGAGCTGATCCTGACCTGGGCAGCGTGTTCTGATCTGACCCGCTATTCTGAGGGCAGGTGAACCTGCGGGACTGAGCAGGGGCAGGAGGGGCTGAGGGCGGCGCCCCCTCCGGGTGGGCTCTCGGAGGCCAGGGCTGGGAATGCCCCGCCGGGGGCCTGCGGGCCGGGGTAGACCAGAGCTGATTTTCTCATTATCCCACATGCCCAGGGTGGATTTGGGATCACGTGGCTTTCGGGAACTGTTTCCAGCCAAGGAACAAGATTGCCTAGATCCGAGGGCTGTCTAACATGTTAGCAAAATTAGTGCTTCGCAATATTTTTGAGAATTCTGTGGTTGGGCGTTTTGTGTTTTTTCCTCTGCCAAAACAAGCTTGCTAACTTCTTTGCTTCTCTGTTTGCTGCAAGAAAAGCAAGGGGAATCTAAATTATTTGCACATTTGACATCGACAGCATCCTGCGCTGGCACGGTCCTGCAGGCTCGGATGGCAAGCCAGGCTCTTCCAGCTTGGCTTTTAATAACAGGGCGACCCAGGCTGGTCCGAGCCACCGCCGTCCCCACCTGCACCAGCACCCCGCCCTGCCCCGCTCAAGGCCAAAGCTCTGAAAATCACAGCGCAGACTTGGG
>NW_006159850.1:2467848-2480385 GCF_000334495.1 Tupaia belangeri chinensis | reverse complement strand
CTTCCCAGAGTTCTCCGTGCTTCACCGAGGCAGGACGGGGCATCTTCCGGTCCTCAGGGCCAGCAGTGGTGACTGGAGAGTGCACTATGGACCAGGTCCCTGTTTAAATGCTCGACGCTCACCGATATGTTTATCCCTTGCAATAATCTAGAGCCAGATTGCTGGCATTAAGTTGCACTTCTGCTGAGCTGTGTGACCTTGGGCAAGTTACTCAACCTCTCTGTGCCTGGAGAGAGTAATTTGGCTGACTCAGTAATGGAATTAAATATTTATTGCTGATAGAGTGGTGCAAGACCCCTCAGTGCTCCTTTCAACATCTTACTTTCAAGGAATCATTGCCCAAGAGCACGCAGTAAGTTGGTGGCAGAGCTGGGCTCTGGCCTAGAAGCCCAGGGGTTTGGTCCCTAGACTGCAGCCCTTGGTTCAGACACCGCAGTGGCAAAACGCCACGCCCGTTCCCAGGTATTTCCATCAAAAGACTCCCCCCAGGAACCAGCAGTTAGCGTAATGGCTATGTCTCTGGACTCCCACCTAGTCGACTGCAGTTCGAGTCCTGGAACCAGTGGCTTAAAACTCACGCCGGGAGCCGCTGCAGCTTGGTTAAAGAAGCCGCAGCGGGATACCGCACGGCCCTCAGAGGGACGGGCAGCTCTTCATGTGCTGATGGAAGATGCACCCCAAGGAAAGGAGCCCCAAGAGGAGACCTCCACAAGTTCATGGACGACTGTGGAAGGATGAGTCTATTTTGGTGCAAAGAAAATATTGAAATCCATGCATAGTATTTTATAAGATGCATTTTCCATAAACGCCTTGAGGAGCCCTCGTATCGCTAGGAGGCAGCTTAAATTGCGAACGAGTATGTGGAGTGCGCTGACGTTCGCGTGGAGGAGCGGTACTGTCATTGGGCACCACAATTTCTCTTTTGTATGTGAAGTGTGGCAGAATGAAGAGGGTCTCGTCGGAGAGGGTGCATAGTGTGCACATACGAAATCCACTACATCGTGAGAAAGTATGTGACCAGTAAAATGTGCATACACCTAATAACGGAACTCTGAAACACCATGAAACAAACTTTCATAGTGAAAAAAAGGAGAACTAACAAAATCCAGTCATCATTGGAGATGTTCAAATCCCACTCTCAACAATTGATAGAACAAAGGCAAAAGAGAACAGTGAAAATACAAAAGGTTTGAACAGCATGGCCAGCCCCTCCGGCCGGACTGAATCTCCCTGTCGCCGGGCCCGGGGAGCAGTCGGGAGGGCAGCCCTGGAAGCCACCAGAGCTCACAGGGGCGAGCGTGCGCACGTGTTCTCGGAGCGCAGGAAATAGAAGCCGGGCAAGGTGTCTGGAAATGCCCCAGCACACTCGGAGTCGAGCACCGTGCTGCGAAATAGCCCAGGTCACAGAAGGACGCGTGGAGGGCCAGGCACCTGGTCGTAACGGCCACAGAGGCAGGCGTGTTACGACGCACAGCCGCAACTGGAGGAGCCCCACGCAGAAACGCGGGGTTGTGAGTCACGGCAGCGAAGAAGAGAAGGTTCCGGCCAGCCGAGGGCCGAGTGCACAGCTTGAGTCCTGGACCCGCGGCATGAGGAAGGCGCCGGTGCGTGTGTGGGCGCCCAAATCCCAAAGGTGGGAAACTGAAGGGGAAGGACTGCATGTGCCCGTGCCTCAGCGCGCGCTCTCGCTCTCTGGCAAAGAAAGGAAGGAGGGGAAGAAGGGAGGAGAGAAGGAGGGAATGAAAGAAAAAGGGAAGAAAAGTTTGAAGTTAACGGTCTGAACACCCACATCAGGAAGCTAGGAAAAGAAAAGTAAGCACAATGTAAAACACGCAATAATAAAAACGAAAGCAGAAACCAAGGCAATGGGAAATAGCGACAACAGAAAAGGAAGGCACTGGAGAAAGAGGACAAGGCCGAGCTGAGCGCTGCGCCCGTCTCTCAGCTCCTGGCTCCAGACCGGCAGGTACGGCCAGGCAGCGAGGCCGGTGGGCTGCACGCCTCGGCGCAGAACGGGGCTCAAAACCGAATCGGACCGGACCCGCTGGCTCTGGTGAGAGGAGAACCCAGGAACAGCTCCGTGGCGAGACTGCCGGCATCTGTGTGAGGGGACATCCATTCTGTGAGCTGTGGGATGCCACGGGGACGCTGGGCTAGAACCACGGTCACCTCTGGTGGTCCCGACCGCGTCAGCCCCAAGGCCGTCCAAACGCTGGTTGTTCTCAGCACAGCCGGTCTGTTTGTCCAGCACCTCCCGAGAGGAGGCAAGATTTGTTACGGGCCCCATTCTACACCTTAGAGCACAAGGGGCAGGTCAGTTAGCCAGCTGGCTGGAGGCCACGGAGCCAGAGCCCTCATGGGACAAAAAGTGCAAAGCGAGTATAATTTGTAAACACTGTTTAAAAGAAGTTATCAAACAAAAAAGAGGAACAGAAAAAGAACATTTTTAAAGTTCTGAAATGTGTGTAGGGCTTTTATTTTTCTTAACACAGTGAAAGAACACAACCCCATCTCACACTCCCTCCACCAAGCCGCTCGGCAAAGCCCTCCCCGCGCAGCCTGGCGCTCTCCTGGCTGTCTAGGGCTGGACGGTGACCACTCCTGGCAAGTCCTCCTGGTTGGACCTCTCTATCAGGGCGGCCGTCGCTCAGACAGCAAGAACACGTGGGTCTCCAGCTGGTGTCGGCTCAGAAGGGCGTGTGTCCTCCCGCGGAACACCCTGGCCCAGTTGGCGCATACAAGCTTGGGGCTGCGGCCCGGCCCAGAGGGCGGTGGGAGCTCCCTCTCTCCCTGCCCCTAGACATTAGGGCCAAGTAGCTCGTAGACCACCCGATCCCGCAGTGGGCTGGTGGAGAGAGAAGCAGGCTTCTAGCCAGGGAGGGGTCATCGGCGAGCACGCAGGAGGGCACTCCCACGGCCCTGCGCACAGCAGTTACACACCTCACATGTACGCACGTGCGCCTGCCCGGCCCCGGGGAGCAGCCCCCAGGACTTCCCTCATCCACACCCGCCCTTCCTCTGAGATCGGGATGTGCTTTGACCTTTTGCAGGCCGAGGGGCTCTGTCCATTAGACCTTAGGTCACGTGGTTCGTTACGCCAAAGTCCTTGGGTCTGACAACAGTTCGATGGTGAAGCTTGTGCCGTGCCGAGCTGTGGGAGACTCACCGCAGGGAAGGTCCCAGGTTTGTGGCCGAGCCCTCCCTGAGCATGCGGGGTCGGGTGCCCACGGTTCAGGGCTGGGTGAGGCTGGAGGTGGATTATCGTGTTGAGACCCTTTTGGGGGTTCTGTGTCTGTGTCTCCGTCACTCATGAAAGACAGTAAAGAGTAGGCTTGTAAAACAATCATGAAGTAGCAGCGAAAGACTGCCAAGCAGACTGGGCCGCCGTCCCTTCCACTCTTCCCCCGGCTCCCCGGCCCACCGGGCTGGGGCTGTCCTGCCCTTCCTTCTGAAGGCCGTAGCCCCTGTGTCCAGCCATGCAGACATGTCCTGTTCCAGAAGGCGAAGTCTTTCCAACAGGCCACGTGAGCTCTGTACCTTCTGTCCACAGGGACAGCCAACCACCTCCCCGACACCCAGGCCCGCTGGGGCAGGAGAGCTCCCCAAAGGTGACCAAATCCCGCTGTCCCCACCAAGGGTTCCTCCAGGAAGCAGCCCCTCGAACCACAGCCACCAGCCAGGGCTAGCTGATGAGCAGACTTGGGGTTCCCCTTTCCCATGTCAGCAGCCCTGAAAGGCCCGCTTTGTGGCAGGGAGAGCTCCGACACACACAGCGCCCTCCTGTCGAAGGGGCCTCCTGCTGCTGGGCGTGGCGCAGAGGAAGGGGGCAATTAGGCGGCAGCTCCATGGTGCAGGGGCTCGGCCGACTGTTCCCAGGCTCCCTCCTGTCCCAGCCCCGGCCTCCGACCAGCAGGCCTGCATGCAGGGCAGGAGCTCAACGCCACCCTCCAGGCCACATGCCAGCCCAAGGTGGGGCCTCTGGGCAGCTGACAGGGCCATGGCCACCACTCTCGGCCGGCCAGAGGAGGCAAGGCCATGCCATGCCGTGCCAAGGGAGGGAAGGAGGGACAGACAAATTCAGATCAGCAGTTCCAAGAGATGCTTTTCTTCCTGTTAACTTAAACCTAAGTGCTTCACACGTGGGGGAGTGCTGTTAAATGCAAGCTTGCTGGCGGTCTGCCATTGGAGCCAGCTTCTCCCAGTTTTCAGAGCACCCCATTCCAGGCCTTCAGGAGCTGTCAGAACTGCTCTGACTGCAGGGCTCAGAGGCGCCGCCCCGGGCCTGCACCTGACCACAGGGCTCAGAGGCGCCGCCCCGGGCCAGCACCTGACTGCAGACATGCTCACGGCTTGCTCTAGGGCCTCCCAAGATCCAGCTCTCCTGGGTAGCAGCTGAGCATGAGCCCCAGAACAATCACATGGTCATTGAAACCCCAATGGGGTCATCGCTTTTACCGGCTCCAGAGGGAGACCTTCAGGATTTTATGTTGTCTCGGGGTTGGCCCCGAGACAACATATCTGAATTAAAAAAAAAAAGAAAGAAAGAAACTTGGCATTTTAAAAAATTCTTTTTATGTTTCTCTAAAGCATTTGTCAGACACGACTTCTCAGAAACATTCCAGAGAAGAGATGGGGACGTCCACACTGGGTACAGAGACCCACCGTTGAGGAGGGCTTCCATTTGTCAAAAGAGGAATTCCAGGTTGGGCTAAGCCCCCTAGGTGTGTCCTGCCCCCAGCCATGATCCCCGCGTGTGACACAGGGTCAGAGAGTGGCATCCTATGACAGCATGTGATATAGGCTCAAGAGAAGATACTCTAGAGCCAGAGGACCTGGGTTCGACTCCTGCCTCCTGCACATCCATGGATGAGAGTTTGACCCAGTGGGGACAACGGGGAAGCCCGCCTGCTGCAGGGTCTGTCCCCACGGGCACTGAGCATGAAGACAGCTGTGCTGGCCAGGCTTGGTTGGGGTCTGGCGGGAGGCTTTGCAACAAAGTGCAGATGGGACCTTGCCAAGAAAAGGTGGCTTCGACCTCCCAGGGAAGCCTCCCCCAGCCTGCGGGCCGCATCACGCCCGGAGCAGAGTCCCACTTCCCCGTGTTCTGTCTTCACATCCTGGCCCGTGTGGGGCCTGGGCCCCCAAAGCCCACCCCAGGGCACCACCTGGACTGGTCCAGCTCCCACAGCGGCCACGGTGGAGGTCAGAGCCGGGACCTACTGGCCACACCTGGCCCCCGTGCCCTGCAATCACCGCCACTCTGTGCCCTGGACCGCAGGGAGCCACACCCACTTGCCCAGGCTGGGCGGGTGAGAGCCAGATGGCCGGCCGGAGGCCCCTCGTGCCAGCCAGTGCAGCCTGACCCGGCACTCAGGGTTCTTGGCTCGCGACACACATGCATGTGACCTGGGGTAGACATGCCGGCTAATTGCACCCCGAATTCCTCACCTGAAAATGGGGCCACGGCTGTGTCCCCACTGAGGCAAAGCAAGAGCCTCATGGCAGACTGGATCTCAGCAGGTGGGTGTGCATGATGGAGGCTGGGGCCAGGGTCACTGCTCCGTGAGAACGCAGGAGGCAGGGCTGCCGGAGTAGCACGGTGCTGGGTCAGGGTCCTGCACGTCCCATGGCTGGAAGGTGACACCACCCCTGTGCCCATCCCTGTGGAGCAAGGGCAACAGGCCCCTGGGGTAGCTGGGGGGGAGGAGACTGGTACATGGCCAATTCCCAGAACAATGTCTGTGTTTGGGACTTGGGAGTGCAGCACATTTTCCAAGACCCGGGTACTATGCTCCCCACAAGGCCGTGTTCATGGAGAGGAGTCCTGCCCCGGAGGGTGGAGGCCCAGCTAGCAGCAGGGCTCCCGAGGCCTGGCTCACACCATGAGCCTCCACGGGGAGCTGGCAGTGCAGCCCAGGGACAGCTCGACCAGCGTGCTTCCTGGAGGGCTCCCTCCTGCCCCTCACACCCAGCAGCCTAAACCCCACAGCTGCAGTGCACACCACACAGCACACACACACACACACACACACACACAGCACACACGGTACACACGGCACACACACAGCACACACAGCACACACAGTACACACAGACCACACACACACCACAGCACATACACACAGCACACACACCACACACGGTATACACAGCACACACGCACACACAGCACACACAGCACACACAGCACACACGGTATACATAGCACACACACACACCACACAGCACACAAAGCACACACACACAGCATACATGGTACACACAGCACACACGGTACACACAGCACATACACACAGCACACACACCACACACGGTATACACAGCACACACGCACACACACACACAGCACACATAGTACACATGGCACGTACACACACAGCACACACACAGCACACACAGCACACACACACAGCACACATGGTACGCACGGCACACACACACAGAGCACACACAGCACACACTGCACATACAGCACACACGATATACACAGCGCACACACACACAGCACACACAGCACACACACACAGCACACACAGCACACACAGCAGCGTCTGGGAGCCACTCTTGCTGCAGGCCATGCCTGGCCGTGGAGTGCACTGACCCTCCCTGGTCGCCTCATGACCAGTCATGTGTCTGTCTGTCTGGCTACATTGTTTGCGTGTGAAGGAATGAACGAGTCGAGCAAGGCAAACCCCCATGTTCTCGGAGTCCCGTCTTTATAAGCACACGAATGTGCACACGGAACCGTATGGGTCACCTTTGCCAACACGATCACACCGTGCGCACCGATCCGTAACGCCGTAGGTTTGACTAGAAACAGGTCCGTCTGTGAACATCAGACACCCAGGTGGGCCCTGGCTGCCCGGGGTTGCTGCAGTCACTTACGCTACCTGGTAGAGCGGCAGAAACCCGCTCTCGAGATCTGGAGGCCAGGATGCTGGCAGGGCAGCCCCGTGGAGCTCCGCGGGCCTCAGCGCCTTTCCCGGGCTGCGGGTGCTGCCAGCCCTCCTGTGGCTCCCGGGCCTGTCCGCGCCTCTCTGTGCCGTGAGTGCCCACCTCTGTCACCCTTGGGCTGCCTCCTTTCCCCTCGTGTCCAAACTGGATGAAGAGCCAGATACCAGCGCAAGTCTGTTCTACTCCGGGACGGCGGTCGCTCCAGCCCCTGACCCACTGGTCTGAGTCACTGGTCTCAGCCTGCCCTGCGGCCCTGTCCTACAGCAGCTGGTACTCAGCTCTCCGATGCGCTGTCCCACCACTGTCCTGGGGCCACCCTTGCAGGAGCGTGGCATCCACCCAGACAGCAAGCCCACCTTCCTAACTGCCAATTTCTGAGGTTAACCTGGTAACTTGCCCAAGGGCAGGGTCGGTGGGGAGGCTGGGATTTGAACCCTGGGACTTAGCTCCAGAGTCTGAGCACCTTCATGGGCTACAGCGCCTCTGTCTTCACCTGACACACTCTGGTTGGAATCTCTATGTCTCTCTCATGGGTCTTCTCCGCTGCACCATGAACCCACGTGCAGCATCCTGGTCCACCTGCTGGAGTGCACACCAGGTCGCCGCCAGCTCCAGCTGCCCGTCACAGACGCACAGGACCCATGGGGCACCACCCTGCACTCGGCTATGGGTACTGCACAGAGCCCGGCGCCGGCCCCTTGGCGCAGGCCCCGCATCTGGAGGCCGCAGCTCCACCCTGAGAGGTGCTCTGAGAAGCGGACCTCATGTGTGCTTGGAAGCCATCTGCAAACTGCCGCATGCTGGAAGAGGCGAGGTATTCCTACCGAGCTCTCCGTGCTGCTGAATGCAGGATCCCCTCCGGGGGACGGTGGGGAGCCTACGCCCACTGCCAACTGGCCTCTGGAGGATGAGGTGCCCGTGGGGGTACAAGCCAGAGGCAGGAGCCGAGGACCAAACCCACACAAGCACCTCGGGGCTCGGCCAGTTGCAGGTTGCCAGAGACCTCGCTCACCTGCACAGAGCTCACACCACGGGGCCCTCCTGCAGAGGCTGAGGCAGAGGAGAAGGGCCCTGGCTGATCCTTATAAAGCACTGGCTGTATCTACTTACTGAGCGACTCTTGTCCCGGGCTCCAGGGATCAGCACGGAGCAGATAGGACTCCCGGGCAGCTGGAGCTGACATTCCCGAGTGGCCTCAAGTCCTGGGGCTCTAAGTGCACAGTGCACTCTCACAAGCCCCCAGAGTGGTCCTCTCCAGGTGGAAGTCGGCCCAGCTCCCCCCTAAGTACAAATATCACAGGCGGTCTGCAGCCCTGAAGCACATCCTCCCACCCCAGCCCAGCCAGGGGCGCCCATTCCTTCCCTGCACTGCAGTCGGGCGGTCTGTGACTGACGGCCTGGACATCTGTCCCCAGTGGCCTTAGGGAGGCTGGGAGGTTCTGCCTCCTCCCTCGTGGAGTCCCCCCACCATGTAGTCCGACACCTGAGACGCACAGTGAGGACAGGCAGGTAAACCGAGGTGCTCACGACGACAGCCAGCACCAGCGGCCAGCTTCGTGGGCACCCTCCTCGGACACGCAGCCAGTGCGGCCTGTGCAGGACTGCGGCCCCCGCTGCCGTCATGGGGGCGGAAGGACTGCCCGGCTGAGCCCACCCATGGCCGAACGCTGGGACCGAAGGCATGGTTATTGTTTCGAGTCACTCTGTGCTGGGGTGATTCACAGCATCTCTCATGTCAGAGATACCTAGGACGGGGGCCAGCAGATAATGGATGCAGCCCTGGACTCCCACAAGTTGGCCGTAGTCGCGTCCTGAACCTGGAGGTGTGTGTGCGCGTATGCCCAGAACTCTGAGAGGAGAAAGGAGGGGCAGGGACCATGGCTGCACCCCCTGGAGGGTGATTTCTTGCTTTCTGCTCTCTCTGGTGAGCATATTCAAAAAGACATCTAAAAAAAAAAAAAAAACAAGAGAGAGAAAGAGACACCTGAAACAGAAGTGCATGCAACTGCGCACCCCGGGGCACGTATGGGAACACCCACAGCCGCGCCCAGGCCGGCCTCCCGGGGCCGGCAGTAACGCACGCCCCCTCATCGCGCCTGATGCCCTAGGAAGACGGCAGCCGGCGAACCAGGCTCTCTGCAGCTACTCGGCCGACTCTCCGAAACAGGACACCCTCCTGCACGACCGAGCCGTACCATGCTCCAAGGCAGGACCGAGGCAGGACCGAGCCCGTGGCTCTGTGCCAGGAGAGGGTCACCATGGGTGGGCTTCCGGAGCACGGAGCCGTGCGCGGGCCCACTGCTGCCCGTGGAGTGTTTCCTGGGAGAAAACTCACCGCGCCAATTTGTAAACTCCTCTGTCTGTGCGCTGTTTCAGTCAGAGTTTGCTCAGAACATAAATCAGATTCTTTCTGGTTATCCACGGCTGCACGAGCCAAGCTGAAGCGCGGTGGCTTTAAACAGCTGCTTTGTCTCTCCGTTTCTCAGCTCAGGTTCCAGAGGGGACGGCCAGAGTCCCCTCAGCACCTCTTCACTCCCACGTTTGTCCCCGGGGCTGGGACGCCTCAAGCAGCAGTGCCAGGGCTCCAGGCACCCCCACCCTCTCCCTGTCATGCAGCTCCTCCATTGGTCTCTCCAGCACGGGGGCCTCACGGTAGCCACACTCCTCACAAGGCAGCCCAGGGCACCAGAGCCCATGCCCTGAGAGCAGCGGAGGCCACAGCCTTCCCTCCCCGGTCCTGATGGCACACAGCATCACTTCTGCCAGACTCTGTGGAAGCAGTCTCAAAGGCCTGCCCGGGTCCAGGGAGGGAGATACAGACCCACCTCGCAGAGGAGGAGCATCGGGATTGCAGACCTGGCCCGAACCACCCGCCAGCGTGCCACTCACTCAGAACCTCCCCCGGCCAGGCGCGGTGGGACGCTGGACCTGAGGAGGCCTGGGGTCACTCCCGAGGTCCCTGTGCATATGCTGGCCATAAACGAGTTCAGAGAGTAGGGCTGCAGACCGAATGTTGGTGTCCTGACCCCAGGAGGTGGCATTGGGAGCAGAGTCTGTGGAGGGGTTAGGTCACCAGGTTGGCAGCCTGGTGATGAGATGCGTGCTCCGCCCCCTGCAGTGTGAGGATGCACGTGGGCAGCTGGCGATCAGGAGAGGCCCAGCGCCGGCACCTGCCCTCGGACTCCAGGCTCCAGGTGCCCAGAACAGTAAGCAAATCCGTGCCCCCGCTTCTCAGCCACCGGCCTGGGCTTCTCGGCAGAGCCGGACTGACAGACTAACGGAGGCGGAGTTATCTTCCCACTCCGTAATGCGCTTTAGAACAAAACCAAGAAGCCACCAGAGGTCTCCAGCAAGCCTGGGGTCCGGCCTGTCACTATGCCAAGCAGGCCAGGCCCCTGGCCCTCCGCAGCCATTGTATTTCTTCTGAGAAATGAGAGAAAACTCAAAAACAAATCCAGTTTCCTTCCCGCTTGCAATAGCCCGGACTCCCTCCTGTGCTGGGAGTCGTCTTCTTGTTTGCTTCAGTTCCCCGTTTTGACTGATGAACTCCGCACACTCCCACATGGCCCCCATCCCTGCCACGGTGGCCCCGTGAGTTCAAGGAAGACGATTTTAATGTTTTTGTCTTAGTTTTTGCTAGGGGCATATGTGCTCACTGGAGAGACAGAGACGGAAAGTGAGAATCACCTCCCGGAGAATGACCACGCCACCATCCCTTCCCCTCCACTCCTCCCCTGGGATTTTGAACACCCACATACACGCACCCAATGTGGTCTTCAGGTCACCAGGCCTGGGACTTGAACCACGCAGTCAGCCGTGTGGGATCTAGCCACCTTAACCATCCCGCCACTGGCTGGCCCTGGTGGTAGTAATTTTAATCACAAAAACCGTAAAATATGAAGATGAAGAAACAGAGCACCCACCCCGTGTGCCCTCACCCAGTCAGCTGTGTGTCCCCGGCCGTCCACCCTGGCCCACCTCCGCCCTTCCGTGTCTCCGCGGCCTGGGACGGCCGAAGCAGGTCCACCTGCTCACACCCACTCGCTGTGACTGGAAGTTGAGGGCACTGGCTCTGATGGAGTGCAGAAAACCGCCTGTAAACTCGGGTCACCTCTTTGAAAAAAGCACCTTCTTAAAAACAGCTGCTCCTTGGAGGGCCAGCAGGTGGCGTGGTGGTTAAAGGCACCAACTCCCACATGGCTGACCACGGTTCGAATCTCAAACCTGGCTTGTTTTCTAACTCTCTCTCTTTCTCTGCTCAAACTGGAAAACAACAACAATAATAAATACAGTTAAGTAAAATAATTCTTAAATTAAAAAAAAAAAAAAAAAACAGCTGCTCCAGGTGACCCAGAGGTTACAGCAAGGGCAGTGCTCTTTCCTGTCCTTCCCCTTTCTTCCTCTCTGGGCATGTGACTGCAGTGACCGGCCCCGCATAGCGAGGAGTACGCAGGCAAGGGCGTAAGATCACAGCCCTGGAGCTGGTGCTATCAGACCTCGCGCGACTGTGGCCAAGTCACCTGCTCTGTGCCTCCGTGTCCCCCTCTGAAGCCTTCCTCCTGACAACACTCAGCAGATGCCACATCGGGAGTGCCACAGATGTCACCCCCGGCAGGGAGCTGAGCCCCGCACTCCCGCATCAGAGCCCTCTGCCTGCCCCCCCACAGGCAGGCCCCCCACAGGTCAGCCCAACCCCCGCAGGAAATGCTACCTCAGAGCGCTGACCCCGTCCCTTCCCAAATGTCCTCACCACCCCAGTGGGCCTGACTCAAGGACGGCAGTCTCTCCTTCAGAGGGAAGAACACACAGGAAAAGCCGCTCTCAGCATTAAGAACTCGGTGTGTAAGAACCACAACTCGGAGGCCCTGAAGGACAAATCGGGTGTTGCACTTCTGGCTCCGCGTGGCGCGGCCGGCTTGCTGGACGTGAGCAGCTTCTGGTGACATGGAAGCTCGGGGCGGCAGGGCTCTCTTGCTGTGAGCATCAGGCGATGTGCTCCCGGGAGTGTATGTGACACCAGAACACTCGTCCCGCCAGCGGGATGCCCTCTCGGACACAGAGCAGCCGGTGGTGGCGGAGACACCTGTCCTGCAAAGTGGGTCCTGCCTGTCCGGCCCCGAGCCGCTCCAGCTGGCGAGCTGGGACCCGCCTGAGGCCGGGTATGAGCGGGCTCGTTGAGCAACGCAGCACTGGCCCTGCCCCTTGGGGAGCCTGGGTAATAATGCGGGGTGCTACCCCAGGAACTCAGGCCCTCTGCGCTGTCCCGTGGTGGTGAAGCACGTGTTTCTAGTGACCGGCCGGCAGAATGGCATCTCGCAGCCTCACTTCACGGGAACCTAAGTGGCGAGCGTGCATCCACAGGGTTAAACTCGTTCAGCTTCTCCTGCCCTGCCCCTGCCGTGGAGCACAGGAAAGCCTGCACGCCAGAGTCTCCTCAGAACAAGTCCCCCGTCTGGACTGCTACTCACCAACCACATGGCACAAGGCCACACTCAGCTGCAGAGAGGTCGCAGGGACACCCCACTCACTCGCTGTGTGCCCGGCGACTGGCTGGCCAGCCCCTCTGCCCCCCACTTTCCATCC
>NW_006159850.1:2465348-2467559 GCF_000334495.1 Tupaia belangeri chinensis | reverse complement strand
CGCCCCCCCAGCCTCTCTGACCTCCACTTCTCATCCGGGGCCATGAGAACTAGCCGGCTGGACGCACTGAGTGTTTCCTGGAGGTGGCACTGGTGCCGACGCGGGCCAAGTCCCACTCAGGGGCAAGCGTGTCCACCTAAGAGAGGGGGTCACACACTCGAATGATGAGGCAGAAGGGCTGGCTTTACAGAGCTGAAAAACAGTCACATTTCCCAGAGACGACAGGGGGCTGCCCAGGTCAGCACGCCACCCATGCTGGCCTCTGAGAGCTGCGGCCAGGTGTGGCCGTGGAGTGAGACAGGGAAACTGCTGACACCTCCGCTGGCCAGACCAGAAATTCAGAAGACTCCCAGGCCCCCGTTGTGTGCGTTTGTGTACGTCTGTGTCGGTGTGTCTGTGTGGTTTGGGGCAGGAGGGGTCTGGAGGATCTGCCCTTGCACCAGCACAGTCCACACGCACTCCCTGAAGCCTCGGATCTCTGAGCAGACATCCACGGGGTGCACAGGGAATGGATGGAGGGTCTTTCCCACATGGAAGCCCTGGCCAGCCGACGGAGGGACCACCACCGCATTCCTCTGAGACATACCTGCTCCTTGGGGGCAGGGAAGCACACAGGGCCGGGCGGGGGTGCTATTCGTGTTCTGATTAATCTGCGCCCTCAGAGGCCTTGGCAAACGTTCAGACTGGGGACTCCCTGTCTGGTTTGTCCAAATATTTGTAGTTTGTGGGCTGCCTGGCCCACCCAGGACTGCCGGGGGACGCGGTGTCACTGGTGTATCGGGAAAACCTCTGGTTCCAAACAGGCCGCCTGACACCCAGGGTATGAGATGCACTGGGCTGAAGGTCCTCTCCTGTGCTGACCCAGGCTGGGCAGCCACAAGGCCCTGGGCTGTTCCTGGCTGTGCCGGGTCGGCTGGAGACCTAGACCAGGACCCGGCCACCAGATAAGGAGAAGAAGCTGCCCGCGCTGGTGGGGACGGCTGGCCTCTAAGTCTCTCACAGCCTCTTACACGATTGGCTTCATTCATTCATTCATTCGGCAGCCCTCAAAGTTATTGTTCATCAGAACCCTCAGTTTTCTGGCGGCCACCACTCCACTGCACTCCCGTCAGGCTAAGCCTTTCTGTGCCTGTCCGATCACACTCTCCTACCTTCTGGAGAGGGGATACAGATGAGTCTCCCGAGGAACAGAGAGGTGAGCCCACCAGCCCAAGGCAGCACAGCGCAAGCAGAGCCACCCTAGAAGCTCCAGACCGTCCCACTGCAGGTAGGGCCACGGCTGGCCCGCTTCCTCGTGACCCTGCCGGTTGCTGGGCTGCTGGGGGGGGCTCCGTCTGGGGGGCTGGGAGAGTGAGCTTGGCCACAGCTCTGTCTGCCTTCCTTCTGGCTGCTGTAGGCGGTGCCTCCTGGGCCTGGAAGAGGCCCGCGGCGGGGCATTGGGCAAAGCCGGAAAGTGCCTGGAAGCAGGCTGGCCCTGCCAGGGTCTCCTGGAAGAGCGAGCCTGTACTTAGCTCTCCGTAGTAAATAACAGCTGTGGTCTCTGCTAAAAGGGTTCATTCCCAGAACACAGTCATTTCCACCTCCTCTTCACGACAGCCCGTACTTTATGGCTAAATATACACCATAAAGAGCCGCTGGCCTGACAGCGCAGTTCAGGGGATCTCTGACCTGGGCCTTGATTCGGGACGGGTACAGTCTGGGCCGCACGTGAGGGCCTCGTCAGCTGGGGGGAGCTGGGGGAGCTGCCGGCTCTGTCCTGCTGGTGGCACCAGCAGCCCCCTAGAAGCAGTTTAGGGGAGAACGCGGCTCGGGTGCCACGCCAGGCGTGCCTGGTGGGGTCGTGGACCGGGGCTTTCCCTGCACATCCCACCCCATGGGCAGCCAAAGTAGGGGGACGCTTTGTCCTGGAAAGCGGCCCTCATGGAACTCGCTCCCTCTTCTCACCTGGCTCTGGCTTTCCCAAAGTTTTCCCTGAAAAATGCCATCAGCACCCCCTCAAGCAAAGTGCCGGGTCAGCCACTCAGGCACATCTGGGCACCTATCGCGACAGACAGGTCGGTTTGAAGTGTCCCCAGCACAAACCTCCAGCACCTATCAGACAAGAGTGATGAGACCAAGGAGGGAAGCTCGACACCTGCTGAAGGCCCTTGGGGAGGGACCCAGGGGACACCTGCTGAAGGTCTTTGGGGAAGGCACCCAGGGGAATGCCGG
>NW_006159850.1:2446814-2456302 GCF_000334495.1 Tupaia belangeri chinensis | reverse complement strand
CTGAAGGTCTTGGGGGAAGGCACCCAGGGGAATGCCGGCAGCGGGCAGCGCGGGGGAGGGGGGCAGGCGGGGCGGGGAGGCTACGCAAAGCCAAGCAGAGCGACCTGTGACCACGGCTGCCCCAGGAGAGCCACGGTTAGGCCTGCAGCAGGGCATGCTGCGTGCCGCACCCCTCCCTCCTCTTAGATCTCTCTGCGCTCCCGAAGTTAGGCCTGCAGCAGGGCGTGCTGCGTGCTGCACCCCTCCCACCCCTCCCTCCTCTTAGATCTCTCTCTGCACTGGATGTCAAGGCTGCAAAACCCACGGAGGGAGTCTCAGCGGAAAGCAGGGGTTTGACAGAGGGGAGTTCTCTGGACGAAGGGGATGTCCAGGGCTGTGACAAGCCCACTTTGTTCTGTCTTGGGGCTCCTACCTGGGTGGGGATGTGTGAGGGACTTCGAGTATCCTCTCCGTGAAAGCTCTGCAGCTCCCACCTCCAAGCCTTTGCTCTCAGATGTAAAGGCACCCCTCCCCGCCAGCAGCCCAACTGCCCACTGCCCAAGATCGGGCAGCACCCCCTTCCAATCTCCCAGTCCCCACAAAGGGCCCAGTTCAGCCTCCCAGGATCTGCTGGAGCCCTGAGGTGACGGGCAAGGCAAAGGCCTGGGATCCCGCTGCTGGTCCCCAAGGGGCTCTCCCCATCCGCACAGGCGCCAGAGTGAGGAGGGAGAGTGGCCGAGGACCCCAGAGCACCTGGCGGGGGAGGGGGGGTGGGGGGCCGTGCGGAGATTTCAGTTGGCCCTGGAACTGCCCATCTCGCCTCTCCTTAGTCTCGCGTCCTGGGCCTGTGGGTGTCCTCCTGTTGAGTTGCTACTTGATCACCTGAGACCAGGCGAGCCCAGTCTGCCCTGCAGTGAGGAAGGCCGCAGAGGTGCACAGCGGGGTCTGGGGCACCTCAAGTCTGGAGACCCACTTCCCCCGGCTGGAAGCCACTGCCCGGTGACTGCACACTGAAACCTGAGCCCCACTGATAGGAAAGGGAGGGGCCAGGCGGCTACACCACTAGGTGGTGAAAAGCTGCGGAAATGTATGGGATAACTCCCGGCTGCCCAGTCCCAGACCCTGTAGGAAAAGATTAGACAAGACCCCGCGTTTCCCACTGGCAAGGCGAACCCCCAGCCTTTCGCTTTGTGCACACCCCCCACGCCACATCTGGAGTAGCAAAGAGGACGACATTGTCGCGGGGAGAGGGCCTCGGGGCCCTGGCCCAGTGCGCAGCGACCCTGCCCACCCGGAACCCCCTAGCCGGCCTCCCGGCACCAGGTGGAGCCTCTGCTGCTGCTGCGGTGGGTCGCCCTGCTCCCAGCTCCTTAGTTAAAGAAAAGCAGCCGCTGGGTCCTTTCCCGTCGACTGAGAAAGGGCCCGTGGGGACTGGGGAAGGGGAGAGAAAGGGCTCTTTTGGATGTGGGGAATTGGAGCGGCCTTTAGAAAACCGGACGGCTTTTGCCCAGAAGAAAGGTTATCTGGGCCAGGAAGCAAATGTCGCAAGCCGGGGCTAATTATTATTGAAGAGAAAGAAAACGAAGAGGCAGAGACACCAGGGCGGTGAAGGCGAGGAGGAAGACCGTATTTTACCCCCATCTGCGAGTCCCAGAAGTTATCTGGATGCCTGTAAAAAGGGAGCTGCAGGATTTAAACTAGGATTTTTCTTATCCACAAACCTGATTGCTCTACTGTGGTTGGGGCTGTGGGGGTGGGGTGCGAGTGCATACCCGGGGACAGGGTGGGGGTTGGAGAAAGCGGCAGGGTGATTCCACCTGGTGGGGGCGGGCATCCTGCGGGTCGGGGCCAGCGCGCCCTTTCATTGGGCCCAGGCTGGAGCGTGGTGAGTCCCCGAGGCCATGGCATCGCGGGCTGTTTGTAATTCCATCCTTTTTTCATTAACATAAACACCACTTGAACAAAAATATACACGGCCACCTACTTCGCCAGGCAGATGGTCCAGCGCCCACCGGCCTGCGCTCACCCTCAGACTGGGCCCCCAGCCGGGCAGCGCCCCCAGGGCCCTGATCCTCTCGGTCCACACGCGGCGTGTGGGGCTCAAGCCGAGGCCTCCTAGGGTAGCTTTGAAGCCTTGGGCTTCCCGACTCTCCGCCATCCCCTCAGGCGTTCCTACAGTTCGGCTTGTCACCGCGCTGGCGGCCGCTCGAGCCCAGACTGAGGTGCTGAGTTGTCAATGCAAATTCCTAGTTAAGCCACTTGTTGTCAAAGCCTCGGGCAAACTGCCTCCCTTATACCTGCCCGCCCCTGCCCCCTGCCCGGCCCCGGCTCCTAATTGCAGGGGGAGCTCCCGGCCGGCCCAGGCAGAGAGACAACTGGGTTCGAACCAGCTGGTCTCGGTTCAGCGCAGACACCCAGCGGGAAGGGGGAGGGGAGGGTGAGCCTGGGACCTCCAGCCTGAAGTGAGGCCCGCTTGCTCCTTTGGGCTTTCGGTGGAGGAAGAGCAGCGACGGCGTTGGGAGGTGCTCTGCAGTCGGCGACCTCCGCAGCTCCCAGGGCTCTGCAGTCCCTGACCTGCAGCCACCACGTCTGTGCGAGCGTGCGCGGGCGACCCTCAGTCCACGCGGGTGTCTCCTCGAGCGCGCCCCGCCTAAGCCAGAGCTTACCGCGGTCCCCAGTCTGCGCCTCGCTCCCTCTCCCCACCCCTGGCTGTGTCCCGTTTCAGCTCCGCGTTTGCTGAATTAAAAACTGGGCGGGTTTCGGAGAACGCAACAGGACGTCGGCCAGGTTCGTGCAGTGGCCCTACTCCTGATTCTGTCTACACCGGCACCGCCGGGCGGGGGACGGAGCGGGTCCCTGAATGATTCAGGGCCACAGCCCTTGGTCTCAGCTGTCCCCGTTACCGGTCTGACAGACAGGTCCAAGCAATCTCGCACGTTAAGTGCATTCCTCCTTTGGCCAGGGAGAGGGGAACGTGGTCTGAGGCATGCTACGACCCAGTCGTCACCTTCCAGAGGCGACCTGGGCTGCGTCCGCAGTCCTGCCAGAAGCCCCCTCCTATCGCACCCCTCTGCTTTCTGGGGGGCAGAGGGGGCAGGGCAGCGACGTGGCGCCCAAAGGGGTCGTCCAGACCGGCGGGGTAAGGTGGCCTCGGTTTCCCCAAGGGCGCGGGTTCCAGGTGCGCCCTCGCCCCAGGTCCCCAGGCTTCTGCCTGGACGCGCTGACGTCCCGGCGCTCACCCGGGGAGGCTGAGCTAGTGAGGAAAAGGCGGCGGAGGGCGCCCCCAGGACCCCTCCCCAGCCTGCGCAGTTTTCGCTCCTCGCCAGGCTGGTGGAGCCCAAGCAAACAGGGCGTTCACGCCAGCAGAACCCGCCTTAGCCCAAACACGGCTGCTGCAAAGAATCGTTCCTCGCCGCGCGGGCTGTAGGCACCGGCTCTGCCCGGGACCCTCGCTCCGCAGGCGCCGCGGCGAACGCAGGACCACCGGGCCGCCGGGCCCAACCCCGAGCCCCGACGCTGGAGGGCGCACTCAGACCCCGCCTGGCCCTCGGGCTCCCGGGGAAAAACCGCGGTTTCTGCCTCACCCCGCATTGGCCGAACGCTAGCCCTCGGCAATTCCGGGAGGCCGCATAGGGCGCCGGAGTCCCGACCCCGCGAGAGAGGGGGAGCCGGGAGAGGGAAAGGGGGAGAGAGAACTGGGTAGGCGGGAGGCGGTGGTCGGAGGGCAGCTCCGCCGAAGGGAGCCCCGTCTCGAAACTGCTGCTCTACCGAGAAAGAAGGAAAAGCGGAGAAAGCGCGTGGGCGGCGCAGGAAGTGCTCGGCGCTCGTTGCTGGTCTCTCACCAGAGCGAATTTGATTCCTAATTAAGTTAATTTTCATGGTGAATTAAACGGGTCTCAGCCCAATTAGGGAGGGGGAAATGGAGACCCCCCCACACACAGTGCGGAAGCTTTGCCTGAGGCCGGCGAACAGCTCGCGGGTCCCGAAACTTCAGGGACAAGGAGGGCGAGAGCGGGGAGCGCAGGATGGCTCGGATCTGGGGGTACGGCACAGTGCGGAAGACGCCTCCGGGTTTGGAGAAGGTTTTTGCAGGTAATTAGCTGCTAACTAGTAAACACTGCGGCTGAGAGTGGGTCTGTGCTGGGGAGAAAGCCCGCCCTGCAGGTGAACCCGCTCGGGCCTGCGGTGCCAGAGTGCTCCAGGGTTTGGGGCGGGTAGGTATTGGCAGAAAGGACTGGGAAGGACTGGGGCGTCTCGCTGCTGGGCCTCCACCTCCGTGGTTTCAGCGCTGCAGGGTCGCGGGCTGCGGTGGCGGCAGGAGCCGGCCAGGCAGAACCTTCTGCCTCTGGATGGGTGCTGTGCGCTTGAGATCACTAGGAGCTCTCCCGGTAGCCGGCTGCGGGTCCTCTGGTCGGGGGAGGCGCAGTGCCTCGCCGGTCAGGACCCCGCTCCGAGGAATTCCCTCCGGGATCTGCAGCTGGGGTGGGGCAGGGGCCCCTTTGGCCTCAAAGAACACACTGTAGGGCCACTCTGAGAGCCCCCTTTGCCCACCTGCATGCCTTGAAAAGATGAACCCTGTAGGGGGTTGGAGGAGCTAAATGAGCCCCCCTCCAGCAAGACAAAAGCACTGGGGAGGGTGCCGATGCCTAGGTCAGACCCCCAAACACTCACCCCGCTGGCTTTCTCAGAAAGGGCCCTTAGAGAGCCAGCACTCCTCAGGCGCCACTTCTTCGGCACCCTCAGGCTCACCCCCTTTGCCCGTGGGGGGCACGCCTGGCAGGCGCAGGCTAGAGGCTGCCTCTTTCTCTCTTTCTTTCTTTCTTTCTTTCTTTCTTTCTTTCTTTCTTTCTTTCTTTCTTTCTTTCTTTCTTTCTTTCTTCTTTCTTTCTTTCTTTCTTTCTTCCTTTCTTTCTTTCTTTCTTTCTTTCTTTTTTAAACATTTTATTTTTAAAAAATTATTTATTTAACTTTATTTATTCATTCATTTTTATTTTGACCAGAGAGACACATACAGAGAGAGAGAGAAGGTGAGAAAGCAAGCCACCAGGTCCAGGATTTGAACCGTGGTCAGCCATATGGGAGCATCCAGCACCTTAACCACCACGCCACCCGCTGGTCCTGAGGCTGCCAGTTTCTGATTAAGGGTGGCAGAAAAGGGGGGCAGGGAGGGCACAAGATCGGTTCAACCTGCCCGACTAGCAGAGCCTCCTCGGAGTGGAGTGCACGAGAGCCGAGAGCCGCTCCCTCTTCCCCACTCCTCTTCCCCAGAGTTGAGACTCCCTGGGAGTCTGTACCCTAGTCCTTGAAAGGAGGGGGGGAAAGTGCCATTAAAGGGCCCCAGGGTCGTCAGGGGCTCAGGGTCCGTGAGCTGGGCAGTGTGAACACCCGGAGGTGCACCTCGGACACGGACACGGTGCTGTGCCCTCCGTCTCCAGGGCGGCAGGCCAGACAGGGCAGGTGTCTTTGCCAGCAGGCAGGGAGAGAAGAGCTCAGAGAGGCCAAGAGCAGCCCAGAGGTGACCCAGCAGGTGGTCCAGGGAGGTGGGCTTCTAACCCAGGTCTGTGACTGGCTGGCCCTTGCTCCAGGTGGTCACCCCACAAGAGTAAGGAGCCCCCAATGGGCTCTGTTGACCACAGAGGGTGACAGAGGACCAGGGCCAGCACATTTGATGGCAGTCCTGTCGCTGTGTGCTCTGAGCTGCCAGGGCCAGCAATGTCCCACCTGGACCTCACACAGGTCTCTCAGAGCCCAAGGGCAAGGTTCTTGTCCCCAGTCACATGTGAGCTCAGATCCTACCACTGGTCTTCACTCCACCAAATCCCAGGTCTTACCAGCCCCAGTGCCCAGCCAGCGCCAGCAAGTTCCCAGGGATGGGCAAAGGAGGAGAAGGTCACGGCACCTCTCAAATAGCCAGCAGCCGGGACAGTAACAGCCACGTAGCTGTCACCGACTTACCTAAACCATTCAGCCACCCAAAGGGAGCCACTACCAATCGCTGTTGTTTGAGTAGAGGAGGAAAGTGAGCCAGGAGAGGTGAAGCCACTGGCTGGCTCGCCAGGCAGGCTCGGCCTGAGTCCCTGGCCATGCTGGCTGCTGCTGGGCATCCTGTGTTGATCGGAGTGCCCGGCCACCCTGCTGGCAGGCCCTCCCGTCAGCTCTGTGGGTGGCTCCTGCCCTTATCCTTGTTCTATGAGGAAACTGAGGTACCAAGCCAGGAGCTCAGAGCCAGTGTAGGGGCAGGACTGCACCCTTCTACACTTCTGGGGGCCCCCTTGCATGGGTCAGGTGTTAAACTCGGGGCTGAGGGGGACCCTCTGGAGTGAGGCTCTGCCGCCCGGCCTCCTTTCTTCCCCAGGGCCCCAGCCCTGCAGCAGCCCAGGGCTTCCACCCAGCACAATGCGCCGTGTGTGTGTGTGTGTGTGTGTGTGTGTGTGTGTGTGTGTGTACACGCGCATGTGTCCTGTCTCCCAGCCTCAGCCTCGCCCCCACATCCACGGAGAGCTTCCCTCACCTCTCAGCCCACTGTGAGACCTCTACTCTCACAGCGCTGCGTGCCTCTTAGGGCCTCAGTCCCTGCCCCCCGACTAGGTAGGTGTCCCAGTTCTGAGGGCCCACACCTGAGGTCTCTCTGGGGGTCTCTGAGTCTCTGTGCCAACTGCACCTCTGACCCATGCGCATCCCTGCAGCCCCCCACTCTGACTCCCAGGAGCTGTGTCACCGCCATCCCCATGTGCACACAAAAGCTGGCTCCCCACTGGATGGTGTGAAACAAAACAAAAGCAGGCCCTCCAAGGCTGGAGATTCACAGGCGCCCAGATGCAGCCCCTCGGGGCAGTGGACCTATGGGCCAGCCTGCCAGGCCCAGATGAAAGAGCCCAAGCCAAACCCGGGGCAGGGTATGGGCTCCTTCCCTTCCCGAGCAAGCAAACGGGAGAGAGAGCCAGGACTGAGCAGGTTTTCTTTAATCCCTAAAAACACACTCAGCATATCATTTTCGATGCCTCCTAAACGGGAACAGAGCGAGCATGGCGAGGGGCGCGGGGAGGGCCTATGTTCACAGGTTCGGGCGCTGCTCTGACTGAGGGACAGACCAGCGCTCCCCTTTCTCCTCTGCTCTGCAGGCGCCTTCGGGTCTGCAGACCTCACTGCGCACTCCCCTTCGCGGAGGGGAGGTTCTTCTTACTGCATCCTCTCTCTCTCTGATCTGAAAAATACACATTACCTGGCTCTTAAAATGTCAATTATCCTCTCGGGACTTGGGGCGCACCAGCACAAGCGTCCAGTATGATGTTCAAGCCAGGCCCAGGATTTGAACCAAGGTGGGCCATGCGGTAATCCAATGCTTTAACCACCACATCACCTGCTCCCCCAGGGCGGGGAGTCAGGTCTCACCATCCCTCTCTGCATCTCTCTAGCTAACAGGAACCCTATGGCAAACACCTAAAAGGAACGTAATTTACACTCTCCTCTTGGTTTGTTTTTGGGGAGGAGAACCCATTAATTTCTCCCCTTTTGCACTACCCCCACCTCAGAAGGGCTCATTTCCATGAGCGTCCCCCAGCCCACAGAGACGCTCCTTCGGAGGCTAGGTGTCCCCAGCATGAGCGCTCTGTCCTGTGAGCCGCACATACTGCTCACGTCAGAAAACCCCCAGAAACCTCACAGGGAAGGGGCTGTCAAATGTCCCACTGAGGAGCACCACGGAAAATGCAAAATGCTCTTTCGGGTACGAGGGCTGGTGGGAAGCCACGCCCAGCACGCAGCTCCAGTGTCCTGTGAGCCGCACATACTGCTCACGTCAGAAAACCCCCAGAAACCTCACAGGGAAGGGGCTGTCAAATGTCCCACTGAGGAGCACCACGGAAAATGCAAAATGCTCTTTCGGTAAGAGGGCTGGTGGGAAGCCGCGCCCAGCCCGCAGCTCCAGCCTTCTGCTTTTCCTTGACCCAACTCAACTCCCTGCCGTGGACAGCTGGCAGGGGACATGGCCTGCAGGCCTGGGCCAGGGAGAGCCCTGTGGGCTGCTCCTACAGGTGGGAGTAGGGCTCCGGAAGCTCACTGTCCCAAGGGCGTGGCAGGGCCTTTCTCCCCTCCTTGAAATAGGGTGCACCCAGGAGTCTCAGGGGCCCCAGAACAGACTGGGCTTGCTGCTGCCTGCCTTGGTCTGCATGTGCGGCGTAGTGGGCACACGTGGAGACAGCATGTGATCTGCTCCCACGCGAGAGCTTCCCGGGGCCTCGTGCCCAGGCACCGGCTCCCCTTCCGCTGCTCACCTCATACCTCTGTCTCTGCGTCTCTGCAGCTGCAGGATGAGCACACCGCTCTGGCAGATGCACACAGAACCCCGTGTCCCCACATCTCCATGCCACACTGAAAACCGCGTGGCTGGGGTTCACAAGTCCAGAAATAAAGTGAGAGTCCCTTCCCTTCCCCGTGACCTCCGGGCAACACGGAACCTGCCTTACTGGGTAACCGTGGCAGTTTGCCCCAGGCACTGCTCGGACCCCCAGGCGGCCCTCGTTAGTCTGCTGTGTGACCGTATGTGTTAGACTGCTGCAAACTGCCCACAGCCTCCTGTCCACGGGTCTGCTCTGTGTGCACACTGGCCAACCCCCATTTGTCCCTTAGACCCCACGCCTTGCAAGGGCGCCTCAGCACGTTGCTCAGGGCAGGCTGTGTCTACAGGGAGCACACTGGGCACGGCAGACAGGTCTGTGGGCACAGCCACGCGGCTCGTGCAGTTTCCAGACGGCCTTTGTAGCACGGTCCAGGAGCCCAGCACGCCTCTGTCTGGATGCATCGCGCACTCGCCAGGCCAGCGTGTGTGTGAAACACGTCTTACAGATGCTGCGCACACGCCGCTGTACACGCGTTCTGCAATATTCTGTGGACAGGACACCTCGTACTGTGCTCGGAGACTCCGCACACCTAGCTTTCTGTGTTGCTTACAGCTTAAAATATCCCTTATGTAGGACGGCACCATGGAATCGTGACCACACTCCCCTAAGACACCCCCGACACGCGTGTGCACCACCATTATCTGTGCACTTGGCCCGGGACAGTCATGGGGGGGTGCGCAGGGCAACAGCTACAACAGGACACGAGTCCTGGGGACGCACCCCGAGGATTTGGCCACGGCCATCTGAAAACTCACACAGTGCAGTCTCTCCTGACCTGTGGCTCCCGCCAGGCCCCTGCACGGAGAGCTGCATTTCCCCACCAGGGACCCCACCACACCCCTCCAGTCACCAGGAATTGAGCTTCCCTCGGCCAGGTCCTTCTCCCCTTCCATAGGACACCCCAGCGCCCGAGTCAGCTCTGGGGGCCT
Organism: Tupaia belangeri chinensis; assembly: GCF_000334495.1. NCBI lineage: Eukaryota > Metazoa > Chordata > Mammalia > Scandentia > Tupaiidae > Tupaia > Tupaia belangeri. Next base: position 2,446,995 of record NW_006159850.1, on the reverse strand, counting down.
GCCCACCCTACCTTGAGGCTGGCTCCGGGGAGGCAGGGGTTGGAGGGAGCAGGGCGAGGGGGGCACAGGCAGCGTTACTGCGGAGCGGGGGCAGCAGAGGGTGGGCGACTCCCCTCGCGGTGGGTGGTCGAGCCTACGCCCGCCCGCCCCACCCGCAGCCGGCCGGTATGGTCCGGGGCGG
>NW_006159850.1:2442038-2445067 GCF_000334495.1 Tupaia belangeri chinensis | reverse complement strand
GTGCCCCCCCCCAGCCCCTGCGGAGCTGAGCTGCATTTCCCCGCCAGTGACCCCACCACACCCCTCCAGTCACCAGGAATTGAGCTTCCCTCGGCCAGGTCCTTCTCCCATAGGACACCCCAGCGCCCGAGTCAGCTCTGGGGGCCTGCCCACCCTACCTTGAGGCTGGCTCCGGGGAGGCCGGGGTTGGGGGGGGGAGGGCGAGGGGGTGTATGGTCGGAGCCGATCTGGTTCCGTGCTCGGGTTACGGCGTGCTCACAACCGACCAGCGGCTTCACTTAAGCAATTAGCCAGTAAAAATACCCTGTCCCGAGGGGCGGGGGGGGGGCACGCAGCACAGGCCTGTCTGGTTTACACCCATCCCCAATTTTGAGATTCCCGGGCCCCATGTTGGGGCATAGATTTGACTTGGGATGGGGAGGTCATTTTTCAGCTAAGAGCAAAAAGTTGCCCACCATCCTCTGCTGTGTGGCCCCACTTTCCTGACCCTGAAACCCTGGAGGTCTCGTCCAGTCCTGTTTGAATAGCCTAAGCACCCCCAGACCTGGCTATCCCTCCCACGGCCTAGGAAATAGGCTATTGTCAGCGCCACTTTTTAGATGAAGAAATGGAGGCACAGACAGCTCAGCTCCCGCACAGGGGCGAGGACGAGGGCGAGGGCGAGGGCGAGGGCGGCTCAGCCTCAGCCCCACTGGGTTCTGCAGGATGGGACCTCTCTGCCTTACCCACCGCGGGACCGCCCCGGAGGGCTGAGCAGAGCGACCCGTGACCAACCGCACTCTGGAACGGGCAGAGCCCTCAGGGCGTGGAAGGGCTTCTGACTGAGCAAGCGTCCCTGCAGCATTTAGCAGGACTAGGGGTTCCTGGATGGGTTCCAGACATTTGGTGAAGCCCACCCCCCAAAAACTCAGTTTACAAACATCACATGTACGTGCCTTCTGGGGGGGAGACTCGGATTTCCGGACAGTTTATTCAAAGGGTCTACAGCCCAAAGGTTAAAGGATATTCAGGGGTGATTTCTAAAGTGAGGCGGCCTGGCAGGGTCAGCTGTCCGCGTCCTGTCCTGACCCTGACTGTAGCTGGCACTGTTTACAGCCAGTCGTTCCCAACAGGCATCTCTGTCCCGAGCCTGGGAAGCCAGGCGTGGTGGTGAGTAAGGCATTTCTAAAACCCGCACTCTCCACTCCTGAGCTTGAAAAAGCCCCCGGGGGGCGGAATACCACGGTGCCAGGGCCGTGTCCTCAGAGGTCCAGAGGAAAGACCAGCTGATGCCCGCTTCCTGGCTCAGGTACTGGCTGGGCCTCAGCGGCCCTACCCTGAAAACGGAGCATCAAGGAAAGCCCTCTTCCGCAATGAGGGCTCAGTGTGTGGGTGTGTAGGAAAACCCTCCCTGCTATGGCTGTGGTTTTTTCTGAGAATTTTTTGGGGGTCCCCTCCAAATTACAGACCTAGGAGATTATGCCCCCTCCCTCAAGCCCCACCTTGCTACCTCCCACCTCCGTGCGGATTAGGAGGAGGGCCTCCATCTTCTGGTGTTCTTGAGACTCCCAGGGCCCCTGCCCTCCACAGGCCTGGCGGTGACTGCTGTCCTTCCTCAGCAAAGCCTGACAGGGCCTACGGGGTAAGTGGGGTCGGTGAGGCCCTGACTCCGTGTCCCCTCCGCAGGGAGCCCCACCACCCCAAACACAAGGGGGCCTCTACAAAACCGTGTGATGGAGGGTGGGAAGGGGAAAGATGATCTCAGGTCAAGGGAGTGGCCGCGAGAAGGCGTCTGCAGGAAAGGGGCTCCCCAACTTCATGCTCTACAGACCCCTCTCTCTTTGGAGGTGCCTCTGGAGTGGGGAAGCAGCAGCGGGAGGCAGGAAGACGTTTCTCACACTTTTGGGGGCACCACTGGGTGCTGCGCCCCTTGATCCTTGGAAGCTGGGCAGCCTTCCTGGTCCCTCTGCTGAAGGCCAGATACACAGCCACCCCTTCCCGGAAACTGCTCTCCTAGCTCCAGCCACTTGGAGGGAAAAAAAAAAAAAGAAAAAAAAAAGGCAGGACAAGACAGGGAGGCAAGAGAATGTGGGGTGCCTGCGTGCCCGGATCTGTGAGCAAGAGAGCGCGTGGAGCAGCTCTGGGTGACCCTGAGTGCAGGCGGCAGGCTCTGCGTGGACCCATGAGCGAGCCCGTGGAGCAGGCTGTGCGTGGGCGAACGCAACGTGCAGGACGGTGGTGCAGGCAGCGAGTGTGCCCTCGGCCCTCGCCCAGTGACGCCTGAGTCTGCGCTGGCCTGGACGTGGGCAATGGCAGTGGGTCCTCCAGTGCGCAGCCACCTCGCGTCCACACGACCACACACTGCGCGGTCACGTCTCAAACTCACCCTCTCCCCGTCTCACGCGGAGCCCGCCAAAACGCAGCGCGGGGAAAGCGACTCTGGTGCCCCGCGAGCGCGGTTCTGCCTGGGGCAGTGGCGACAGCCAGGCAGGCCCCGCTGGAGAGCCGCCCCCCAGCTCCTCACAGGGACGTGCCAGGCGCCCGGAGGGCGACAAGGCGTCTCCCGCCAAACCTGAAGGCGTCGGAGTGGGGGTTGGTGGTCAGCGGAGCACAAGGAGTTCGGAGAAACGCTAGAGGCCGGTGGTGGGCTTTGAAGGCGCCGCGCCCGGCCTCTGAGCCCCCACAAGACTTCCTCCCAGCTCGCGCCGGGGCACTGCCGCTTGGCCTCTCTCTCGGTAGGGCCTCTCTCCTACCGACCCGGGACCCAGCGGTCTGAGCGACTCACCTAGGTCTGTGTGCGCCGCGCTGCGCCCGCGATCCTGGGCGTGCTGCGCCCGGCGGCCCGCAGCGCCTCCCCCCTCCACCTCCCTAGCACGCACCCCCCGGTTGGCGAGGGAACCTGTGCGTGCGAGCCCCAGCGGGCAGGCGGCCAGGGGCGCGAGGGCCGCCCGGGTCGGCGCTCCCCGCCCGCGCCGTCTGCTTTCCGGAACCTGGCCTGGCTCGCAGCGTCAGAGGCCGGCGGGCACCGCACGCCCAACCCAAAGAGGCAT
>NW_006159850.1:2441149-2442001 GCF_000334495.1 Tupaia belangeri chinensis | reverse complement strand
TCTATTATTATTATTAAATAATCCCCCAGAAATTGATTACGTTGAGCGGTGTAAACTTCCTGCCAGAGCTTTTGCCATCTCTCGGGAAACCCGAACCTGCACTTGGAAAATGGGAACGCCAGGACCGCGGGGGCCAAATAGGCGGGACTTCAGGATGTGAGTAGGGTGGGGGGACACAACTGGGCGGCTAGTGAGTGTAGACACAGCGGGACGCCTACCGTGAGCGGGAGTGCGAATTCAGACCTGGGATTGGTGCGTGGACGCGCGCACTCAGGGGTGCTCACTAACCTGAGCGCCCTGTGTTCGCGAGTGGGCACGCACGCATGGGTGTGATTTTGCACAACTGAGTCTACCTAATGTACAGGGTTTGCATATCCCTCGGTGCGTGCATGCGCGTGCTGTGTGCATAAGTGCACGAGCCTGTGTGCGCGTGGGTTGGTGAGCGAGCGGGGCTGCTTGTTCAAGAACCTCGGGAGGTTTGGTCCCCGCCAGGTCAGCGGTTCTCACTTGGGCCGGCTCGGCCCGCTACGCCGGAAGCAAAGCCACCGCGACCGGCTCTGCGCTTTCGTTTTCCTCCGGCTCGGCCAGGCTGCTGCCTGCCGGCTCGCACGCCGCAGGACGCGTCCGAAAACTCCCAGGCGTAGCGCAGTCGTTCCCGGGCGGGGAGAATGGGTAGGCGGTCCCTCGCGGGAGCTTAGCCCGCCGGCAGCGGGGACCCAGAGCCAAGCCGGCTGTGCTGGCGATGGTAGCGACTCGGGGGCCGCCACCGCTGGCCCCGTTGGGATTTGACACTGGGCTGTGCGCGTCGGGGAGCGTTTCCCGCCGGGACCGGGCCGGGAAGGCGGGGGCCTG
>NW_006159850.1:2439896-2440131 GCF_000334495.1 Tupaia belangeri chinensis | reverse complement strand
TGGAAGAACTCCGTGCGCCACAACCTCTCGCTCAACGAGTGCTTCATCAAGCTGCCCAAGGGCCTCGGGCGGCCGGGCAAGGGCCACTACTGGACCATCGACCCGGCCAGCGAGTTCATGTTCGAGGAGGGCTCGTTCCGCCGCCGGCCGCGGGGCTTCCGAAGGAAGTGCCAGGCGCTCAAGCCCATGTACGGCATGATGAACGGGCTGGGCTTCAACCACCTCCCGGACACCT
>NW_006159850.1:2434589-2439677 GCF_000334495.1 Tupaia belangeri chinensis | reverse complement strand
GCGCGCCCTGGGTTTCTGCGGCTCCCAACAGCGGCCCCTCCTACATCAAGCAGCAGCCCCTGTCCCCCTGCAACCCCGCCGCCAACCCTCTGTCCGGCAGCCTGTCTTCGCACTCGCTGGAGCAGCCTTACCTGCACCAGAACAACCACAACCCCCCAGCAGAGCTGCAAGGTGAGTGGCAGGCTGGGAGCCCAGGCCCCAGCCCACTGACCACCCCACCCCAACACTGGAGGGGTGAGTCCTCTTTCTGTTCCTACTCCTGGCTGCTGGTCGCCCGGGCCTGAGCAGGTAGGCCCGTGCTCAGCAGAGTCTCAGCCCCAAACGCTAAGTGTTTCTGGGTCTCATAAGTCCCCTCACAGCTCAGAAGGGACCCAGTATGGAGCCAGGTGTCCTAGCCCTGGCCAGCTGGCCCACCTTCTCCTGGTGGTCACCCTGCAGGCCCCAAGAGCCCCTACTCTGGGCCTTGGGGAGAATGGAAGAGCTAGGCCCAAAGCCACCCAGGCCAGCCTTCCAGGGGAGCGGGCCTAGCATCGGTGTCCGGGAGCCTTTGTGCCGACGGGCTCACAGCTGCAGTCCGCAGGGCCCTCGTTCCTCAGGGTCCAGGTTTTCAGGTCCACAGACCCCTCTTCCCCAACACATGGGTCTGAGCAAGAAGTCCCATGTGCCCTCCCCGCAGCTTCTGGGCCTAGTTGTCAAGAGCCCAGTGTGAGGGGGCCTATCAGAGGTCCGTTGTTAGCAGCCTGGGGGGCAGGAGCTGACCTGGAGGGGTGCCCCCACCCCCGCTGCTCCCTGCTCGGTTGTTTCCAACTCCCGGCTGCTGGGGGCCCTGATCCCGAGGGACCCTTCCTCTGGAGAAGCTTCCCCAGGGCTGGCCTCTCTCTCTGTCCCGACTTCCCAGCCTCTGGTTCAGGGTGGTGGCTGCAGGGGCTCCGGCTCCCCGCCCCCCCCCCCACTTCCTCGTCCCCTCCGGGATGGGGGTCCTAGGCAGACTGGGCAGGGACCCAGGCGCCAGGCCCTCTGGAGGGCACTCCGGAAAGCGAGATTTCGTTGTTGTCGGGTGTTCGGGATCATTTTCTGGGTCGTGCGGCCCAGGAGCGGCGTCGCAGGGCAGCCAGCTCGGCTCACAGGAGGCCAGAGCCGCGGACCGCTGCGGCGGGGGGAGCGAAGGGGAGCTGCAGAGCGCCGGAGCCGGGCTGGCCTGTCCTTTGCACCCGAGGCCCGCTGCTTCTGTGCTCCGACCCTGACCGCACACACTAACTCTTTTGCCTCCCACCCTCCTGTCGCCTCGCCTTGCAGGCATCCCGCGGTATCACTCGCAGTCGCCCAGCATGTGTGACCGAAAGGAGTTCGTCTTCTCCTTTAATGCCATGGCGTCCTCGTCCATGCACTCGGCCAGCGGGGGCTCATACTACCACCAGCAGGTCACCTACCAGGACATCAAGCCCTGCGTAATGTGAAGCCTCCGCGGCGGCCCTCCCGGCTCGGGAGGATGCCGCAGGGACCTCCGAGCCCAGCCAGAAACGACTTTATTCTCGAGGTATAACCGTCGGCAGAAGTAAAGGGTCTGACCCCTCCCTAACCGGATTATTTGGAAAGGAATCCCCACTGCAAAGACCCAGCCGCGTGGCTGGCACTGCCTTCCCAGCACCTCGAAAAGGAAAAGACCGTTAAGTAGCAGTGGGGTGTGCTCGGACTGCAGCCCTCCGTCCCGTCCGTAGGCGTCTAGCTGCGGCCCTGTTGACCGCAGAGAAGGTGCCGTGTGGGGCTGAGCCCTCAAGGGCTGACGAAGGAGAATTCTGCCGGGCTCCGCCTTCCCCAGAAGGGGAGAGCGGTTGAAGAGAAGCGAGCGCGGAGACCAGTCATTATCAAATACGTTTATTTCCCGGCTGAGTATTTATCTTCCTATTTTGAAGTTTTCGAAAGAATGTCTTGGAATGCGCAAGTCTCTCTTTAGAGCCATCTTTTTGGGGAGGGGCCGGGACAAGAAGTCGGGCCTCCCTCCCCAAGGTCTCTCCCTGGAACCCCAGGTGGGTCTCTGTGCGGACAACCCTCCTGTTTCTGAAGCCGCTGCTCCTCTTTAAAGAGAAAAGGAAGGAGCCGAGCCTGCGGTGGCTGTGGCTCTCCAGGCCTCTGCCGTCCCCTGCCACCTCTCTCTCCTCTTCAGCCTGTTTGTTTCCACCTGAATTTCGGTTTAACTTCTCGGTGGTATTTTTCTGTCTCCTGGTCTCTACTGTAAGCTGGTCCGAGGCGGCGGCGGCGCTGAGGCCGGGGAGGCCCGGCGCCCCCGGACTGGGGCACGCAGAAAGGTTAAGGCACTTTTAAACGCTGTCAAGGCTGACTGTGTAATTTATTCTCCTTTCTCTTCCTAGTAATCGGAACACTGCATAGTCCTCCGTTTGTCAGTATTATGGTGTAACTTTGTTGGCAATATTTGCCGTGTAGATTTTTTTAGATATCCATTGTAAATTTGAAGCAAAGACCAATCTGTGTATAAACAAATTCTGATATGTTTTATACAAATATATATATATATAAAAATATGAAGGACTCCCTCCCTTTTTAGTATTTTGGCTGCTGGGGCGCAGCATTTGTGACACATTTTAAATTTTTTTCTGCACTGTATAAAATGATAATTTGAGGATATTTTGCCTTTTGTGTATTTTTTCCTAAAAAAAGAACAAAAATAAAAAATGAATCACATTTGTACATGGCCTTGAACACTGTATCGAGAAATACGACCGTGGGAGTATTTCTCTGGGACCGGGCAGGACACTCAAACCCCAGGTGTGGGACAGAATAGGTGTGGGACTGCTGCACCTTTTTTTTTTTTTTAATAATCTGAGTGACTGAATACTTTCTCTCCTTTGGCTAATCCTCTTTTCACTCTTCATTTGACATTGAAGTAAAATCTGAATAAGAGTAAGTATTTTTCTTGGCTTCTGTTTTTTAAGGAGAGCCTCCTGCTCCACTAAATGTCATTTTTCATTTAAAATAATAATCAAGTGAAAGAAAAACTTAGTCCTCCTCCCTAGGGAAAAGCACGTAAACTGTACACACATACACACACGTGTGTGCACGTGTGTGGGTAAGTGTGTGTGTGTATAATACATGTGTTCAGATACTCCGAGGCCTACGAGGGATTTACTTTGCGTTCGGACTCTGCCATTCCCACGTTCTAGAGGTTATCAATTGTGGAACAGCTTTCAGGTTTTGTCCCGGCTTCTCTCTCGTTTTGGTTTTTGGTACCTTTTGGTGGTTTTTCCCAGGCAGAACTCAAGCAGGATCTGAGCACGGAAGAGGCCCCCGGTGGGAGAGCCAGGTGACGCGCATCTTAACCACCTGGTAACATGTCCCTCCAAAATCGTACTTTTCTCCTTTGGAAAAATAACTTTTAAGTTGGGTCCTCCACGGACCACCCTTTCTGTTCCAATTCCGGGCAACCTAAGAAAAGCAGAACAGTAAGTCACATTGTTGGTGCGGGTCCCAGACCCACCGCAGTGTCTGCGACCTGGCTCTTCTCAGAGCTGACATTTTGGACATGGGGGTAATTTCTCCGGTGCCCTGTTACATCAAAATTATCAATAAACTCGTCTGGGCAGTTAATGTCCCAAGCTAACAGCTGTCTGTAAAACCGAGGCGCGGTCGCCCTTCCCACAGGAAAAGGCTGCAGCTGCATCCCTGCACTCTCGGGTTGGTTTACCCCAGGCTGGTGCCTGGGGCACTGGCTGCCTACGGGCAGGGCCCGGGCGCAGGTTTGCCGCCTGTGGAGAAAACAGGGTTCTGCAGTGGCTGCAGCCTCTGCACCCTCCACTTCCCAGGGAAACAAGTCCAGAGGAAAATGCCCAGGCCACCCAGCCGGCAACGCTGTCCCTCAGAGTTCAGTTTCCAAAAGCAAGAGTGGCCCCCTCCTTCCTCGGTCAGAGACTGGGCCCCCGCTAGGAGGGAGGCTCCGGGAAGTGGGGCTGATTAGGAGAAAGCCAACACCCGGCTCAGGCCGCGGTCCCCACGTCTCCTGCAGTCTCCAGCCCGCAACGCTCACTGGGAGCCCTGGTGCAGAGGCCTCCCTGCGACCTGACTGAGCCCGGCTGCCTGCTTCCCAGTCCCCCCAGCACACCCACGTCGGGGGCTGGCTGGGCGAGAGGCACCCAGGGGGGCTTGCGCAGGAAAACCAGCCTGGTTGTCCGGCTCTTGGACTCAGAACAAAATTAAAATGTGTAATATTTGTGCAGATGGCGTTCAACACTGATCCACCACATCCCGACCTGAGGCCTGGGGGTGAGAAGTCAAGTCCTTCGGGTGTGAGAGCCTGCCCCCAGGCTCATCCTAGGAGGACCAGGGCCCGGCACAGGAGCCCGAGCGCTGCAGCTGCGCAGACCGGCTGGGTTGAGTCTTCCCCGGGGCCACACAGGGACGGGGGCGATGTTCCACTGCGAACTGCCACCGAGGTCCAGCGTGTGCACGTCATAAGCTCAGAGCGCAAAGGTGCCTCTGGGTCTGCTCGCTTCCACACCCAGGGCTATGGGGTAGTGGAGCCCGAGGCGTCCTAGCTATTCAACGGAAGTAATTCAGAATCGTGGTGCATACCTTGGGGCTTTGTCCAGGACCCTGGCAGCCGGATGCCCTGAGCCTCCGTAATCCCCAAATAACACAAGGCCTGGGAGGAGGCAAGGGGCAGGCTGTACCGGCCGGCCTCTGCTGGGAGACCACCCACAGGCTCCTCCTCCCTGCTCGCTGCTCTCCTCTCTGGGCGGCCCTCTCCCATCGCAGCCCCAGGCAGCAGAAGCGCGCCCCGGGGCGGCAGCCTCTGGACTCCCCAGCCCCGGTTGGTGAGAACTGCAGGCCTGGTTGGGGTCCGCCTGGGGCTCCCTTCAGGGCCCTCATGGGGCAGTTCCAGGCAGTCAGAAGGCACCCAGGCTGTGGGTTTCTGTCGTCAAGATGCCTGCAGCCCCACCTCCAGGCTCCCTGTCCCATTCCCCTTTCTCTTCAGGCGGGAGATCAGGGCCAGGAGGGTGGTGGCACGCAGGGGTCTGGCTCCCTGCCGGGGCCACCCTCCCAGCAGGCAGCTCCCAGACGGAATGGAAAGCGAGG
>NW_006159850.1:2433971-2434467 GCF_000334495.1 Tupaia belangeri chinensis | reverse complement strand
GGGCAGTTGAGTGAGGGACAGGGGCGTCGTGCGCCTGAAAAGCAGGAGGGCCACATAGTCCCTGGTACCCAGGTTGGAGGGGCCCTCAGATCCCCTTTCTCACCCTGGGGACCTGGGGGTGAGGTGGTGGGAGGTACATGAATCCACACTCCCCACTCAGGGATGCTGCTGAGTGCCCAGTCTGGGCTCCACTCAGGCCCTCCCAGGGAGGTACCCAAGAGGTGTCCTTGATCCCAGGGAGAAGGAAGACATTCCAAATGGCTCAGATGGAATTTTAAGTGTGTCTAGTCACAGACCCATCAGATTCTATCGGGGACCCTTTTCTGTCCCTAGGATCCCAGCAGCTTCGCTGAGATCTCAGAGGGGGCCCCCAGAGCCACCCTAGGAAGTGCTGCGGCGTCTGTTCTAACCACAGTGTGTGGGGGACGCCGGGAGCTACTGATGGGAATCTCTGATCCCTGGAGGGGGGCGCCCGGGGGCACCGCCCTCACCGAGG
>NW_006159850.1:2430801-2433835 GCF_000334495.1 Tupaia belangeri chinensis | reverse complement strand
CCCCCCCAGCCCACCCACGTCGGGGGCTGGCTGGGCGAGAGGCACCCAGGGGGGCTTGCGCAGGAAAACCAGCCTGGTTGTCCGGCTCTTGGACTCAGAACAAAATTAAAATGTGTAATATTTGTGCAGATGGCGTTCAACACTGATCCACCACATCCCGACCTGAGGCCTGGGGGTGAGAAGTCAAGTCCTTCGGGTGTGAGAGCCTCGCCCCAGGCTCCTCCTAGGAGGACCAGGGCCCGGCACAGGAGCCCGAGCGCTGCAGCTGCGCAGACCGGCTGGGTTGAGTCTTCCCCGGGGCCACACAGGGACGGGGGCGATGTTCCACTGCGAACTGCCACCGAGGTCCAGCGTGTGCACGTCATAAGCTCAGAGCGCAAAGGTGCCTCTGGGTCTGCTCGCTTCCACACCCAGGGCTATGGGGTAGTGGAGCCCGAGGCGTCCTAGCTATTCAACGGAAGTAATTCAGAATCGTGGTGCATACCTTGGGGCTTTGTCCAGGACCCTGGCAGCCGGATGCCCTGAGCCTCCGTAATCCCCAAATAACACAAGGCCTGGGAGGAGGCAAGGGGCAGGCTGTACCGGCCGGCATCTGCTGGTAGACGGACACCCTTCCAGCCCCAGCCACAGGCTCCTGCTCCCTGCTCGCTGCTCTCCTCTCTGGGCGGCCCTCTCCCATCGCAGCCCCAGGCAGCAGAAGCGCGCCCCGGGGCGGCAGCCTCTGGACTCCCCAGCCCCGGTTGGTGAGAACTGCAGGCCTGGTTGGGGTCCGCCTGGGGCTCCCTTCAGGGCCCTCATGGGGCAGTTCCAGGCAGTCAGAAGGCACCCAGGCTGTGGGTTTCTGTCGTCAAGATGCCTGCAGCCCCACCTCCAGGCTCCCTGTCCCATTCCCCTTTCTCTTCAGGCGGGAGATCAGGGCCAGGAGGGTGGTGGCACGCAGGGGTCTGGCTCCCTGCCGGGGCCACCCTCCCAGCAGGCAGCTCCCAGACGGAATGGAAAGCGGTGGCCTGGAGTCCCCGCTCTGCCACCGCCTGGCCGAGTAAGCGAAGTCACCTGGCCTCATGGCCCTGTGCAGTGTGCTGAGGGACAGGGGCGTCGTGCTCCTGAAAAGCAGGAGGGCCACATAGTCCCTGGTACCCAGGTTGGAGGGGCCCTCAGATCCCCTTTCTCACCCTGGGGACCTGGGGGTGAGGTGGTGGGAGGTACATGAATCCACACTCCCCACTCAGGGATGCTGCTGAGTGCCCAGTCTGGGCTCCACTCAGGCCCTCCCAGGGAGGTACCCAAGAGGTGTCCTTGATCCCAGGGAGAAGGAAGACATTCCAAATGGCTCAGATGGAATTTTAAGTGTGTCTAGTCACAGACCCATCAGATTCTATCGGGGACCCTTTTCTGTCCCTAGGATCCCAGCAGCTTCGCTGAGATCTCAGAGGGGGCCCCCAGAGCCACCCTAGGAAGTGCTGCGGCGTCTGTTCTAACCACAGTGTGTGGGGGACGCCGGGAGCTACTGATGGGAATCTCTGATCCCTGGAGGTGGGAGCCAGGGGTCACAGCCTTCACAGAGGATGGTGTGGCCCTGGCAAGGACTCATTCTCCAGCGTCATGGGCCCTGAGTGGGCCTGGCCTCTGCTGCCCCCTGCTGCCCGCCCCTGGGCCAGCCGCTGCCGCTGGTGGAGAGAACCGGGAGCCCGGAAGCAGAGCCCATGGGCAGCAGTTTCGGGGTGCGCCAGGCCCAGAGGCGCCTCTAACATATCTTGGTTCATCCTCCCAACACTCTCCTAGGAGGCCCGTCCTATCGCCGGCCTCCCCAGATGCAGAAATGGCGCGGGGAGGCTGAACCACCTGCCCCGGGCACTGGCGTGAGAGGTAGATTCGCACTCAGACCCAGGGCTGTCTGGCCCTGAAGCCTGTCCTGGTCTGCACGCGCCTTCACACCGCACGGCTCCTGCCGTGGGGCGCAGTGTGGACAGGAAGCCTGGCCGGAGCCATGGCGGCGCAGTGTACCCAGGCACCGCAGGCCCCAGGGCGGTGTCCTGCCGTCTCCCCCTACAGGCAGGTGTGTGCGCCCGGACCTGGCTGTCTGAGCATGGGGTGCACCGCAGTGAGGGCCCTGTTCAGAGTTTCTGTCTCTCTGTCAGAAGAGAAAACACAACAGTTTATTTACAAGGAGAGCACAGTCGAGGGGTGGTGCGATCCGGCTCTGCTGGCTTCTGCCTCTAACGCTGAGGGACAGCTTGCGGGGCGGCTGGGTGCTGGGCCCCGAGCACAGTTCTCAGACCCTTCCCCTTATGTTTTTTTAAGAATTATTTTATTTTAACTTGATTCATTTAGTTATTTCAATCTGACTAGAGAAGGACATAGAGAGAGAGGGAAAGCAAGAAAGCAAGCCACCAGGTCCAGGACTCGAACCGCAGTCGGCCATGTGGGAGTCCAGCACCCTTAACAACCACGCCACCTGCCAGCCCCCCTCCCCCTTATAGAGCTGAGCTCGAAGGCCCCTGAGCGGGCTGGGAGACGGCCCATCAGCCCTGCTCACCTCCTCCCAGGGTCACTGGCTGCAATTCCACAGGTCTCCACCATGGCCCCAAGGGGCCCTATCAGGGTCCGAATGACGATTTGTTGCCAAAGTTTCATTTTCTGTCCCATGGACAAGGCACTGTGCGAAAACTGTCGGAGAGAAAGGGAGCCGCGGAGGCCAGCAGCAGACGCGGGCGGTGCCTGTTCGGTCCCCAGAGTGCCACAAGGGGAGAAGGCGAAGCCCAGGGCGGCAGCCTCCTGCTGGGAAGCCCCCCCCACCCCCGCCTGCCCAGGGAGCCTCCCCGCTGTTTCTCTGTGAGGTGGCAGTGCCACCTGCTGTCCACATCGGGCAGTTCGTGCTGGGACCCAGAAAGCAGTCCCTGGTGGAAAGCTGAGGTCGTCAGGGTGAGCTGCAGATGTGAGGCTCTGAGACCCTGACTCTGGCGCTCCACCCCTCTGACCTTTGCTAAGGGCTGGCCGGCTGGTTTCGAAGGGTGTCAAACTAAACCAATCTTTC
>NW_006159850.1:2420724-2429293 GCF_000334495.1 Tupaia belangeri chinensis | reverse complement strand
AGGGCCTATTTAAAATAAAATAAAGCAGCTTTCAGAAAAATAAAAGAAAGCAAAAGCCACTTCCGAGCCCCATCTCCGGACAGCTGCTGGCCCAGGAGCAGTCCCTGCTAGGGCCTATTTAAAATAAAATAAAGCAGCTTTCAGAAAAATAAAAGAAAGCAAAAGCCACTTCCGAGCCCCATCTCCGGACAGCTGCTGGCCCAGGAGACGTCCCTGCGCAGCGCGGCCAGGGCCGTGTGAAGAGCGGGGGCCAGGCCCGTCCCAGCTCTCGTCCTCATCATCGCCCGGAGGGGGGGCTGCGGCCACGCCTCCGTGCGCCTCAGTGTTCCCACTGTGAGCGGGGTGAGGCTGAACCGTCCCCTCAACACCGTGAGACCTGAGTGAGTTCCCAGCCACGGAAAGGTTAGCACCTAGCCAGAGGTCACCAGCGAGGGCTCGCTGCAGCCCCGGGGCACGGCCTCGCCCGCACCTTCAAACACTAAGCCGCCCCTCTCTTCTGAGCTGCCTGGCTTCCAGCAACCCTGTCCCCAGGGCCTGCTCATGGTCACAGGTGAGAGGTCAGTGTTCCCCAGAGGACTGGAAAGGAGTGGGGACAGTGGCCGGCTTCACTGCCAGGCCCTAGGCGGGGCCTCTCCAAGCCACTCCTTTCCTGCCTGGCGAGTGGCACTTACTGACAGCTCCGGATGGACGAGGATGGAATGCCTTAGCTCGCCCTCCAGGGAGCGGAGCCACATTTAATGTGCTCACAACTCAGCACCTCGGGGCCTGAGTCATCGGCTTCAAACATTGCACGTGGGGCCCCCATTCTCCCCTTGATTATTTATGGACGAGCATAAGGGCTCCGTTCAGAGGAAGGGACTGCCCTGCTCAGTTAGAAGGCTGTCCTGGCAGTCACCAGGACACCCCATGGTGACCACTAAGATGGGCAGGTGGTTAGGACGCACCAGGGGAGGGTGCCTAGGGGCCCCCAGATCCTTAGGCCTGTGGCTCTACCATGCACCAGAGGAAAAGTGCCCAAACTCTACCCCCGTCTCTGCTACCAAAGTGACAGAACACGGGCTGTTTCAAGTGACAGGGCCAGGCGGGCAGGAGCTACAGCTGTGGTCTGGCAGAGGGCAGGCTGCAGGGCAGAAGTGAGGGGAGTGGGCTGCCTGAATGGGCAGACCGGGAGACTCCCTGCAGGGTCTGATGAAGCAGACCCTAGCCCAGATCCGTCCCCGCGTGTGTGCTCCGTGACCTGGTAGAAATCACCCACCTTCGAGGAGGGGGTGGGCGCGGGTGGCGTTGCAGTGTTCTCTTCTGGGAAACACCCCTGGCTTTGTGCACCTCTTTCTGCCTGAGGAGGCAACTTGGGGACAATCTAATGAAAGCGGCCTTGCGGAAAATTCCAGCTTTGCCTGTGATGGGCTCAGTCTCGGTCTTGGCTTCACCCCGCCTAGCGGGGGAGGGTTCTTCTCTGTGAGGTTACAGGCTGGCTCTCAATCGTGCCAGTGAGGATTCAGAGGGACCACGTAGCTGTGTGTCTATGCATGTAACTTGCACAGTATTGTATCTTTAATACTATTAACGCATGTGTGTAAACACACCATATGGTTCATGCGTGACTAAAACTGAAATCGTGCCACTGCTTCCTGAGGGACAAAGCACTTCCGCAATTCTTGGTGGCTTAGGACAACCAAAGCCCCTTGGGCACACGGCTGCGGCTCGGGCAGGCTCCTGGGCAGGGCTCGCCGGCTCGCGCAGGCACTGGGCGTTGGAGCCCTTACAGCACGGCACGCTCACAGTGCTGCTGGCTGCCGGCCCTCTCCACGGGCCTCCACGGGTATGCTTGTCCTTCCTCACAGCATGGCGGCTGGGTTCCCAGAGCCAGTACCCCGGGAGCTGCAGTCACTGTGGCTCAGATGAGGGGGCGCAGTGGGACTTATGCCACATTCAGGGAGCCCGGCTTCAAGAGGTGGCTCCTGATGGAGTGTTAAGAACTTTGGGGCTGGGCCCGGCAGATGGTGTAACGGTTACATCGCTGGACTCCCACATAGTCAACTGTGGCTCGAGTCCTAGAGCTGGCAGCTTTAAACTTACACTGGGTGCATGTGTGTGCATGCCCAAAATCCTGAGAGGAGAATGGAGAAGGGATTGTGGCATGGCCATTCCCCCTGGGGGTGATTTCTCACTTTCTGTCTCTCTGGCGAGTGCACATGCCCTATAGCAAAAACATGTCCTAAATAAATAAATAAATACATACATACATACACACATACATACATACTTTGGGGCCAAGCCGTACAACTTTCACAGCATTTCAGAGAGCTCGATAAGTCAGAGCTATTATTAGGGGAAGGGTGGGCAGAAGAAGCAGTCTGCCCTGTTAGGGTCGTCCTCCTGTCTCTCTCAGCTGCAGAACGGGAGCCCTGGCTGCCAGGGGGCGGAGAGGCAGTGCCCGTCCTAACACCAAGCTTTTCCTCCAGCCGTTGCGTGTGGCGTTCCCTGTGCTGGAAGATTTACTTTGAAGAAAGGCTTTCCACAGAAGTCCCACAGCCTGGCTTGGAAAGTGGCTGAAACAGGTCTGTGAGCTTTGGAGGTGCCTGCCCCGTCTGGAAGCCTGGCTGGAGTCCAGACGAAGGGAAGTGAGTGGCACGCCTCGCTTGGTTACTCCTGCTGCGGCAGGGGGAGCACCGACATTTCGGACACAGAGTCGTCTGCAAGCCAGCTTCTTCTTCGGGGCGTGTGGGTGAGGGCAGCCGAGGCGCACGGCTGCTCCCGGGGGGACGCAGGGAGAGGCAAAGGGAAGGAGTCCCGGATCTTGCTCCTCTGGCAAAAAGGCCGAAAGCTCCGTATCTTACGCCGAAGGCCAGCAAACCCTGCTCCTTCAGGTGCTGCGTGAAGGGTTGGTGTGGCGCGGAGACTCGGCCAGCAAGAGCCTGGGACTGGTCGGTGACGTCCGGCATGGCTGTGGGCACACCGACGGGTGACGTCCGCTGTGGCCGCACGGACAGGTGCTCCCCCGAGCCACCATGCCCAGACCTGGTCGCTGTCTCTCTTTTCAAGTGGCTCCGTCTGACTTGGGCCCATCCTTCCACTACCTCCCTGCCAAAAGTAACCCTGTGGCGGGGCCAGCAAATGGCACAACGGTTACGTGGCTGGACCCCCATGAAATCGACCGCGGTTTGGGTCCCAGATCCAGCGAGTTAAAGCTCACACAGGGCATGTGTGTGCATCCAAAATCCTGAGAGGAGAAGGGATTGCCCCTCAGGGGGCAATTTTCTTGCTTTTTGTCTCTCTGTCTCTGTCTCTCTGGTGAGAGTACACACCCTATAGCAAAAAAAAAAAAAATCTTTCTTAAAAAAAGTAACTTTGTGGCTTCAGCTGGCTTATTGTCCCGTCCTGGTCATCCTCAGCCTTTCTGTTTAGGGAGGTGAGGGGTGAATGTGTGCGGGCCATGGACTGGGGACTGGGGAGGCCAACGGTGCCCAAAGGCCCAGGGAAGACAGAGTGGGCAGGGTGGGCAGCACTCTGTGGAGTGTAGGCGGGACCTGCTGTGCCCGCGGCTGAGGGGAGACACGGGGTGGGGGGCCCTGCATTTGGGAGCAGGGGGCTCTGTCCGAGGCTGGCCTTTCCCACGGCCTCCCGACGGAAGCCTTCTCGTATCGTGCTAGTCACCCATTCAGGCCCAGAATGACTCTTTGGCCTTGGCCTGAGCTGACTGGCACCTGCGGCCCTGCCCACGACATGGCCCTTGCCCTGAGGCCTGGGCGTGGAGACGGGTCAGCAGCAGAAAGAGCACTGGGCTTGGGGCGTCGAATTTCACTAGGCTCAGCTCTGCCAGACCGGCTGGGGCGTGAGGAGGCGCCGCTTCCCCCTCTGGGCCTCAGCTTCTCATTTACGAAAGGAGAGCAGCTGTCCCTACCTCACAGGGTGGAGACGGCGTGCGCTCGGGCCCGGCCCCCAAGGAGCACACGGCACTGGCACTGTGGGCCTGGACAGCCAGGCTCCGAGGACGGTCCTGTGTGTCCCTGTGAACAGGGCTGGCCCTGAGAACTCTAGACACCGCTCTGGAAGTTGTAGACAAATTCTATAGGAGATACTGCCCCGGCTGTCGTCCCGAAACGGGACGAACGTGGGGACGGGCACGTGGAAGCGGACACGGCTCTCACAGGTGGTGGGCACCTCTTATCCTCTTATCATTGGATGCTGTACGCATTGTGACACTTGCTTTAGCGTCCCGCTGAGCCTGCGCCTTGTAGCCCAGCATTGTGCAGCACGGGGGAAATCCTATGCAAATATTCTTTTCAACAAACCGCAGACCGGGGTCTGTCTGTCAGCCCTTGAATGAAGAGCAGAGGTCCCCGAGGCACTTTCCCCGAGGACAGCGCTGCTCACTTACTGAGAAAACAGTTACCACGACGTTGTTCAGAAACCCTGGGAGGAGCCCCTGCAAATGGCAGCGGGGACCCGGCGCTCTGTCCGCATGGCTGCCCGTGTGCACCTGTCCGCCACCCCAGGCCGTGCGCTGGAATCCTCGGGGTGCGCCGTGAAGGGTGGGAGAGGCCGGATGACGGGGGAGCAACTTCGCTCTGAGGATAGCAGCTCTCTTCTGACATGGGAACTGGGGCGTCTGGGCTGTCTGCCCCTCCTTTATAGAAGCAGGACACGTCCCGGGGTGCCCACGACCCACACCACCTGCAGCCGGAGACCTGCAGGCTGTCGGGACTCACCAGGGCACAGTGGCCTGGGTGGCCGGTGTTACATGGCCAACGCTGATGCCCCTCGGCATCTGCGGCCCCAGGGAGTGCAGACAGCGAGTACTCCGAGTGCTCGGTAACTGCACCGCGTGCCAGTTTCTCCCGCGCGTGGAGAAGCGTCCTTGGCTCAGCCAGGTCGGCTCATCTGAATCCTATGCTGATCAAAACCTGACATTCTAAAGGGGACAAAGGAACAAATTCCTCCTTAAATTCGAGTTTTTGCTTATGAAGCCCTTTCCTATCCCAACACTAGACAACATTCTATTATTGCCAGATGCTTCTCTACTTCTTTTTGGGTTCAGCCTGGCATTTATTTGTTTCATTTTTAAAATAACTATCTTCTTCTTATTATTTTTAATTCGGCACAGGGCTCATGCACTCCCCAGAGAAGGCAAGCCCGCAGTGGTGGGCCGAGTGGGGCCCAGTGCCTTAACCACCACGCCACCTGCTGGCCGAGGTGCTCATTTTCACGTGTGTAACGTAGAACTTGGGCTTGCTGTTCTTACACCCAGACAACAGCCTCGGACCCCTTCCTACACAAACCCTTCCCCTGGAAGCTGCTCTTATGTAGATTCCCACCTGCGTGGACTGTATCTTCTGTTCCTCCGAGCTGAGGGCGAGCTGAGGGGGGCAGTCCCCTCCTGCTGGGAGCCCTGATGTCTCAGGGCATGTTCTGCTACCCAGACGCCTCCGTCCTTGTTAGAACCATAGAGCCACTTTATTTATTTTTCTAAAACACTTTTTAAAATTAATTTACATTCATTCCCTAAGCACAGTCACAGCATAAAAAATGTGATTTCCTATCAGAATATACTGCGTAGGGAACCAGCAGTTAGCGTAATGGCTGTGTCGCTGGACTCCCACGTAGTCGACCGTGGTTCATGTCCCGGACCCGGTGGCTTAAAACTCACGCCGGGCGCGTGTGCGTGCGTGCCCAAGATCCCGGGAGGAGAATGGAGGAGAAGGGATTGCGGCGTGACCACCCCCCCTGGGGGGTGATTTCTCGCTTTCTGTCTCTATGTCTCTGTCTGTCTGGCGAGCGCACGCGCCCTATAGTGAAAAAAAAAACCCTCTCAAAAAAAAAAAAAAGAATATACTGCATAGTGGCTTAATCATGCATGTTGTCATCAATCATTTTCCATTTCTAGTTTCATATAATATAGATATAAAACTCCTATTTTTTTTTAGAGGTTTTTGCTTAGGGCGCGTGTTCTCGCCAGACAGAGACAGAGAGACAGAAAGCGAGAAATCACCCCCCAGGGGGGATGGTCACGCAGCAATCCCTTCTCCGTTCTCCTCTCAGGATCTTGGGCATGCACGCACATGCGCCCGGAGTGAGTTTTAAGCCACCGGGTCCAGGATGCAAACCGTGGTCGACTACATGGGAGTCCAGCAACATGGCCATTACGTTAACTGCTGGTCCCTAAAACTCCTATTTCGGACTCTGTCTTTTCCCAGCCTCTTCCCACACTGTCTCTGGTGTCTACAGCTGTCTTCCATTCCTTTTCCCCCCACGTTTTATTGTCACAAAATTTCTCAAATAATCTCACTACTTTCAATAGCAATAGAACCAGCTTTTGAGTTCCACGAAAATGTCCTGCTGGGATGTGCTTGTCGCATACAGACGCCTTCACACGCGACGTCGTCTCCCGTGTACCGAGAGCTGTCTGGAACGAGACACGGTTCCGTACTCGGCCCTTTCATTTCTTGTTCTGTCCCCAAGCCCTCTGCTTGTCACATGCCCCCAGGGCACCCAGCAGCTCTCACTGCCACCGCCCTGAAGAAGGGAGTGTCCTCCCCGGTGACGGGCACGGCACGGGGTCACGGGGTCAGTGTCCACCTTGCTCTGACACGGCACGTTTCATTTCTAACCCTTCCGTACCGAGTTGGAGAGATCACATGATTTAGTCTTCAACTAATTTCGTCTATCCCACTTTCCGTCCAACTACTAAGACTTTTTATTTTATACTGTTTTAAATTTCTAACCAAATTTCTAAGAGTTTCTTTTCCCATGAGCGAGCGAGAGCGAACAAGCGGGAGCGAGAGCGAGCCCCCATGGAGTCTTGTCGCCATGATCGCCCCGCCAGCCCCAGGTCATGGATGTGCGTGGAGAGCTCTCGATGCCAACCTGGAGCCCTCCCGCGCGGGTCAGCCTTGCTGAGACAGTGCTGCGACCCCATCAGGATCCCGGTTTCGAATCACCCGTTTTTCCTTCCTGGCCACCCTCTTAATAGACACAATGGCCCTCTAATCAGGTCCCAATTCCTGTAATGACATTTCTACAAATCCAAGCTGTTCGGCAATTCTGTGTGGCTGGAAGCCCCGACTGAGTGATGCTGAGACAGCTCCTCTTCCCAAGCAAGAACCCTGCCCCAGGACAGCAGGGGACCCGCCGAGGATTCAGAGGCACTTTTCTTCCTGGGAACGGCTCACTTTGTTCCAGGAACATGAGCCTCCTATAAGGGAGTGGTTGGACCTCTGACTGTGGCCTGGAAGCCTCCGGAGGTGCTGCAGCCGCGCCGTCCGCCCTCTGGTTCTCTCTCACATAACGCCACGCTGTGCTTACATGTGTTCACTTCGTAGCAGCGTGCAGGTGGTGTTTTGGACAGGGCCCTGCTGTGTCGAGATCACCTCTCAGCCCCGAGTGGCTGGGACCGCAGGAGCACGGCACTGTGCCCTGGCTCGTTAGGGTGGGCGGCCAATTGAACCCAGGCTTCCCGTAAGGCCTGCGCCACGCAGCAACGTGCAGCGCACGCCACGGTGGCTCGAGCAGCTAGAGTCGCATCCAAAGGTCCAGCCGGAGACTGCCTTCAGCTGCAGAGGCGCGTGCTCCTGGGAAATTTACACGTTTCCGTGAACACACACATTACATTTTTGTTATAGGGCGTGTGCGCTCGCCAGACAGAGAGCAAGCCAGAGTGAGCTCACCACCTGGGGAGATGGCCTCGCTACAACCCCGTCTTCTCCATTCTCCTTGGGATTTGGGGCACACACACACAAGCAGCCAGCACGATTTTCTAGCTGTCGGGTCCAGGATTTGAACTGTTGCAGTTGGCGATGTGGGATCCAGCCTCCTTAACCTCCAGGCCCATATTTTTATTTAAAAAAATCTCTTTAACCATCCTAGGAGCTCAACTTTTATTTCTGCTCAGTAAACTGTCTTTAGGGTCGACTCACCACAGGGCTTTTATTTTAGAGTTCTTGATTTCTGCACGTTTTAAGAACAGGGTGGAAAAGGCAAAATTGACAACGTTCTCATTTAAAGTCCCCGCAACCAAATTTCACAGATGCAGCTTTTTCTCACGGAGGCTTCTTGGATGTTTCCGGGAGCACAAGGCAGGGGCTGCCTTGAGAAGGACTCCTTCCTGCTGCGAACCTCCCCCGAGTGCTCGGCCCCACACGGCGTGCGGCGTCCTTCCACTTCGAGGCCGTCCTCCAAGCCCGTGGAGCAGTTCGTTTTCTCAAGGGCGCTGGCTTCGATTCCCCAGACGCGGGCTAGTGGGCGCTGCCGGGGCCCTGTCTCACGAGGACCGCAGGAGGTCCCATGAGGGCTGGGGCCTGGCCCAACACCTTTTCCTATGCTCGTCTTCACGAATGTAAACGTGATGAGCCGTCCCAGACCGCCTCTACCTCAGTGTATCTGGATTATTCTGATCGCAAGGGACAGAAAACGCGAGCAAGCTGGGCTCTCCCAGGGAGCACTGAGTGCAGTAACCATGGTCAGCCTCAGCCCCGGGTCGGCCTCAGCCCCGGGAGGCCTCAGCCCCGGGTTGGCCTCAGCCCCGGGAGGCCTCAGCCCCAGGGCGGACTCAGCCCCGGGAGGCCTCAGA
>NW_006159850.1:2417685-2419431 GCF_000334495.1 Tupaia belangeri chinensis | reverse complement strand
GGCCTCAGCCCGTGGTGGGCCTCAGCCCCGGGAGCCCTCAGCCCCAGGTCGGCCTCAGCCCCGGGAGGCCTCAGCCCCAGGTCGGCCTCAGCCCCAGGTCGGCCTCAGCCCCGGGTCGGCCTCAGCCCCAAGATGCAGGCATTCAAGGAGGGGTCAGCTCTGGGCTCTATTGGGTCCTCTCACCCAATGTGCTTCCACTGCATTGCTCCCTCTAGGTCGGGGGGCCCTAGCAGCTGGGCACAGGGGGAGAGGACAGACAGACACACACCCCTGGTCCTGGAGCTATGGAAATCGACAACTGAGAAGTAAAAGGAAAGGTCAGTCTCAAACACGGAGCATTCTGGGAAAAGGGAAACCGGGCAGGAGTTAAGAGCGGCCAGCGGCTCCTCCAGGCCAGGGGCCAGTCGCCTCCAACATGGCGCTGGACCCCAAGTGACACAGGAGTGCGGTCGCGCCACACGGGCAAGGGCGGTGGCCCGGCCAGGCCGCGGGACGCTCGACCTCGTCTCTGCTCCTCTCACCTTCCCCAGGGCACCTTGGAAGAGAAATGTGTTCAACAAGCCACTCCGAGGGGAGGTTTTCGTTCCAGCCTTCAGTCACTTATCGGAAAGCCACTGAGAAAGCGCCCTTTCCAAGAGAAGACGGAAAAGGCCCCAGAACCTCTTCTGTGAAGTGCGCACAGGGCGCGCCTCCTGGGCTCACACGGTGCCTCACACAGCCCCGGAGACCCTCTGGCTGGAAGTGAGAATTTCCACACGTGCACGCCTGCTGCTTCGACTCCTTGCCCAGCTGTGGCTGTCGGGAGAGCGCTGTCCAGCGGAGTCCAGCTGTGCAGCAGCAGAAGCGGAGGCCCCGGCAATGGCCGCGCTGTGTGTGGGGTGGCCCTGACCTGATTTCCAGAGTCCCTGCCTTGTGCTGGCCTCTGGCCAAGCCGAAAGCTGCCAAGTGTCGCTCCAAGGGAGGGGCTGGTCCCCCTGAGGCACCCACTGATGACTCGAGGGCCAGGCTGAGGGGAGCAGTCTGTGCCCGGGGCCAGGCCAGGACCCTGAGCACTGGGGCTCTTCTGGTGTGGCCCTCGCTGTCCCTGCACCTGGCCCCTACCAGGCCTCCTCCTGGGCAGGCCCCTCCGTCCTCCCCTCACCCAGTGCCTGAGGTTGCCCAGCACTTCCTGGACCGCTGCTCTGCCCATCCAGGGACACCAGCCGGGCTGCTGTAGTAGAGCCAGCTCAGACAAGCGAGGGTGGCCCTCCGTGGCACAAAACCTCTCTGCTCACTTCCTCTTCCCACCGGGAGCTCAGGGCACTATCTGGGGCCGTGACATCCCAGCAGAGATGGAGATACGGCAGCTCAGGCTCCCACATCTTGCCCACAGGGTCCCTCCAGTCCCACAGGGGCCTGGAAGACAGAGGTCGCATGTCAGAGGTGCCCAGGGACCGTAGCCATGGAGCGCAACTGTCCAGTCACAGGTCACTGGTCTGTGTGCCCTCTGGCCAGGGCCACCGTCAAGGTGTTGGGGCCCAGGCTCAGGCCCTGCAGTTGGCAGACAGCCTGCTGGGCTGTGGCCGGGTCCTGAAGGTGCAGGAAGGCTCTGCCCTGCGGCCCCTGCCAGGTGAGTCGCGGGGGCATCATGCCGACTCCTCGGAGCACTCTCTTCAGGTCACCCACACGGGCATCTCGGGGAAGGTTCCCAATGAAGACAGTGGCAGCCAGAGGGGCGGGCTGCCCCCGCAGGGAGCCTTCGGGCGC
>NW_006159850.1:2416174-2417565 GCF_000334495.1 Tupaia belangeri chinensis | reverse complement strand
GGCCTCCAGAGGGGCGGCCTGCCCCTGCAGGGAGCCTTGGGCTGCCCCTACAGAGTCTGTTTCCGGCTGGGGTGCGGACTGAGGTCTACCGGTGCTCAGAGGAGCTGCCTGCTGGCCACCGGATCCTCGGAGATGCTGGGGCCTTTCCTGCAGGGTGACGTCTTTTCCGGCCCGCCTCTCTCGGTCACGAAGGCTTCTCAGTATAGGGATTTTCTCCATCATTTCATGGCTGATCTGAAAAGGCAAAGCAGCCCCGCTGTCCTCAGAGTGCCCCAGCAGGGCACTGCCACCCCGGGCACTGGGGCCCTGAGCCCGCTGTCTGCACAGTGCACTGACTGGAACCCGTGGTCCCACTAGGCCCTGAAAAGTTGGCGCCCCGGGTTCCACAGAGACACAGGGACCTGCAGCCCTGAGCCCCAGCCCTGACTCGGTGGCGCGCCCTGGAGTGCGACCCACACGTCGTCATGCAGACTGCGGACAGGGCGCGTCTCCACTCCGAGGCCTGGAATGCGGAAGGCTGAAGCTGGGCTCCTCAGCCTGGAGGAGGTGCCTGAGGTCACCAGTATTGCAGCTCCTCGACTACTCCCCAGGGCGGGGATCTGCCTCCCACACTGCTCTTGGTGGGGATCAGGTCTTGAAGAGGGCCATGGGCTCTCCTTACAGAGGCGCGACCCGCACTGGCCAGCCCGCCACTGCAGCCAAACGTGTCTGAACGAACGCCGTCGCCACGTCTCCACACAGGGCCTCCACGGAGGGCACCTTCGGCTGCTTCTCCACTCACCGCGGCCACAACAGGTGCCTCCTGGGATGCCACGGCACAGGACAGGGGCTCGGCCCCAGCATCCAAGGGTAGCGTGGCCTGCCAGGACCGGTCTCATCCGGTTGGTCTAAGAAAGATTCAGATAGAGCACGTGCAGTGGGACTCACAGGGCTCTGGGCCTCCAGCCCGCCAGGACCCAGAGCACGTGCCTGGGGTGTTTTCAAGCCACCTGGGCCTGCTCTGTGGCTCCCAGCTCCTCCTCCAGCATGCTAGACCATGCCAGAGGCCGGGCCGGAAGGTACCTTTAATACACGTTGCGTGAAAGACACAGGGGGGGCCTCCGCACAGCTACGTCGCCCCGAGCCACGCACCCAGGCCGTACTCGGCAAGAGACAGGCGACGGCGTTTAGCTCCACATTACCAACGGCACGCCGGCGCGCGGGGGACTGTGCAGAACAGGCGCACACGAACGCCACCCTTCCCCGTGCAGCTGCTCCACTCCTTCCAAGAGCAACGCGTCTCGGGAAGGACAGACGCAGGCTGGCATAGTCCTCGGCCAGTTCAGGAACGGCCCTCCCCAACTACGTGGTGGCCCTGGCACTTTCCCCGAGGCTCCCCGTCCCCGTCTCAA
>NW_006159850.1:2413223-2415934 GCF_000334495.1 Tupaia belangeri chinensis | reverse complement strand
TGTTACGTCTACGATCACGCTGGAGCACAGAGAGGTCGGTCATTTCTAAGTGTTCTCTTTAAAGGTTACATTAATAACCCTGTCCCCGGGACCAGCAGGTGTGGTGGATAAGGGCGCTGGACTCCCACATGACCAACCATGGTTCAAGTCCTGGACCTGGTGGCTTGCTTTCTCACTTTCCCTTTCTCTCTCTCTCTTGTCAAATAAAGAAAAAAATAACAATAACAAATAGAAATAAATAAATAAATAATTCTTTTAAAAAAACTATTAAAAAAAAAAAAACCTTGTCCCCAGAAACACAGGCTCAGTCTACATGAAGCACAAACCTGGCTCTCGAGATGTCTGCTCCCCACTCCAAATGACAGCACTGTGTGTGTGTTTTAAGAGGGATTTTGGCCAGAGGGTGTGTGCTTGCTGGGGAAACACAAAGTAAGACATCGCCCCAGGGGGATGGTCACGCCACAATCCCTCCTTCTGCACTCTCCTCTCAGGATTCTGGGCACACACACACCCGCACCTAGCACGAGTTTCAAGCTGCTGGTCTAGGGCTTGAACCGTCAACCACGTGGGAGTCCAGCGCTTTAGCCACTATGCCACCCGCTGGCCCCCGGGACTCTGTCCTGATCTCACTTCTCACTGCTTCTACAGTTCTGAAGATGCTGCCTTGGGACCAGCAGTTAGCGTAATGGCTATGTCGCTGGATTCCCATGTAGTTGACTGTGGTTCGAGTCCCGGACCCAGCGGCTTAAAATCACTCCAGGAGTGTGTGTGTGCATGCCCAGGATCCCGAGAGGAGAATAGAGGAGAAAGGACTGAGGTGAGGCCATCCTCCCGGGGGATGATTTCTCACTTTCTGTCTCTCTGTCTCTCTGTCTATCTGGCGAGTGCATGTGCCCTATAGCAAAAACCTCTCCAAAAAAAAAGAAAAAGATACTGCCTTTCCCTCTGGCTCTCGTTTTACTGGAGCAGGAGACCAGGGGACTGGGAGGGACAGCATCCAAGTCCCTCTCGTTCTAAAGCACTAGGAGGCTTGCAGCTCAGCTCAGGACGAGAGAGACACAGGCGTGACCCTGAGGCTGTTCGGCCACCACGATGGTGACTAGTCCGTGGAGCTGAGGCTCGCCCTCCACTCACAGCTGCTCCTGGAGGCTCCTGGAGGCCGGGGTGGGCTAGCCCCACGCAGCTGTGCAGGAAAGCGGGGCTCTAGAGGGAGGCTCGGTTCGGGCTGTGGCAGTGCTCGCTCGCGCTCACTGCCCGTCCTGCCCGTGACAGCGAGGATGACTGCTGACGCTTCCTAGACCAGCTGAGCACTGCACCAGCCCTGCCTAGCCTCACCCAGGAGGTTGTGCTAACAGCGTCCACATTTTACAGACAGACAGACAGACTCGGGGCTTGCTGCCGAGACGGCAGAGGACGGGGCACAAACAGAGAGCAACGCCCCGATTCTGAGGTAAACTCAAGCCTGCCCGTGCACTTCCGGCCTCCCTGCAGCCCCTCTCTGCCTTCCTCGGAGCCCCGCCCAGGAGCACACCCCCAGCACCAGCGGGAAGGGCCACCACGCAGCAGCAGAAGCGCCAGACGCCCGCCTCGTGGACGTCCTGGAGTGGACGCTGCTGGCTTCCGATCCCACAGGGAGGACCCTTTCAAACCCTGGACGACTTGGCTTAGAGGAGGGAGCGAGGCGGACACAAACATGCTTCTCTGGCCAATGGTTCCATGCCGTGAGGCACCCTGTCCGCAATCTCTCAGTCACCCCAGCTGTCCTCCCACCAGGCGGCAGTGTGGCCCCTGGGCTGGCTCCGGGGTTCGGGTTCCTCCTACAGAGGACAGGCACCCGGCCCTGCCCCACCTCACCGGCCCCTCCCCAGCTGCAGGCCAGAACACGGAGGCATGACCTTCCGGGCTCTGACCACCGTCTACCCAGCGCAGTTGTCGGAGCCCCAGCTCTGGGTCTATGACAGCAGAGACGGATGGAAGCGGCCGGGCGGCAGAAAGGGAGCGTGTGAAAGGCACTGCGGGCGCCAGCCCCAGGTCCCTCGGTCCCACGGCCACCTACCGTGGCAGAGCATGAACCAGCACTCCAGAATCCCAGCGCTTGGCAAGCAGCTTCTCGGGCCTGGGTCGGGGGACAGTGACTAGCTGCACAGGACAGTGGCCACTGCCACACTGTGGGGGACATGGGGGCCGCTGAGTCCTGCACATCGCCTGGAGACCACTCACCTTGGACCACATGATCCCGACTGGCCGTGGGCGCTCGCAGCCCGTGGCGATGACTCTGGTGGGAGTGAGGATGTAGTCCACTGTGACATCGTGGTCCCCCAGGAGGGCTTCGGGGATGTCCACGACCTGGTCAGACGGAGAGGGAAAGCTGCCGGGCACCGCTCCCTAGCCCACAGCGGCTCAGAGCAAAGCCGAGCGCCCCATGCCCCCAGCCGCCCCGGCCCCACCGTCAGCACCCCGACCCCTCCAGCCCGCTCTGGGAAGCACCTGGCAGTCGTGGACCACGGTAACCACTGGCGTCTGCTGGCTGACGGCTCCCATCGACACCATCATGGCGTATTCGAGATCAGCGTAACCTTCGCCCTTCCCGATTCTCCAGCCTGTAAGACCACAGAACCTTCACGGGGCCTGCTGCATCTCTGCAGAGGGCATGTTCTTTTCTCCCTTTCTCTTTCTTTTCTTTTTTTTAAATTTTGCCAGAGGATGCATGC
>NW_006159850.1:2403132-2413192 GCF_000334495.1 Tupaia belangeri chinensis | reverse complement strand
GAGGCAGGTCCCAGCTGGACAGCACCGCGGTCCCCTCGCTCCGTTTCTCCACCCCGTCGGGAGTTTGGACATGTGCACCTGTGCCTGCTGTTTTTGAGCCACCAGGGCTGGGATGAGAACCATGGTCGGCCGTGTGGGAGCCAGCTCCCTGCACCGCCAGGCCCAGGCTCAGCTGGAGGAGAGGGTTCTCTAACAGGTCTCGGTAGAAGCGGGCACAACCAGCCTCGCTGTCGGCAGACATTTCCAGGGGAGCCTACGGAGAAGGGCTCTCAGGTCTCACGAGCGAATGGGAGCACTGAAAACCGCCGTGGTTAAAACACGAAGAGCACGCTGAGCATGCCACCGAGGGGCTGGCGCGGGCATCTGTGCGCGTTCACACCAGCAGGACTCAGGTCCGAAATGAAGAGTGGTGTTGAAGACGAAGACAGATTCCTACCGGAAGCAAAATGCTTGTAACCTGTTTCCCTCAGAGGGAAGGGAAGACTCCAGAGACAGGGACATGACTGGAGGTGACACAGTCGTGTCTTCCGAAAGGCTCGGACGAGCTACCCAGTTCGACCTCATGTCCGGAGGAGGGAGGCTTAAGAAACACTGCGGAAGCTCGGAGGGCGGCATGGGGAAGGAGGCTGGAAGCCAGCCGAGAGGCTGAGATCAAACTGGGTTTGACAGCCTCTCTGGAGGCAAGAACGCAGCCACAGTGAACAGGAAGCGTGGCCAGCTCCCAGCGGGAGCCCCACATGCCCTCAGCAGGACACTCGGGCCAGTGCAGACACAGCCTCCACGTTTCACCACCAGTGCCCGGGGGACATGCCTCACTGCCACCCTGCCTTCCTCGTGTTCAGATCCAGCCGTGCTCTTTCACAATGCAGACCCCTACTGTGCACGCCAAGAAGAAGAGCAAGACAACTCAACAGGAACACGGCCCAGGACGCGAACACCACGGCAAAGCAGGCACTGAGCGCCAACACGAGGGGGGCCCGGCGCTGCTACGACCAGCACCGTAAAGGTAAGGAGGTGCTCCTGTCTGCTGCGGGACTGCTTCGCACACGTGGGAGCCGCTCGTGGTCGGGGCCACCTGACCACCCTCCTGGAGTTGATGTGGCGATGCCTATCAGGGGTAAACCCCCACCCCTCAGGGACGACCCATGGAGAGCCTGGACAGCAAACCAGCCCAGCCCACAAGACTACAACGCACTCTCAGCTCACCTGTGAGGGAAACCCAGCCAAACCTTGCAAAGACCATGTGCTCCCTCAGCCAGGGCCTGGTGGAGTGGCCCTGGAACATCCACATGAGGACTGAGCACGGCTATTCGACCTGCGGGGGCAGAGGGCGACCCAGCTGCGCTGACCGGAAATGCACGCTGAGCCCTGGCCACCAAGGTACAGAGCAGTGCAGGTCCTGTCCTCCTGCCACGGAAGGAGAAGCGCACAGGCTGCTCCTGGGACCTTTGGGAGCCCCAGGCCGCACAGGACCGGCCCAGGTGTCTGCACAGCTGCGCTGGGGCAGGGCAGGGCGGGGCACGGGCAGAGCTGCCCGGGCTGTCTGGCTCTCTGAACACGTGCACGGCTGTGGGCTGGCTGTGATGCCAACAAGCGTCTTCATCTTCACACAGCTGTGAACTAAAAGGAAACTCCTGATGACCCTTTTAAAGAGAAGACCTTTGCTAAGCCCTACTGCCAGGAGTCCAGCCCAAACCCTGCCTGCTGCCCTCAAGGCCCCCGAGAAGCCAGCCCCAACCCACCACAGGGCCACGCTACAGGACACACTGCGGCTTCTGCCCGAGCGCCCTCGCCCACCCGCTCCGACGACCAGGCCCGCATCCACACTAAGGCGATGACCTGCTCAGGGCTGGTGGCTCCTTCCTCTTACCCCATTTGTCTCTAGCCAGGAGCAAGCCCCATGGTGACCCAGCCCAGAGTCTGTCCTGTCCACCCCTGCACACCAGAGTGGAGACCGCCCAGCACCCGCCTGGCAGAAGGCAGGCACACGGATGGGGGCTTATGTGGAGCAATCCTGAGGACACAGACAGAGCCTCTGGAGCTGGGAGCGCCCTAACAGCAAGGAACAAAGAGCTGCAGCGTCCCGCCTAGCAGCTCCAGCAAGGGCTGGGAAGAGCGCCCCCTACAGGTGACGCCCTACCTCTGCACATAAGGACCGTGGGGACCAGAGCAGCCGCCCACCTGCCTCCGAGGCACAGCAGCAGGCCACTCAGTCTCAGAGACACACAGTGCTGTTCAGGAACTGCAAACCAGGGTTGGAGCCTCATGCTTTCCCCCGCTGGCGTCCCTCCCAAAGCAGCCACTTACTGGCAGATGTAAGTCAACCCTGCTCACTTCCAGGGGCCTCAAGGACAGAGGGCAGCTCCCACCACCTGAAGAGGCACAGCTTCCTCACCCCATCTGCCTGCCTAGAAAAGTGAGAGTGCTGAAGGTGCCGGCCGGGAGGGGAGGGAGCAGGCTGCGCTGCAGCATGGATGACACGCTGGGGCACTCTGCAGGCCGGTGACAGCTGGCGTGCACAAATGCCCACCGACTCCCCAAGGCCAGAACGGGCTTGCAGCGCAGCTGCCGCCAGAGCCGTCGCAGCGGAGCTCCTGCTTTTTCATCTCACCTTTTTCAGAGACAGCGACGGATCCCACCACAACTAAGTCCACACAGACTTTGGAATCCAGGCCTATGGGGACACTGTAGCTCCTCACACCCTACAAACAGACACATGATTTGAAAGCTGCTTCAAACTTCATGAGCAAAAGCACTCAGAGTGGGAGTCTGCTGGGACAGGCACCACCATGCCACACGGCCGGGGGCCCAGACACCACCCTCCTTCCCGGAGGAGCCAGCAGAACCAGTCCATGGGACGCTAATTCCATCACACTTAGCAAATCACTTTTTCTGCAGGGGAGAAGCAGAGTGGGCCGCACCGAGGAGTCACAGGGACTGGGCTCAGTGCTCCCAGAGCTGGCCCTCAGCAGGTCGGGGTGCCAAGCCTCGGTTTCCTTGCCCGTAAGGCAGGAACACCGTCCCCTGCCTCCCCAAGCGGTGCTGGAATTAAAGCTGCCAACGGCATCGCGCATTCAGCCCACGCGCCATCGCCAGCTGCGCTGCCCGCCTACTACCCCAAGTAAACTGCTAGACATCTTTTTTGTTTTTTTTGAGAGTTTCTTTTTGCTATAGGGCGCGTGTGCTTGCCAGAAAGAGAGACAGAAGGCAAGAAATCACCTCCCAGGGGGGATGGCCACGCCGCAATCCCTTCTCCTCCATTCTCCTCTCGGGATCTTGTGCATGCACGCACGCGCGCCCGGTGTGAGTTCTAAGCTACCGGATCCAGGACTCAAACCGCGGTCGACTACATGGGAGTCCAGCGACATAGCCGTTACACTAACTGCTGGTCCCGAGATCATTATTTCTAAGGACTGCAAACTCACTTCTAAAATATCACTCAGTCATCAAATAGATCAGAAGTACATGGACTTGCACCACCTGACGGAGGCCGTATTTGAAGAATGGGGGCGGGGGGGGATGTTCATGCTTCTTATACCACAGTCCCCAGGTAAACCTAGCTGCCACTTTCAGGCCCTGCAGACTCTCGCTGTGGCACTAAGCCCTGTCTCCACCCCAGGGATAGGAGGGTCCCTCATCAGATCCGCACATGGGCTCCATGTAGGGGTCACACGCCCCACCTGCAGCAGTGCCTGCATGTCCTTAACCTCCCGGTGGCCACAGAAGAGCCATGCTGCAATCCTTACTCTTCTGGTCTCCTCCCGAGATTTTGGGGTCCAAACTGTACAGCTGACCACGTGGGGCCCACCCGGCTACCATGTCTGCCAGCCCGCGTGTGCATTTCTGCAGGTCACAGCAGACATTTAGAATGAGACAGGTGTCAATAAAGAAATGCTAAGACAGTCACTTTTTCCTAACTGCCAGAGGGTACATGCACTCACCAGAGAGAGAGAGAGAGAGAGAGAGAGAGAGAGCGCGCCTCCCAGTGGGGCAGGGCACACTATAATCCTTCTCCCTCCATTTCTCCATCCTTGCAGGATCTTGGGTCCCACCCAGCCAGCCACCAGGGCCAGTGTTTGAACCTTAGCTGGGATCCAGTCCTGAAGATGGAACGAGCTAGCCCGGGGCCCAAGGGCCTGACAACACGTCCTGCCTCTTCTTCCATAAGCCTTAACACTTTGCTAATGGGTGTGAAACAGGGACTGAGTTACGGAGAGGGCCCCGGACGGCCTGCTCCAGCTCGGCTCCCTCGATGGCAGGAGTGCGACCACCCACGCCTCTGCCGCCCTGGCTCCGCCACACACCTGTGCCCTCACGATGCCATCAGCGCCGCCCCAGCTGCACGGGGACCAGTCCTTCCCTCGGCACTCACCTGGGAAGTGGCGCATCTCCTCAGAACCTCTTTGGTTGCCCCGGGGGGTGGTGTGATCTTGTTAAACAACCCCGATCTCAGTCGCGGTGTCGGAACCAACAATGTTTTTTTGCTCTTTGAAATAAAAGACAATCAATAAATTATAAAATTAAATGTTTACCCAAGACTTTCTTGTATATTTTTTTAAAAATTATTTTACTTAACTTTATTTATTCACTTATATTTCAATTTGACCAGAGAGGGATAGAGTGCGAGCGAAGGGGAGGAAGTGAGAAAGTGAGCTGCCAGATCCAGGACTTGAACCACGGTCGGCCACATGGGAGTCCAGCACCTTCACCACCATGCCACCTGCTGGCCCCTCTAGTATATGTTTCTACTATTTCAGGAAGGGGAGCAAGTTACAATTTCTATATTTTTTGAGATAAGCCAAGGAAACGACTTGTTAGCAGACCCAGCTGAAGAACTCGCAGGGTGGCTCCTGCACAGACTCGCCCTCTGCACGGCCCTGCTATAAGAAGTGGGGCCTCTGCTAGCCTGGATCTACCGTTCAGAATCCTCTCAGGTAGAAACACACAGTGTGGACGCAGAGTCGGGCCTGTTCTCACAGAAAGTCCCACCACAGGCTCCTGGCCCCGCTGTGGTCGGCACTAGCACTGCGCAGTTACGATGCCCACGGGAGGCAGCGCGGCGGGGAGGGCACGAGTGCAGTAACAGCACCGCTGTGCCAGCCCTCCACCCAGTCTGCTGCTGGAAGCTGCGTGTCCAAGCGTGGCAACCACTGTGGCTAGTTCAGACTGCTGCAGGCCGCGCTGCCCTCCTCCTGCCCGGCTCTCAGTGCCTTGCTGAGCCCTAGGCCAGGGCCCTCAGAGTGAGGCCCTCTCCGAGGGCCAGCAGCGCCAGCCACTCTGGGGCCTTGCTGGAGGTGAACGACAGTCAGGGCTCCGCTGAGCCCCCCGAGACCCTGGCACACGTCCACTGTGAAGACCACCAGCTAGGACAGCTCTGTGGGTTATGGAAGGGCAGATTGTGAGGCCTGGCCTGGACACCACGTGGCCGACACCGCTTTGGATCCCGTGTCCACCTGAAACTCCATGCTGTGGGACAGCCAGCCCTGTCCTTCGCTGCTGCTCTTGCTGTTTCCCCCTCTCGGCCACTGAGGTGGCTGCGTGGCTGGGAAATGGGGTCAACGACAAACCAGCTTCTGGAAGAGCCCACCCGGCAGAGAGTAATCCCCTGCTCGGCTAATCCCAGGACCCGAGCAGGTCCCTACGTCTCTCCCTTTCTCCTTCAAGGACTTGCTGTATTCACCTTGCCATGGTGACTACATCAGAGTAATACAACATGGTGATTATAATAAATTAAATCAACCTGGGGACAATTCTGGTTTTCTTTCCCTTGAAAAGGGGCCTATATATTGAGAAACAAGGCTCTGGTTTACGGGCTGTCAGGAAAGGCACGATGCATTTGGGCATTGAACACTATGTCCTGACTTTTCCGGTGGCCTGATACATGCTTTGGGGACACGTGTGGCATTTCTTTTTTTAAAAAGAATGATGTATTTTTAAGATAAATGACAACGATGATTGTTACTTAGCTTTGCTGTGGGGCATATGAGCTCACCAGAACGAGAGACACAGAGAAAGTGAGAAGGCCAGACGCCAGGCCCGGGACTTGAGCCACAGTCGGTCCTGTGGGAGTCCAGCGCCTCAGCCACCATGTCACCTGCTGGCTCCTTGTGGGGCTTCTTACTTGTGAGCCACCACATTTCGAATTATGATGTCGCAGCCACAGCGAGGAGAAATGCACGCACCGCAGGCTGCCCGCTGGCGGGGGCATCAGAACTGCGGCTGTCTGGGGCCGCTGCTATGACCATCTTTTATCACCCTCGAACACCCAGAAACCTCCTCAGGCCTCTGACTGACAGCGCCGAGCCAGGGGGACGTGTGGACGGCTCTGGAGAAAGCCGCTCCAAGGACCAGCCGCGGTGGAGGGCCAGCAGCACCGTCGTGCCGAGTCACAGGTACGCTGGCTCCGGCCTCCCACAGGAAGCCTCCCAGCGGCTGGCCCGCTCCGGGAGGTGGGATTACCTGCAGCGCCAGCAGCCGGACACCTTCCAGCGGTTTATCTGGGTCCACTTTAACTCCCCACGCTCTGGCAAAAACATCCAGGCCTTTGATGCTTTGGCAAGCCAGGTGAGACCCCTGCGGAGGCAGACAGACAGAGATGCACTTACGCTGAGGACCAAGAAGCGCACATTTCTCTGGGGCGCGTCGGGGTTGACTTTGACGGTTCTGGCTGCTTTGAACACCTGCAGACCTGGGAAGTGCTCCGCTGCCCGAGATGCACCCTGTTTTGAATGCAAGTACTACTGAGAGGACAGCGCAACCTCGGGTCGACACCCCCCAGGCAGGCAGGGGCGCTAGTTCTAAGTGACGTGAGAAGGGAATCGGGGTGAAAGGGGTCTGATGAAGCGAGCCTGTCCAGGCTGGTCTTCACTGGGAGGAAGCATGCTCCCAGAGAACGGGCACTGGGGGCCCACGCTGACAGACCTTGCCAGGACCAGCACGCCCGAGCGCAGCAAAGCCGGGGGCCCACCCCTCCCGGGAGCTCCTTCTGGAAGACTTTAAAGCAATTCCATGCATCCCTCGTTCCCTGCACTGCACGCGCATCTCTCCCTGGGGTAGCAGGCGCTGACACAGAGTGCAGCAATGAAAGCCGCCCCAGGACGGCTGTGCGCTGGCCGAGCCTGGACCAGGCAGAGGGCGACAGCTTGTCTCGGGGAACCAGGCCCGGGGAGCTCAGTCAAAAGCCACAGTGCCTCTGCGGAGAGCGTGTCTGTGTAAGGGGCATGCGCCGTATGTCACCTCCTTAAAGCAAGCTCTGCTCTGTGACGCGCTCTCATGTCTTAGGCTCTGAACGGCCGGAAGCAGAGGCCAGAGGTGTCGGAGACAGCAAGTCTGTACGTGCTTTCCAGAGCCACTGGCAGCTGGTCTCCCTCCCAGAGTGCCCACGCCATCCCTTGGGGTGCCGGCTCTGTGAACAGACATCACCAGCACCCATGCCCCCAGGGAGGGTAACTGCTCCATTTTGTACCAGACAGAAAATCCCTCGGTACCACATGCTAGGGAAGACCCCGCTGAGCAAGGGCACGGAAGGGACAGGACGAGCCGTCGCTGGACGCCAGAGCCCCAGCCAGGTGCTTCTGGCTCCACACCGCCACTGTTTGCCAGTTCGAGCCCCACGGAGCAGGGCGTTCAAATACTCCAGGAATGGTCCCGTACCTTAAAGTTGGGGATCCTGTGATGAACAGGCCGGGGGAAGTCGGCTAAGTTCTGTGACTCCATGTAGTCCCACATTTGCTCCCGGATGTCCTGTTTGGAGACACCTGTGCCAACAAAGGGCTGTGAGTTATTAACATGGCGAGGCGGGCCTGTACTCATGGCCATGGGCCACAGCACATGCCTGCTGCAGTTAGACCCTCGGCCTTGGCCCTGGAGCTAGAACCACCCCAGAACAGGCCCAGGAAGCCAGGATGCTCTGCGCTCACAAAAGCCCCAAACCAGAGTAGCACGGCGTAGCACGAGGGTTGAACTGAGTCCTCCCGGCCCTGCAGCAGAACCAAGCAGCCCACATGGTGCACACAGCACCCTGGGCCACGCCTGGCTGCACCTGCTCTGCGGAGACCCAGAGGAGCCATCGGGGAATGCTCAGGCCACCAGCCCGGCCAGGGGTGTTGCTGCCTTCACCTAAGACCCTCGATTACCGACTACTAGTCCTTTCTTTAGTGGGGGACTCCCCTCCTCCAATCCAACTTTAGAAAGGCCCTTTTAGGCAACAAATATTCTTGAATTACTAAATTGGGGCAGTACCAGAAAACTCTGCAAAATCTGCATATGCAGTTTCTCCTGGAGCCGGGAAACCTAAGACCAGCCTCCAGGTAGGCAGAAAATCCATAAGCTGAGTCCACCTCGGGGACAGGCTCTGGGCACGTGGTGCAGGCGCCGGATGCACTGCAGCACACGGCTGCACACAGGTTCGCGACTTCCCGGAAACGGAGATGTCTTTTAGAAAATATCTTACAGATCATCCACATTGGTAGACAGGTTAGGCGTTACTCACCTAAAAATCCCAAATCAAAAGTGCTCCAAAATCCGAAATTCTTAAAGTACCCGCACAATGCCACCAATAGCAAACTCCAGGCCAGACCGCGTGTGCTGGACACAGCACAGCTCTGCAGCCTCCGGGCTGCGCACGGAACGCCCACGGAGCGCGGAGCTCCTGCTCAGCTAGGACTCCTCCCTAAGACGTCTTACTCTGTATATGCAGATACTCCCAATTCTGCACCAGCCTGACATTCCGGATAATTTTGGGCCCGAGAATTCTGGGCAAGGGGGCCCAGACTGTAATAAGTGCCTGCCCCCCCCCCCTTTCTTGCTGTCAGTGTCCCACCAGGGACAGGCAGCTGCTTGCTGACAGCCGTGAGCCTCTGCCTCTGAGCTCTTCTCTGGCTGCCAAAAGGCTCTGGGTGCAGGTGGAAGGCCCATGGGCTAGATGGGCCGAAAGCCAGCACTACACGGGCCCACACGGCAGGCGGAGGGGGGTTTGACCCTCACTGGGAATCTGAGCCCCTCGAGAAACTACAAAGGCAGCTAAGGTGTGGAGGGAGCCCGCACCCCTAAAGAGGAGGGCTGGGGAACACTGCCGTGGCCTGGGTCGGGGCACACAGGCAGCTTCCAGCCCCCGGCTTACTCCCTCCTGCAGGGCGCTCTGCTCACACGATGGTTGACGTCACGGCTGGCCACTGCTCCACTCCCATCGCCCAGGCTCACTCTTACTCAGCTAGGCCCAGCCTCAGTGTCACCAAGAGGTCCGCCAGTAGGAAGTCGTTTCCCACGCTGACCCTCCGTCACAGGGTATGGAATAGCTTGAACAGGCGAAGCCCTGCGGGCCGGCCCAGCCTCATCTCATTTCAACTCCGAACAGTGGCTGGACACTGTTTCTGCACCCCTCTCCCTGCAGGTCTGCCTCCTCCAGGATGTTCTCCCAGACAGCTCAGTCTCAGACACCTTCCCTTCAGAGACCCAGAGTCCCTCACCATTCCGATGACCTTCTAACAGAAGCAATTACACGGACCCAATTATTATCACATTTACTAACACATGTCACCCGGGGGCTAGTCCCAAACAGTTAGTGACGCCATTTATAGCCACCAGCTCCTGGAGGGAGAGGGACGGTAAAACGGGAGGGCAGCCCTGGCCCTGGGAGTTCCAATGTCAGACAAGAGGTGACACGTGCCACGGGGTAAGTCCAGCAGGCGGCTTGGTCGCTAGCCCCAGTGCAGTGATAGCCCACTGTGGGCCCACTGTCACCGACTGCACCGGCCTGGTCCCTTCGCTGCAGCGGATCTCCGGCGCTGTCCCACATGCCTCCTCGAGGCTCCGCCCCACCAGGGGTGCCCTGCGGCCATGGCTTTGGGACACCCCTTCCGGGCTTAGAGCAGGGTCTGGGCGGGCAGGGCCTGGAAAGTCTTATCTAAGGCGACAGCGCTGAATCCCGCCCGCAACTTACACTGGTTTCCAGTCCTGCCCTGGCCACCAGCCGAGCCTCAGTGTCCCCTAGCGAGCTCTCGGGCGGGTGGACGGTCGGCTCGGGTCCCGCGGGCTCCCCTGCGTGCCCAGCTGGCGCCCC
>NW_006159850.1:2391694-2402941 GCF_000334495.1 Tupaia belangeri chinensis | reverse complement strand
GGCAGCAACCGTCCGCGGCGCGCATGCGCGTCTGGTGCAGAGCGCGGCGGGGTCTTGTGCTGGGGACCTCGTGCTGGGTAGACTTGCGCGGCCCAGGGGGCCTCGCTGTGCACGAGCAGAGGGTCATTGGGCGCCTGCTCCGACAGGCGTCTTGCTGGGCGCTGGGGCTTCCGAAGTGGGGGGCTCTTTCTCTTGGTAACATGCGTTGAAGTCCTCTCTGCGTACCAGCTCGTTTCTCCCAGCACGGAGCAATACTCTGGGCAGACCCCCTCCCCCCTTCAGCCGGCCACCTCCTGGAGGCCACCCGGGCTGCCTCCTCCCGGCACGGGGAGTAAAGCACCATAAGCACTCGCGTCCTGGTCCACTGAAGGGTTCGAACGCGTTTCCCGATACATTCTCACAACTCCTTTAAAACCCAGCTGCAGAATCCAGTGGGAAGGGAGTGTGGCTCCAAGAGCCTGGCGGGGTCTCTGGGCAGTGTGGCTCTGGGGTACTGACACCAGCTCTCTGCAGAGTGGGGAGGGTGGGTGAGGGTGGGGCCGGCTGCCAGGTGCAGAGGTGCTGGGCGCAGGCCTGCCCGCCCTCAGCCTGCTCACGGAGGTGGCCCTGCTCCGGCAGGCGCTGGGAGGAGAGGCCAGTGGGGGCCAGTGCCTT
Organism: Tupaia belangeri chinensis; assembly: GCF_000334495.1. Taxonomy (NCBI): domain Eukaryota; kingdom Metazoa; phylum Chordata; class Mammalia; order Scandentia; family Tupaiidae; genus Tupaia; species Tupaia belangeri. The sequence continues at coordinate 2,402,287 of NW_006159850.1, read as the reverse complement.
TCGGGGCTGGCCTCAGGGACCAAGCGCCTGCCCCTGTACTTCACCGGTCAGGCTTAGAGCATCCGGCGCCAGCGTCTGCTCCCTGCGCCCTGACCCCTCCCTGCCTCACGTTCACACACACACACAGACTCCTGGGGTCTAAAGAGAGAACAACCGCCAGGGGTCATCCAAAGCCGCCAAGGCTGGCCCCTGAGCAGGGGTGGCTTGCCTTCCACCCTGGGCAGTCCCCAGCTCTGCCTGTCCTCCACTCTCCTCCCTTCCTGGGGTCAGGTGAGCCCCGCCTGCCAGCACCGGCACTTCAGGAGACTGGACTTTGGCAGGGCTTAGGGTGTCTGAAGTGCCACAGTGACTCCTTGTTCTCGCCGCCACTACCCAGGCCAAGGATGTGTCACCTCCAGGCAGCCGCCACCCATTCTGGCCTCTGCCCCACAGCCCAGCGCTAGGGCCTCAGCTGCAGCGCCCTGGCTTTCCACACCTGCGGGGGTGAAGCGGAACTTCTCACTGACAGCACGGCCGGCCTGCTCCGCCACCACCCAGCCTGCGCGGCTCAACTGCGCCCTGCCAGCTCCAAGCTCAACCTGCCCTTTCCTCTTTCCGCTCATGTTCCTCCCACCCCAGACATGCCCTCCTCTACCCCCACTGTACCCCAACCCCACTTTCACCCATTGAAAATCCTACTTCAAAACGGTGGACTTGGGGGGGAACCAGCAGTTAGCGTAATGGCTATGTCGCTGGACTCCCACCTAGTCGACCACGGTTCGCATCCTGGACCCGGTGGCTTAAAACTCACGCCGGGCGCGTGTGCGTGCGTGCCCAAGATCCCGAGAGGAGAATGGAGGAGAAGGGATTGCGGCATGACCATCCCCCCTGGGGGGTGATTTCTCACTTTCTGTCTCTATGTCTCTCTCTGTCTGGCGAGCGCACGCGCCCTATAGCGAAAACCCCTCAAAAACAACAACAACAACAACAACAAAAAAGGTGGACTTGGGGACCAGCAGTTGGTGTAATGGCTATGTCGCTGGACTCCCATATAGTCGACCGCGGTTCGCGTCCCAGACCCAGTGGCTTAAAATTCACACTGGGCGCGTGTGCGTGCGTGCCCAAGATCCCAAGAGGAGAATGGAAGAGAAGGGATTGCGGCGTATCGCTTTCTGTCTCTCTGTCTTTCTGGCGAGCGCACATGCCCTAGAGCAAAAACCTCTCAAAAAAACAAAAACAAAAACAAAAAATGGTGGACTTGGGTGGGAGCGATGTGTCCATGGAGGTTCATCAACTGTAACTAATGGCCCCCCGTGGGGTGTTGGCAGTGGGGAGGCTGCCCGAGTGCAGGGCGGGGTGTGTGTGAGCAGTCCCCATAGGGGTGCTCAGCTGTGCTGCAAACTGTTAAAAACCAGTCTACTGGGGCCGGCAGGTGGCGTGGTGGCCAAGGTGCTGGACTTCCACATGGCCAGCCAAGGTCCAAGTCCTGGACCTGGTGGCTTGCTTTTGCTTTCTCTCTCTATCTCTCTCTGGACAAATTAAAAAATAATAATGATAAACAAAAATTAAATAAATAGTACACATATATATGTGTGTGTGTGTGTGTATATATTTATATTCTGTTTTTTTGAGAGTTTTTTGCTGTAGGGCACATGTGATTGCCAGAAAGATCAAGAGAGACATAGAGACAGAAAGCGAGAAATCACCCCCCAGGGGGGATGGCCACGCTGCAATCCCTTCTCCTCCGTTCTCCTCTTGGGATCTTGGGCACGCATGCACACGCGCCTGGTGTGAGTTTAAGCCACCAGGTCCGGGACGCAAACCATGGTCGACTACATGGGAGTCCAGCGACATACACTAACTGCTTTTCAAGATACATTCTAACCGCCCAGAGGAGCCTAGGGTGGGGGTGGGGGCGACAGCAGCAGATGTTCTTTTCATTCTCCAGTGGCTGGCTGTTCAAGTTTTTGTTCTGTAGGATTTTGAGCCAAATAACGTAAGATAAGACCATCACGATTTTTGTTTTGTTTTTACAAACATGTATTTATTTATTTATTTATTTGTTGTGATTTTTCAAGTCACCAGTCAACCTTGTGGGAACGCAGAGCCACCTGTGGTCCCAATGCTTGAGCTTTTTAACAATTAGAATTGAGCTTGTCCAATTCTAATGGCTCCAGGAGGCGGATCCCACACGGCCAGCCCCAGTGTGAATTGTGGCTCTGGGGACTTGTAAAACAGGACAGATACGTGTGTACCCCCAGACACAACAGGATGGGAATGGAGGGTGATCTCTCCCTGTCTCTCTGGCAAGTGCCCTTAGCAAATCAAGTAAACGAATGGGAGCCAGAAAGTGAACTGAATCCCCGGGTGGAGCTGTAAGAGGAGCAGACGCCCCTGGTCATGGCCGGGACATGAGGCCTCTCCAAGAACCACACTGGGCACCATCCTTCCCGTTGGAAGCAGAGCGTGGCAGCCATGCGGGCCAGCTGCCTGGAAGCTGGGGCTTACAGTCTGAGATGTGGGGTGCAGACAACCCCAGACTAACAAGGCCCTCCCAGGCTGGGTGGTCCGCACACCAAGGAAATGAAAGAGCTTGCAGGGTGGGTGAGAGAGGGGTGAGAAGGAGCTGGTGACTGGGAGCAGAGAGCTGAATGTGATTCAGACAAGGGGCCCAGGACGTGCAAAGGCCCCGTGGAGGGTCGAGGCCGGGCTGGCCCCCAAAGCGCCCTGTGGGGTGGGCGGGGACGTCGTGGCACTGTTGACTCTGGAGCGGAAGAGCATCCGTGTTGTGAGGGTCTGACCCCAGGGCCCTCTGCGTGCTCGGTCTGAGTCCAGTAATGGGGCTGGCTGCTGCAGCTGGGATACCCCAGCACTGTGTGGAGGCCCTGGCTGGAACTGCCCACAGAGTGTCCATTTCAAGCCCAGTTATTTTCCTGGGGCGCAGAATGCCCATCCCAGACTGCACACTCCATGAACCCAGAGAGCTGCCTTGCCTTGTTCCCACTCCGCCCCTGGCCGAGCACGCAAGTGCTGCCTGACACCCCAGGGGACAGTCTCCTTTTGGCATTTACCCCACGGGGGGAGAGGGGCCACGGGGGCTCAAGTTGGTGACATAGAAAACTGACATCTCTTCCCCATGGAGTCGCATGTGGGCAGCTGTCATGACATCACGTGAGCACAGTTGGCTGTGTCCAGCAGCTACGGAGTTTCCATGGGCGCTATTTTTACTTATAGAGAAGCTTCTATTTTAACTTCTAAAGTCCCTTCTAATTCCCAAGGCTCTAACCCTAAATCTCAAAGAGGCAGCTTCAGAGAACCAACTGCTCCCCTGGTAGCTGTACACGGGGCTTTGTTATGCAGGAGGCCCAAACCTCAGTCCCCTCCCGGAAAGTGGTAGTATTAGTAGGGCTTACCTCCAGGCCCAGCAGTGGCATGGTGATTAAGGTGCTGGATCCCTCCCACAGGCCAGCCACGGTTCGAGTCCTGGACCTCGTGGCTTGCTCTCTCACTTTCTCTTTCTGTCTCTCTGGTTAGCACGTGTGCCCTATAGCAAATTTTTAAATAATAATAATAATTATTATTATTAATAAAATGAAGTAAATAATTCCTTTAAAAAATAGTACTTATCCCCTAGAGGGCTCAGCAGCACATGCAGCACACAGCCTGTGCACATCGCTTCCTCGGGTAGGAGGGAACCCCGCACGCTTGCGGAGAATGAGGCACCAGTTCACTTCAGTGTCCCAAACGTTGAAATCTAAGCATTTTTTTTTTCATAATACACATTGTCTATGGATTTTTGGAAGACTCTTCATATCAGACAGTGAAATCTTATAAATAGTCATACATCCATTCAATAAACACTTTATTTAAAGTGTTGGCCAAGGCAGCTGGATCCCATGTGGCCAACCGTGCCGTTCGAGTCCGGGACCCGGCAGCCTGGAAAACACACCGGGTGCATGTTCGTGCCCACATCTTCAGAGAATGAAGGAGAAAGGGCTGGGCATGGTAGGCCCGGGAGGGGCTCTCACACTTGCCCTCTCTCTCTGTCTTTCTCTAGCGAGGCCCACATGCCCTCTAACAAAATTTGTGAAGTTGTTTCCTTCATTGGTGAGAGCATGCATGCATGCATGGTGGGAGGAGCACTCTGCGGGGGCTGTCATGCACAGACCCTCCTCCAGGCCTCCAGCCATTGGGTCCCGGGCACCCACGTGGGCCTGGCGTGTTTCGGGCCATCCAGGCTGGGGCCTTGAACTGTGGTCACCACGGGAGATCTAGCGTCTCCTGGGCAGTACGTCACTGCTGCATGATGGCACTGGCCCAGGGGACATCTCACGGCACCTGCTGTGTGCCGGTGGCACCGGGGCTGTGGAGAATAGGCGCAGTTGCCACCTCCTGGGGAGGGTCAGCCGTGTTGGCAGATGTGAGGCTGGTGACCAGATGTCAGCTCACCCAGCTGCTGGACAGGGAAGCCCCGACTTCCTGTCCCTTGGATTCACTGGGGACATATGACCAGCGCTGGCCAATGAGCTGGAAATGGAAGTGACAAGGGTCACTCCCTGACCAGGACAGCGGAGAAGCAGCACTGAGAGCAGTCTGAGCCCCGGACCCTGAGGGCCTTCGAGGAGCAGAGGCCCGTGTCCTGGGGCTGCCTTGGGGTTAGATGACTGAGTCCGGGAGGTTTGTTACTGCAGCAAAAGCCAGCCTAGACTGACTGCTGCAAGGCCAGCCCAGCGGTCACTGAGCCACATGGAGGGCAGCCTCGCAGGGCGTGCAGGAAACAGGGAGCACAGAGGCGGACGATGAATTATCTTCAAATGGACACGCTGGTCTATTTTTAGCATTCTGTCTTGAAACTGCACTACTCCACTGAACGTCTTCTATCTTTGGGTTAATTGTGGCGATTCCTGAATTATAAAACAGCTGTGCTCTGTAGAGGTCTGCTTAAAAAAAAATAAAAATAACCACAAGTTATTGTGATGGACTTCATAGCCATTAGTGGTTGTTTTTCAGAAACTTCCAGAAGAGGAGACGGGCTCCCGGGCCAGATTAGCTCCTGGCTAAAGTTCTGCAGCGCTCCCACAGCAGACGCTCACTCTGTGTCACATCCCTCCTTTAGAGTCTCAGAGTAATGAAGGGGTTCTTCTCCCAACTTTTTTTTAGATCTTATTTATTTGTTGTGATTGTTCAGGCTACCAGGTCCAGGACTTGAACCATGCTCGGCCACGTGGGAATCCAGCATCTCGACCACCATGCCACTTGCTGGCCTCCCAACTTTTTTTAATATTGAAAATTTCGAACTTACAGGAAAATCGCAAGAACGACACAACGGACCCCCACAGTGCCGTCCCGGCACCGCCCTCGGTGGCTGCCTCCAGCAGCCTTCTCCATCCTTCCTGTCACCTCAGCTCTGCACACGTGTTTTAGGGTCACCCTAGACATTCTGACATCGTCTAAAGCAAGAGCGGGCTTGCACTTGACCGCACAGTCGTCACCCTCGGCCAGCTCTACCTCGGCCCGAGGCTGTGCTCCGACACGTACCCCAGCCAAGTCCCCAGGTCACAGTCCCCAAGTGCCCACACATCGCCTCATTAGCTGCTATATCTTCTTCCATCCAGAGCCCAGGGCTGCCTTCGGTTGTCATCTCGGAGCCAAGGACAGCCCCTTCTCAGCAAACTGCCGCTCGCCCTGGTGCTGTGTCACTTCAGCGCCCGGCACAGCCATGCGGGGTGAAAGGGAGCTTGGCAGTTCTCAGCAGAAACGCACTTTCTGTCAGGCAAGAGCTCATTTCTAGAAGCAGGGTCACCACGGAGCAGTGCGCTTTCTCCCAGAGCGCTGGCCTTGCTCAACCCTGGGGTTGCCACTTCCGAGCAGCTTTCGGAAGTCTGGGACTGCTCCACTCCCTGGTCCCCTTCCTCAAACTCAGGGAAGCTCAGACGTGGGGCCCGAACAAGCTGAAGAGAGGAGACCTGACCCCGGCTATGAACCCCCGAGTTCTCGGCTGCAGGCCTGTTTGGGCAGCAGTCCTCGGTGACGTGATCCTGTCAGTGCGCCCAGGACAGACGGCTTTCTGCAGGGTCCCTGAGACTGCCGACACGCCGGGGCACAGGGCGCCCACCAGGCACTGTCTTCACACCCAGGTGCCCGCACCTATGAGGAGTAGACCTTGTTCCCTAGAGACTTCTGGCCCCCTGGGCAGGGGCAGTTTCTTTTTCTTTCTCTTATTTGTTACCATCGCAATCTTGCTTATATGACATTGAATCACATGTCACTTTACAGTGGATTCCATTTCTTTTTCCAGAAGGAATACCGTGCATATCAGTCAAGAGAGACATTAAAATCCCCGTTTCATCACCCAATAGCTTTTCATTATTTTTCCTGATCATCATTATTATTATTCCAATTATTTTTTAACCAATCACTATTTCTCATTTTGCTTGTAAGAAGACTTTACCCAACATGAAATACTTCTCAGACCAGTCCAGTTGAGAATCTATACACGTCATCAATAGGTAGTAAGCCATATCTGTGTCCCACTGACGTCCTGCCTCTCTATTGTTCTCTTGCATCTTTCTCTATCCTCTCTTCAGCCCCCCATTCCGCAGTGTCTTATCCGCGCTATTTTCACTGCTTTTCTGTCCTCCAATATTTGGCTCCCTACCATAGAGTGTGGTAGTCGGTGTATACGAAGGGGAGACATACAACGTCTTTCATATCTTGGCTTACTTCACTCAGCAATAGATCCTCCATATCCGACCCCAGGGCAGTTTCAAAGACACGTGTGTTTCTCGGCAGATCACTCCTTGACACTCTGTAAAACTAGGGTACAAAGTACAGAGGTGACCCCCGCAGGTCCCTCCCAGAGATTTCCAAGGCTTTATTCCTGCCGTGCACTGCTGAGGTGCGGCCGGTAGGTGTCAGCACCTTCGTTACAACCAGAGCGGCCGGATTCCTTCAACGCTTTTGCGTTTCCCGAGTAGTTCCCCTATTGACCTCACGATGGCGCCACAGCCACAGCATCTGTCCCCAGGCGTCCAGGTAGAGGAGCCGGCAGCGCCCAGCGGAAAAATGCATGCGGTTTGGGTAGAGAGGAACGGTATCTTACCTTCCTCATCGCTTACTATTCTAGGAACACGGAAGGCCCTCTGGGGCCCGACTCTGCTTTCGACTCACTGACAAGGTGGGAATAGCAGCTCCGGTCCAAACCACGCTGGCCGGTTAAAGGAGATGGAAATTCGGCTTTTGCAAAATCCAGGTTCACGGAAGGTGTTACTTTAATAACCCCAGCAAACGTTTCTCCCGGAATCCTACTGAGCAGAGAAGAAACGTAATTGTGAGGGCACGGGAAACTCTCTGCCACTTGATTATAAAGATCTCTTCCTTCACCTTTTGTTTGGTTGGTTGGTTTCTGGGGGAAAGGGCGCGTGTGACAAATCCACCTAGCTCTTTTCCGATGACGCTGGCCTAAACCTGGGCACCCTGGTAAACACCAGCTCAGGCAGAAACTGCTGTCGGGGAGTTTGCTTTTCATAGTCACAGTCGTGGCTGTTTGGGGCTTCGCCTTCTGCTGTGATAAGTTATTTCACACACACACACACACACACACACACACACACACCCCTCGTAAAACCCGAGTAAACACTACTTCCCCGGGAGCCCACAGACTGAGGACTGTTTCTCGATCAATAGTTAGCATTTCCAGTAAATTTGTGAGAAGAATTCACGGCGCCTGTTATGTCGTCCAGAAGAAATTCACTTTTTGCCAGAGTCCTTATAGTATATAAAAGGATGCATGTGAAAATACTAGAGGTATTGAAATAATAAAGTCATAGTGGGAGTTTGGGAGTGGGCAGACGGCTCAAACCGTTTACCTGTGCACTGAGAACTGGCCAGCCTTATTTTAATTTGTTGCCAAAAAAAAAAAAAGATCAAGTTAAAGCACTCAGCATACCCACAAGAATATAGGGTTTCAGAAGTGAAGTGTTCAAGGGAAGGAGCCAGTTTTGTACTTTCCTTTTGATTTTGAATTTTCCAGCCGCATAGACACTGCACACCCGGCATTCTTTTGGAGAAGGAGCGCTGTCCCGCTCCAAGCCCGCAGTGACGTGGACTCTCCCTTACCTTCCTGGGACTTGAGCAGGAGGGTCGCTGGGGAAGCTGGAGCGCCCTCGGCGCAGCGCCACCTCTTCCAGCGCTCTGGCCCGCATGCAGCCTTTCCTGAGGGGCAGCCGCCCTCCAGGGGAAGTGGGCAAAGGGGACGCGATCATTTGAGGTGTTGAAGGAATAAATAATCGGTGCACAGATAAACAAACCGTGGGATTCCTAGAGAGAAGGGGAAGCTTTGAAGGCCCAGGACTCCGACGCTGCAGGTCAGAATGCCCCCAACCCTGAAGGAGTCCCCACCGATTCGTAATCCGTTACGGTGTCCCCCACAGAGCCCCGGCCCCCAATTCACCTTTTCAAAACTCAACAAAACAAAACAAACTAAAATACCGAAAGTCAGGAATTCCCAGAGGGCTTCGCCAGGAGCAGCAGGGAAGGGCCGCGCTGGGGTCGGTGCGAGCCGGGGCGCGCTGAGCTCCCCGGGCGCTGCGCGGATCACGCGCTCCTCGGGCCAAGCCCCCGCGGAAAACCGGCTCCGGTTTCTCCTCGCCCGGCAGAGCAACCCGGGCTGCGCCTGGACCCGGGGGTCGGGAGCGCGGGAGGCAGCGTGTCAGGGAGCTAACTCCTGGGAAAAGGGAGAGACGCCGGGAAGCTGGCGCTGGTGGCTTGCAAGTGTCTACGCGGGAGAGGAAAGAGGGAAAGTTCTTTTACACTCCTCCGCAAGCGCCGCGAAACTGCCCCTGGCGACGCCGATTTCCCGCATCCACCGCGAATCTGGAGGATTAGATAAACCGCCAGGACACTGCTGCCTCCCCCAACCCCTCCGCCTGGCCCTGCAGGCTGCACGGCCTGACCCTCAGGAGGGGTCCAGAGAATTCGGGGTCTACGGTTTGCCTCTGAAACTTGCCCAGTTTTCTCAATAGCCTGAGCCTGGCAGCTCCAGGCCGACGGTGCAGTACTTAAGTGGAAGGAGCGCCGAGGGCTCCCCACCTGGCCATTTCACCTGGGCCCAGATGCCTGGTAGATCTAATTACCCGCCTCATCACTCCGTAACTAGGAAAACGTCCCGGGATCTCCGCTGCTCGCCAGGTCTGGGGGAGGGAGAGGTAACCGCATTCGTTTGGACCTGCGTGCTGAAGGCTTCTGTCATGTTTGCAAAGGAGTGTTTCTTTTTTGTCCTGGGCACGTGAGCCCACTAACCAAAATGTGATAATAAGATAAGTTTTAATAAGATATCATTCTTTGTAAAAAATCTTTTTAAGTTAAAATTGAGCTGCACAAGTCTGGCGCTGCGCGGCTGGGTCTTAGAGCCGACGGATTCCGGTGCTCCTCGCCCTGATTGGTGCCAACTCCCCTCAGCTGCCGGGTGATTGGTCCAAAGTTCCAGGAGGGGGCGTGGCCTGAAGAAAGTAAAAACTCGCTTTCAGCAAGAAGAATTTTGAAACTTTTCCCAATCCCTAAAAGGCACTTTGCCTCTTTTTCCGGGCTCGGCCGGGCAGCCGCTCAGGACGCCGGCTCTCTGACCCTCTGGGCGGCCGCCCTGCTGGGGAAGGGGGGGCTTGGAGAGCCGCCTTCCCCCTCCTCGCGCTGAGCGAAAGGCCAGCCTCGGTCCATTGCGCTGTGGCGCCTCCGCTCGGTCCTAGGCCACACGCCAGGGCTGCCGCACGTCGGTCCCGAGAGCGAGCGAGCGGACCGGGGCCGGCGCGGCGCTCGCCCGGGGCGCGCCCTCCAGGATGCTGGTCCGTCCGGTGCGCTGAGAGCGAGCGCCCTTTCTCGGCCCGAGCTCCGGCGCCTGCTGCACCTCGGCCCCGAGGCTTCCAGGAGCCCGGGCTTCTTCCCCCGGCTCTCTTGCTTGCTCGCTCGCTCGCTCGCGGGCCCTTCCTCGCTCCCCCGGCCGCAGTCCGTGCGCGCAGGCGGCGGCTGGTCGGCTCGGACGCAGCATGCAGGCGCGCTACTCCGTGTCCGACCCCAACGCTCTGGGAGTGGTGCCCTACTTGAGCGAGCAGAATTACTACCGGGCGGCGGGCAGCTACGGCGGCATGGCCAGTCCCATGGGCGTCTACTCGGGCCACCCGGAGCAGTACGGCGCGGGCATGGGCCGCTCCTACGCGCCTTACCACCACCAGCCCGCGGCGCCCAAGGATCTGGTGAAGCCGCCCTACAGCTACATCGCGCTCATCACCATGGCCATCCAGAACGCGCCGGACAAGAAGATCACCCTGAACGGCATCTACCAGTTCATCATGGACCGCTTCCCCTTCTACCGGGACAACAAGCAGGGCTGGCAGAACAGCATCCGCCACAACCTCTCGCTCAACGAGTGCTTCGTCAAGGTGCCCCGCGACGACAAGAAGCCGGGCAAGGGCAGCTACTGGACCCTGGACCCGGACTCCTACAACATGTTCGAGAACGGCAGCTTCCTGCGGCGCCGGCGGCGCTTCAAAAAGAAGGACGTGCCGAAGGAGAAGGAGGAGCGCACCCACCTCAAGGAGCCGCCCCCGCCGGCGTCCAAGG
>NW_006159850.1:2391464-2391664 GCF_000334495.1 Tupaia belangeri chinensis | reverse complement strand
GGAGGCCGAAAAGAAAGTGGTGATCAAAAGCGAGGCTGCGTCGCCGACGCTGCCGGTCATCACCAAGGTGGAGACGCTGAGCCCGGAGAGCGCGCTGCAGGGGAGCCCGCGTAGCGCGGCCTCCACCCCCGCCGGCTCTCCCGACGGCTCGCTGCCCGAGCACCACGCTGCCGCGCCCAACGGGCTGCCCGGCTTCAGCG
>NW_006159850.1:2385342-2390870 GCF_000334495.1 Tupaia belangeri chinensis | reverse complement strand
GCCCCGCCTGCGCCGGCTTCGCCTCCCAGACCGACCCCTTCAGAAGGCAGGAAGAATGGGCTGGCCCACCAGCTCCTCCTCGGGGAGCAGAGACCGGGCAGCCCTCGGCGCGGCGCCGTCTGAGAGCGCGCAGGTAACTCTAAACCGCCCCGCTTTCCCGGGAAGGGGCACAGCCTGCCGACTTTAATATTGATTTTTAAACCTCCCTCCCCTTCGAGCAGGCTGTGTCCTGCTCCACTTGGGGTTTCGAAACTTAAGCTATGGAAAAATCCCATAGCAACCTTCTGACTCTCTGTAGAGACCCCAATAGGCCTAGGTCTGGGGGGGTCCCTGCAGGTGACGTATACGCTGTGTGTAATTTTGCATTTCTCTAACCATGCTGTACAGATGTACTGACTTGTAATTGGGCTATTTGTTGTTGTCGTTCAGAGCCATTAATATAATATTTAAAGTTGAGGTCACTGGATAATCTCTCATCTTGCCCAGCCATTTCTACCTGCCAAATCACACCCATGAGACCTAGGTGGGATTTTTTTCTTGTACAATTTTGAGACATAATTCTTTTCCCAGTTGTAGGTCTTTTACAAAGCAAGAAAGTAATTTATTTTTTTGTTGGTGGTGGATAAAGAAGTCAAGTATCTGATACCTTCTATTTACAAAATGGGATGGTTTTGTATAGAGGATTCCACCCTGAGTGTTCCTAAAAGAAAAAGAAAACTTGGAAAATGTTCACCTCTTGTGTCTGCCCCATGTGGTCTCCACTGTTGTACTTGCCTTAAAATAAACCCGTGCTGTTTCCCTGCCCAAAGTTTGGACATTGTGTTTGTGTTCTTGCATTTTTCAAAAAACAAGGCATGTTTGCAAACCCAGAGGGTTGAGGCTGGTCGCTTTTGTCACGCAGGTGGGTATGCATGTGGGCGTGAAGGTGATCCAGGGACAGGCGCCCCCCTGCTGTCTAGCCTAGTGACAGAAAAAGGCTTTCAATTAAATTTTAAATCCCACTCTGGGATTTTTTCCCCCTTGAGGCAAACCGACCCATTTGGGGTGGGAGGTTGGACGGATCTGAACGGATCTGAAAGGCCGTGGGCTGGTCACTTGCCGTAATGCATTTTGTTAAACGTAGAAACATGCCAATTGTCAAGACAAGCCTTGCCATCTATCTCAACGTCCAGCTGTCCCCAGCTCGAGGTGAAGGTGGGGAAGGGTAAGCATTTCCCTTCGCTCACTGCAGCCGGCTCTCCTTCGATTTCCTATAATGCGGACTGGACCGCCGTGCACACCTGAATGGTCTTCCAGAGAAGGAGTGGAACTGGGCATGGGAAGGTGCAGGACTGACTCCCTGCTGTTTAATGTCTAAGTCCTTTGGTTACACAGAGCTAGAGAATCGCGAGCTACCCCAGCCGTGTGCACAGGGCCTGGAGGCCGGGGTAGATCAGTGGCTAGATCGGGGCACATTTCAGACAGCGGCAGGTTTCCACTCGGCTTCTCAGAATTCACCCTCGTCGTGGTGAAAAACCTTAAAACCGTGTTGCTCTTCAGAAATGATTTCTATTGTTTTTAGAGTCCCAAGTGTACAGACTTTTTCAGGAAGTTAGAGAACGGGGAGATTCTCTTCCCTTTCCACCAGGTTGCCTTGTCTGCTTTATTCTCGTGGCTACTTAGCCTAAGTGAAAGGTGCTGGGGCGTTTTCTGCCCCCTTCTGTCTGCAGCCCCTACTGACGTCCATGGATCCTGGGCCTCGGAGCTGGGGTTTCACAGCAGGTGAACTGCGCCCTGCCCTGGTGAAGCTCTTCTGAAGTTACCATTCTGGCGCTGAGGGTTTTGCCTAGGGTGATTTTGCTGGACACGGTGGAGCTCAGTGTACCCTGGGTGGCAGTAGGGTTTCAGGCGTCATTTCATCTCAACTCTGCGTGGCAGTAGAATTGCGGTCCCCCATGCATGCAGTACAGACTCTTTCACTGGGGCTCAGGGGTGGCGCAGGCTGGACTCCAAGGCCGAGGTTCACCCCTTTGCTCAGGTGCAGGGCCTGGTCCTGGCCCTCCCGCAGGACCCAGAGCAGGGTCAGTTTGGTTGAGTGAGAAGGCAGAGGAAGCGAAGCGGACTTTTCCAAGCTGCCAAATCTGGTGGCCGAGCCCTCACTGGCGCCGCTGCTCCAGTTTCATTTCGCTCTGGCTCTCCGTGCTGTTTGCCCCAGGACAAGAGGAGTGTATTCTAGACGCCAAGCAAGCTGGCGTCCCTTCCCCAGATGTTGCAAAGACGCCTTCCTGAAAGCTTGACCTCATCTCAAAGTCCAGCACCTTGGCACCCCGTTAGAGAGGAGGCCTGAGAGCGCGAAATAAAGGAGTGGGAGCAGTAGTGGGGTGAAGCGGATCTCAATCTTGAGTTCTTTCCAATCCCGCCGGGCTTCCCTCCCTTTAGGAAGACTTCTTAAAGAAGTGCCCTAGTGTGTGCAGGTAAGCTGATCGGAGTAGGCGACTAGAGAAAGCCCACCTTCCCCCGTGGAGGCCAAGGTGAGGGGTCCTTCGGTTGCCTTGGGAAAGCAGGCAGCTGAGAGGGTGCATTTGGGGCTTTATCCTGGCTTAAGGAACAAAGTGGAGACCCAGACTCTGGGGCGTGCAGGACCGCGCTTTGGCCATCCCGGACGGCAAGCTTCCCTCGATCTGAAGCCCTAGGGACTGGTGCTGTGTGCCGCTAAGATCTGGGCTCAGCCCTCTGTGGACCTTGGGCCTCGGGGCTGAGCAGCCTCGGGGGTCTGTTGCTCCCTCAGCAGAGAGGAAGACCCTGCGGCGTGAGGCAGCAGTGGCGGCCCACTCTCTCCAGGCTTAGCGGTCTCCCCTGCGGGCTGTTGGCTGCCAATACTACATACCGGGCTGGGCCCAGGCTGGGCTCCATCCACTCTCTGCTCCGGTACCTTCCTTTAACTGCTCGACCTGGGGGCTCGAAAAGGGAAAAGGGAAAAGGGAGAAAGAGACAGGGACGGAAAGGACCGAGCCCAGGTTTCCGGGCTTAAGCCAGGGCGGCTCTTCCAGCTAAAAAATGTCGTTTTCCAGAAACTCTTTTCCGTAACCTTGTTCCTTCCCAACCAGTAAGAAGATGCCACTAGGCAGATTTCAAAGAGCACCCCAGCATTCCTGTGGAGTGAGCCCTGTGTCCCACTGGCCTCAAGGCTGCACCCCAGCTCACAGTTTGGGGGAAGCGAGGCTGCGTATCCACCACGCACTGGCCTCCCCAGCACAGGCTGAAGACTGTAGCCAGGAGCCTGTGACTGCTCTGGCTCAGCTGGCCTGTCCCCACAGATACAAAGTGGACAGTGACTTGTGCCCCAGGATGGTCGAACATCTTTCTGCACAGAACCACTGGGCCCGCTGCCTCGGCCTTTCTGTCTGTGAAGGGGGCAGACCTGCACTCTCCTCCCAGGAGGGGCCTGCTTAGCTGGCTGCCCTCTCCTGCCATTGAGAAGGGAGATCGGGAAAGCTACCCTCAGAGGGAAGAGAAACGCAGTCCTGGGGACGGCCATGCTGGGCTCACAGATCTTTCCTGGTCAGTCTCCTGCCCTTTGCCCCACAGCAGCCCCAGGTCGTGGTGCCAGTCTGGAGGGACTTGCAGGGGCACAGGGAGCTACCCCTGCAAAGGAGCCCTGGCTTCCCTGGGCAACCCTCTCCTCCGCCATCCACAGGAGGGGGAGTGGGCACTGGGCAAGGTGGCTGAAGGGAATGCAAACCTGAGGCGGGTGCAGGCGACCTAGAAGACACTCTAGGTGAACAGGCAAGCTGGGCTTGAGGAGGGTGGGTCTCAGACTCCAGCCAGCCCTCGGCCAGCCTGCGTCCCTGTGGGTCCCCTGGACATACCCTCCTGTCTGACCGTCTCGCAGAGATTTTATGTCCTAGATGCAGCCAGGCGGGGCCAGCTGGGGCCTGGGGTCAGAGCTGGGGAGCACCCGCCCTGCCCCAGTGAGTGGCTTCTTGTACCACATACTTGAAATGCTTTCCCAAACTTCCAGGAGCGTCCCCTGTCTGCCTCTTGCTTCCATGGCCTGGGCTCCCAGGCATTTGAAATGTTTGCTTTTTGACATAGGCATGTAAGGAAGGGGCTGGAAGGTCTCACGGGTGCTTGGAAGGCTGGCAGCTGCTGTTAGGGACAGCCACCGTGCCTGGGCAGACGCCACCTCCCTTTAACCCAGCCAGACTTTACCACCTCCCTTCCTCAACAGCCCTGCGCTATGCAAAATTGGGAAGATGCACCTCAGCAGGGTTTCCTCCGGCGGGGTGTCTGTGTCTACGGTCTTCTCAGCTCAGGCTTGTGACGCTGAACCCTGGTATGAAGGTGGAGAGAAGGACAAGGTCCTGGCACCCCAGGTGCCATTAAGGAAGTGGGTGGCACCCGCCCCCTGGGTGCTGGGGTGCAGCTTTGGTGCTCCAGAACCTCAGTCTGTGCCCCCCGCCCTGGCTGGGGGCCCTGGAGGCCACAGAGGCCCCTCTGTCCTGGGTGGTCTGCCCAGGGCCAGGGCTTGGGCCTTGCCCACCCTGGCAGCCCACTGGTCCTGGCTCTGTGTTGCCCTGTCACCCACAGGCAGGCCTCTCACAGTCTTTCTCAGGCCAAAGCCAGGTGCCAGCGCGGGGCCTTACAAACGGGCCAGCCAGCCCTGAGAGCCTGCATCTTTGATCACAGCACCCAAAGCTCTCTGGAACAGCTTTACAACTGAAAAAAACAAAAACAAAAACAAAAACCCAGCATCTCGGACAGGGTCTCCTGAGAATGAACAAGCCTGACACACACCTGACACTATGGCTGGCGACGAGCTCCCCTAGCACCCCGCCGCCGTGGTGTGGGCTTGCTCTGCCACGGTGCAGACCAGCCTGCGCAGCAGGAGAGGGGTCTGCCATGAGGATGGACCCTGCCTCACAGGCGCCCCCCACGGGTGCCCACAGCTGCTCAGAGCCTCCTTCACTTCTGGGAACATGGAGCTCCGTGTAGCCGGTCACTTGGAAGATCTCCCCCCACTCTCTGGGCCCCCCTCGCATCAGACTCCTGCCCCCTCCCAAGCTACCCCACCCCCAAAAGAAGCAGCAGAGGACCTGCCCCAGCTCTTTTGGAAGTAGGCGAGAAAGGGAGGTCGGCTTGGGGGCAATGTGAGTGACCTGTGATGTCCCAAGTCTCCCAGCTCGGGTGCCACTCCTCTCTCCTCTGGTCAGCCCCTCCGTGGCGCCTACACCAGGCCCCGGAGCACCCCCAGAGGACCATGCGGATCCTGACCCATGCTGCCCTTTACTGCCTCCGTGGCTGTGGCTGTTCAGTGTCCAGCCTCAGTGTCCTCATGGGTAAAACGGGTGACTACACCTCTGTGTCTCAGACGCTGTGTTAGTGAGGACTCCGCAGCAAGGTCCCTGGGTGTCTCACAGGGTCACTGCTACTCCATGACCACTTTCCTCTCTCTGGGAGGCCTGAGGCAAGTTAACTAAGCACACTCCATTTCCCGCTGCAAGTGGGAATGGCAATGACGTCACTCCTCACAGCGTGTGGACACAGCC
>NW_006159850.1:2383461-2385325 GCF_000334495.1 Tupaia belangeri chinensis | reverse complement strand
TGGCACACTTCAGCCCTCTGGTGTTCCTCCCATCGGTCAGCACCCGGGTGCTCCAGGGTGTAGGCAGGGTGAGGCTCCACCGGCCCCACTCCTCCGGCCAGAGTGTGCGATTCACTTGTGGACCACCCTCACAGTTGGGAGACGGATGCAGATGCCCGGGAAGACGCCGATGGCTGGGGGCCTGAGTGTCTTCAGTTTTTGGTGGGCCAGGGGACAGGGGTGCTGGGGCAGGAGGAGGACCTCCCCTCTCTCAGCCCTCAACCTTTTTTCTCCCAGGAGGAGGACCTCCCCTCTCTCAGCCCTCAGCCTTTTCTCTCAGAGGTCTCTTTCCTCCGGGCTCCCCAAGGAGCACTCATGCGTCTGGTCCCAGGCCTGGGCTTAGTGCCGACTCGACTCCCCAAACCTTGAGTGAGCCCAGTCTGCTCTGGCTGCAGGGTTGGCGTGCCTTGCCGGACGGTTCCGGTTCTGGTTTGGGAGCGGGAGCAGCTGGCTGGCCCACAGGC
This sequence comes from Tupaia belangeri chinensis, assembly GCF_000334495.1. NCBI lineage: Eukaryota > Metazoa > Chordata > Mammalia > Scandentia > Tupaiidae > Tupaia > Tupaia belangeri. Next base: position 2,384,822 of record NW_006159850.1, on the reverse strand, counting down.
AGGGCTGTCTTGCAGGCTGTAGGTGAGTTCTCAGCAGCTGACTTTGGAAATGAACTTTTTAGGGATCTGAGGCTTCTGAACCTTTTTGAATCCTCATCTGGGAAACCCACTCCGCCTGGCCATCTCCCAGGCTCCACTGTCCCCACTGGGCCTCCACTGTGTCCTTAGCCAACAGAGCTTCCGCACGAGGGCGCATCAGCTCTCAGGCGAGGGAACTGTGCCTTGCACTCCCCGGAAATAAGGACATAGGCCCAGGGCAGGGTTCCTTCCAGCCTTTCCCAGGCTGACGTTGCAAGCTCTACCTGGGTTTACCACTGTGCCAGAGCCGGCTGGGACGGGACCAGGTCCAGAGTTCTACAGCGGGGACTTTGCAAATTGCCGCGGAGCTGGGGTGCGCACCTTTGGCTAGAATTTGGGACCTCACTTCTCTCTTTCCCCTTACTATCGGGCCACACCTACCAGAGGCCATGTCTCCTCCCCGTGTCCCGCCCATGCCCAAACTTGGCTGTGTTTATTATTGTGCAAACTCGACCTCAGCTTTGCCTCAGCATTCAGCCGACGCAGCGGGCAGGCCTGGCGCGATCTTGGAGAGGCCAAGAAGTGCTTGCTGGACTTGGGGTGCAGGGAGCTCTAGGAGGGGCTGCAGGGGCGAGGTGGGGCGGAGGCTGCAAAGTGACACTGACTTCTCTCTCAGCCTGAGTGTGTGGGAGCTGGCGCAGAGACTAACGAACAGGGAGGGCTCACCAGTTGAGCTTACTTGGGGGGAATGCAGTCCTGGAGAGGGTGGTGACCCTGGCGACTGTGGGGCCCGTGGGTGGCAATTAAGGTGCGGACATTGAGGTTCTTTTTCACTCCAGGGTTGCAAGGAGCATACCGCAGAGAGCGAGGGACCCTGGGAGGACAGTGCCCCCCCCACTAGAGGGCCACCTCCAGATCTATGGCCTACATTAGGGACCTGGAGCGAGAGGGAGGCCTGGGTGTCCCAGCCCGGCCTGGCCCCCCGCCAGCCGGTGACTGCAGACTGCAAATTCATTTTTGGTATTTATCTTACCCTCCCCCCCATTATTTTCCTGGGTCAGGTTTACAACCCCCCATAAGGGGGGGGGGGTGGTGGTGTCACTGGATTCCCCGGGTTACGGTGGGATTCTCTGTGTGTTCAGAGGTTCCCTGAGCCCTCCCAACCGGTCTTCAGGGGCTCTCTGTGACAGCCAGGGTCCCCCCTCACTCGAGGGCTTCCCGGTCTCCCCACCCTCCCTGCAGGGCACTGCCTTTGGCCCACTGCCCACTGTACCCCCCCTTTGGCATGACCACCGGTTTACTCACTGAAATGCTAACTCAGTTATCTGGAATGTTTTCTCTTT
>NW_006159850.1:2381638-2382126 GCF_000334495.1 Tupaia belangeri chinensis | reverse complement strand
GCCCCCCCCCTCGGGCCCCCGCTGCCCTGCCCTGCCCGCCTCGCCGATGCTCTACCTGTACCGCCCCGAGAGGCCCGCGCTGCCCCTGGCCTTCGCGCCCGCCGCTGCCCTGGCCGCCTCCGGCCGCGCCGAGCCCCCGCAGAAGCCGCCTTACAGCTACATCGCGCTCATCGTCATGGCGATCCAGGACGCGCCCGAGCAGAGGGTCACGCTCAACGGCATCTACCAGTTCATCATGGACCGCTTCCCCTTCTACCACGACAACCGGCAGGGCTGGCAGAACAGCATCCGCCACAACCTGTCGCTCAACGACTGCTTCGTCAAGGTGCCCCGCGAGAAGGGGCGGCCCGGCAAGGGCAGCTACTGGACGCTGGACCCTCGCTGCCTGGATATGTTCGAGAACGGCAACTACCGACGCCGCAAGCGGAAGCCCAAGCCAGGCCCCGGGGCCCCGGAGGCCAAGCGGCCCCGCGTCGAGACCCTGGAGC
>NW_006159850.1:2378087-2381449 GCF_000334495.1 Tupaia belangeri chinensis | reverse complement strand
CCGGAGCGCGCGAGCTCGGCGGGGCCGCCAAGCCGGGGCCGGGCGGCTGTCTGAGCGCCGCGTTCCTGGCCGCCTCCTCCAGCCTCCGCCCGCCTTTCAACGCTTCGCTGATGCTCGACCCGCACGTCCAGGGCGGCTTCTACCAGCTCGGGATTCCCTTCCTCTCCTATTTCCCGCTGCAGCTCCCCGACGCCGTGCTGCACTTCCAGTAAAGCCAGCAGCGGCGCGTTCTCTCCCCGCCCCGACCCAGCCTCCTCCGAGCGGCCGAATCCCACGGGGAAGGGCTCCTGTACTTTGCAAAACGGCCTGGGCCTGGGCCGACGTGTGGACGTGGACGTGTCTGACCTCTGCGCAGGTGGTGGGCACGCCTGCCTCCTCCGCAGGGACTTTCTCCTGGAACCCGGGGGATTGGGAGACTTAAAAGACCCTTTCCCCGAGACTTGGGCATCGTGACCCCATTCCACCCCAGTGGAAAAATTCAGAGACTAGAAGTCACTGTCACAGTGCGACCTTCGACCTTCGGCTCTCCAGCTCTCCTCCGAAGAGGCAGGGCGTCCCGGCGCGCCCCCCCCCCCCCCCCCCCCCCCGCCCAGCCGAGTGGCCTCAGTTGTAGCTGTGTGGCCCGGGGACTTTGAGCCTGTCTGGGTGGCTGTCGACACCTGGGTTGTTCCTGATGTCTAGTTGTGAGGGTTCGGGGAGGGACCCCTGTTTTCCAGGTTTTTGGTTGGACGCAGGGCCTGGCTGAAATTCACAGCCAAGGGTAAGGGGCCACTGGAAGCCACTCACTGTAGGGACATGTTTGCTTTTAATAGAGCGCTGTCCTCTCCATTTCTTTCCAGACAGTGAAAGGAGCATGCTTTTCTCTTTGGCTAAATACTGGCCCCTTTTCTACGAAGAAAGCACCCTCTGGTGCCGGCACTGCAGGTCTGGAGCCAGTCACCACTAGCCCATGGTAGCAGTGCTCCTAGCTTTCCGCTTCTGTTTCTTAGGGATCCAGGGGCTCCGGAAGGCCGTCAGGGGTATGCCTCAGAAGACTCAGCTTCATTTCTCCGTTTCTCAAGATTCAGGTTTGGTGTTTGCTACATTTTCCAGACTCATACAAAGGGCTCCATTTATCACAAAAGTTAGGTGGAACAAACAAACAGAAAGCAGATGGCCACAGTGACGGGGTGCCGTGGGAGCGTGGCTGTGTCAGCTGAGAGGTACCCCTCTGGACACAGGCTGAGGCTGCTTGTGGGATTGTTGCAGACTCGCCCCGCCGGCTGCACCCCTCCTTCCCAGCCCCCACCAGGCAGGCCTGGAGGCTGGAGCAAACACAGGGAAGAGGTGAGTGGAAGCCTGGTGGTGGGCAGGGCTGTAACAGTGGGGATTTTCACAGCCTGTCCCTCAACCTCTCACGGTCGGTGTTGGTGTCGCTGGGCTGTTGTGAGCATTCTGAACTTTGGTCTTGTGACCCTCCAGGTAACTTTTATTTTATCTGATGTAGGAAAGGCACTCAAAAAGTCTTCTATTTTTGGAAAGAGGCTGAGGGGACTCTTCAGATAAATTTAAAGTGCTTTCAGGGATGGTGTAAAAGTGATTGTGAACTTCCAGTCCAGAGGCCCCGCTGGCCCGTCGGAAGGGCCATCCCCAGCAAGCAAGGCCGTTTAATGACTGGTAGGTGCAGAGCTGCCTTCCTGCCCAGTCCATCCCCTCATGCTGGCTGTGAACCTCTCCATGACTACCCAGGCCAGGCGGGCAGGGGGCTTTGGTGAGCAGCAGTGACCCTGGCGGGAAGAGCTCCTCAGAGACCCAGGCTCACCGTGATGCCCATGCGGGCGGAAGGGCGGTTACTGGGCATTTTCTTATCCGGAACTCTCAGCCTCTGCGAATAAAGTTGGTTTTTCATTAACCTCTCAGTGACTGGTTCAGCGAATTACTGGGGAAGTAAACAAACAGTGTAACAGGAAAGAGGAGGCCGGGTTACTATCGGGACCTGTCAGCATCTCGGAAGGCTCTGGCTGCAGGTGGGGTAAACACGCAGATTGTGCGGGCTGGGGCGGGGCACAGGCTGCAGACTTGCACGAGTGTCGGAAGGCAGTCTGGGTGTTGGACATGTTTCCAATTTTTCTTTTCCTTTTTGTGTTTGATATGCTATCTTGCATGTTTTTGTTATTTGTGATGACTAGTTTTTTGAAGAAGTAAGCAAATACTTTAACCCTGCTGCCTCCTTCCCAGCCCCCACCAGGCAGGCCTGGAGGCTGGAGCAAACACAGGGAAGAGGTGAGTGGAAGCCTGGTGGTGGGCAGGGCTGTAACAGTGGGGATTTTCACAGCCTGTCCCTCAACCTCTCACGGTCGGTGTTGGTGTCGCTGGGCTGTTGTGAGCATTCTGAACTTTGGTCTTGTGACCCTCCAGGTAACTTTTATTTTATCTGATGTAGGAAAGGCACTCAAAAAGTCTTCTATTTTTGGAAAGAGGCTGAGGGGACTCTTCAGATAAATTTAAAGTGCTTTCAGGGATGGTGTAAAAGTGATTGTGAACTTCCAGTCCAGAGGCCCCGCTGGCCCGTCGGAAGGGCCATCCCCAGCAAGCAAGGCCGTTTAATGACTGGTAGGTGCAGAGCTGCCTTCCTGCCCAGTCCATCCCCTCATGCTGGCTGTGAACCTCTCCATGACTACCCAGGCCAGGCGGGCAGGGGGCTTTGGTGAGCAGCAGTGACCCTGGCGGGAAGAGCTCCTCAGAGACCCAGGCTCACCGTGATGCCCATGCGGGCGGAAGGGCGGTTACTGGGCATTTTCTTATCCGGAACTCTCAGCCTCTGCGAATAAAGTTGGTTTTTCATTAACCTCTCAGTGACTGGTTCAGCGAATTACTGGGGAAGTAAACAAACAGTGTAACAGGAAAGAGGAGGCCGGGTTACTATCGGGACCTGTCAGCATCTCGGAAGGCTCTGGCTGCAGGTGGGGTAAACACGCAGATTGTGCGGGCTGGGGCGGGGCACAGGCTGCAGACTTGCACGAGTGTCGGAAGGCAGTCTGGGTGTTGGACATGTTTCCAATTTTTCTTTTCCTTTTTGTGTTTGATATGCTATCTTGCATGTTTTTGTTATTTGTGATGACTAGTTTTTTGAAGAAGTAAAGCAAATACTTTAACCCTGCTGTTTTTTTTAAAGGATAATATTTTATAAATATTATCATACAAAGCATTGTATAAACATTTTTTAGGGTAAAGAAGAGAATGCAGGAGTATGCGTGTACATATGTGTTTATACAGACGTGGGGAGCAGTTCTGCCAGATCCCTGCTTTCATCTGGTTCAGGGTAGAGGGACATGGCGTGGGTCGTCTTCTCTGGACTCACACAATTGTGTGAGCCTTGCTTC
>NW_006159850.1:2369462-2378075 GCF_000334495.1 Tupaia belangeri chinensis | reverse complement strand
GCTTTGCTGTTTTTTTCCAGATTTAATTGCTGGTTCAAAATTAAGGATCAATGAGACCAAGAAATAGTTTTGTTATTATTTTTTCATTGCCAGAGAGAGACAGGGGGACAGAGAGAGGGAGAAAGGACCCCCCAGTGGGGCATGGTCAGGCTGCAATCCCTTCTCCCTACTTCTGCATTTTGTTAGGATTTTAAACATGCATGGCCAGCTTGTTTTTTCAAACTACCAGTCCAGGACTTGAACCATGGTGGGCCATGTGACAGCCTGCTCCCTAAGCCAGTAGGCCATGAGGCCAACGCTTCTATTCTGAATGAAAACCAAACAGCAGCTGTACTGAGGGTGTATCAGAAGCAGGCAGATGCATGTACTCTTGTGCAATCCAAGCTAAGGGAACAGAGCCTGTTTCTGTAATGATCTTTGGTTTGGATCCTGCTCACACACACCCACACATGCACACACGCACACGCTGATGAGCACACGGACCCTGTTGAGGACTTGGCAGTGTGTATGCATATTACATAAGCGCATGCACATGTACGTGTGTATGTGCGCAGACATACTTGTTTTATGCATGTGAGGCTCGAAATTCTTCTTTGCTGTAGGTGGGACAGACCCCAGCTCAAGTACTGATACGGTTGGAAAGACTTGACCCTTCGGTGCTTTGTCTTCCCCGCATCAATTTGCAGGGACAATTTGCTTTTTGCGTTATTATAGTGAAGCTAACAGAGACTAGAGAAAGAACCTCGGGAGCTGGGCTGACTGGGAGCCCTTCCCGCCCAGGACGCGTGCCAGCACAGACAGCTTCGCCGAGACCTCCGCCATGTGGCCTTGCTATGTGCCGGCTCCTACAGAGGCAAGCAGCCTGGGCCTCCATGGCATCAGAGGGCCGGAGACCCTGGGAGGCCTGTCCAGCCGTTTCTACGCACAGCCGTGCCTCTCTGAAACGGGAGCCACATGTGGCCCACTGCCGTGTCAGGTGGAGTGGCCACATACACCCGTGTGTGGGTTGTCAAATTAGCTACCTGCGACCACGTGAGAGCGGAAAGCCCCAGGGATGGCCTGGTGGGTTGCTGCATCAAGGCAGTGGCGGCACCGCAGTGGCCCAGCACTCCGTGGGCGAGAGAAGTGAGAGCCACGATCTCATGCACTCCCAGCTTCACAGTGGCTGAGCCTCACTCTGTGAATGGTTCATAGAATTGAAAATATAAATAATAACAAGAGTCTGTCGCATCACGTGGTACCAGTACACCGGGCTAGTCAGCGCACAGGCCAGGCGTGGTCTCAAGCTCAGATCTACACGGCGGGTGCAGATTGGACCTGGCGTATGCGGTCGACTCGGGTGTTTGAGGGAGGATGAGGCAGAGGAGAAGGCTCAGGCGCTCAGGAGGGGCAGGCCCAACCTCCTTCTCCCGTTGGCATGAGAGCAGGATCCCGGCAGCAGTGGGGATTCACTTGGATGGGACAATGGGAAAGACCAGGGTGGAGGGACTGATGGAGTGTGTACTGCGGGGACAAGTGAGAACCAGAATGGCTCTGTCTGGCCAGCAGAGGTGCCACCCTCGGGAGCCAGGCTGTGGAGGCAGCCACCTCTGGAGCCAGACACCATGGGGAATACCTGACAGCTCCCCTCCCACCTCTCAGCGTCCCGTTCAGGCCTCTGATTAGGTAAAACCTGGCAGCAGCCCAGCCTACCAGGGAGCTCAGGTAACAGTCCACGGGGCCCATGTGCAGGGGCAGAGAGGGACTGAGAGTGGACCAGGGTAGGCTGGCCTGACAGTGAGCCATTGGCTCAGCGAGGGCCATCCCTGGGGCTGGTCTGCAGCTGCCCTGACCACACCGCCGATGTCTAAGAGACCAGTGTCTCGGACCGGCAGTGGCTGCACCAGTTCTCCCGCCTGGCAGGCTTCCGAGAGAAGGTGGCTCTAGGCTCCCGGCATCTGCCTCGTTTCCGCCTGCAACATGGAAATAGCAAGCACACGTGTGCATCAGGTGACTGTGGGTGTGAAGGCAGCTGAGCTGTGTGGCGTACTCAGCGCACCGCCAGCGCCCTGTGGGGTGGGGTCTTATTGCTGTCCGACCGAGCCTCTCAGCCCTGGCTGTGACTTCTTGGTTCTGCCACAGAGTCACCGCCCAACAACTCTGCAGGGAGGAGAAGACTCGTGGGGCCGAGTCCTCTGGCTCTCCCACCTGAGAAGTCTGGGATCCACTTCGTCCTTTCGGTGCGTGTTTCAATCCTTCCGACGATGACCCAACCATCTGAGCAAAAACCAAAAGCCAAGTCAGCCGCACACCTGGCCGGGATCTTGGGCAGAGCGCCGGGGTGATTTCCATGAGGTGGAGAGCTGAGCCCCTTTGGTACTTCCTGGCTCTGCCCAGGAGGGGCAGGAGGCATGGGGAGCTTGGAGGGACTTCTCAGGTCCAGGGTCCTAGATCTCCTGCCCTTTGCGACCATGAGGCCACTCCTGTGCGCCAAGGAAAGCCCCTTCCTGGGGAGAAAGAGCAGGGAGGAACAGCTTTTTCCTGAACTCAGGCATTTCGGAGCCCGCCTTATAAAGAGCATTTCTTTCCAACGCTGCGGCTAAATATAGCAAGGGCTTGCTCAGCCAGAACAGTTTTAGAAAGCGCATTACCAATCAGGAATGCTTTGGAGAAAAAAATAAACTTTCCCACATCTTTGGACTCCGCGTCGGCACTGCCGGCTCCATCCTGAGAACACAGTGGGTGGGTGGGCTCTGCCCAGGACTGTCTCCGGTGCCCTGAGCACAGCGACCTCAGGCACCCACGGCTGTTACAAGGCGCGGCTGGCGTGGCGGTGACGCTGTCCACGGAGGGCAGTTCCGCATCTCCTTCAGGGCCGTGCAGTGGCACAGGGAAGTGGGAATACAGAAGTAAAGCCTCTCCGCAGTGGTTCTTGCTCCTGGGCGCTGGTGTTTCCCTGTTCGTGGAGGCACCCACCTACCCACCTGTGATGAGAGCAGACCAGCCAGGCCACCTGTGTCAGCGAAGACCCAGAGCTCCGTGGGCACCCTTCAGCCCCTGCATCCTCCTGACTTTCAGGAATTGAGCTGGTTAGCCTGTAATGGGACCAGACTGGTCTTTTTAGAGATTTTTGCTATAGTGTGCATGCACTCACCTGAGAGACAGAGAGACAGAACGGGGGGATGGCCACCCTGCAATCCTTTCTCCTCCAGTCTCCTCTTGGGATTTCGAGCACGCATCCAGGGCTCAAACCATGGTCAACTATGTGGGATTTTTAAAAGCCCTTTTTTTTTTTAAGAGAAATATTTTTCTATAGGGCACATGCACTCGCCGGTAAGATAGAAAGAGCCAGACAGAAGGAAAGAAATCACTGGGGGTGATTTCTCACTTTCTTTTTCTCTCTCTCTGTCTCTCTCTGATAAAAATTTAAAAATAAATAACAAATAAAATAGGGCTAGCCACACTGCGATCCCTTCTCCTCCATTCTTCTCTTGGTATCTTGGGCACACATGCACATGCACCCAGCGTGAGTTTTAAGCTGCCAGGTCTGGGAGAAAACCATGATCAACTATGTGGGGGTCCAGTGGCATAAACTGTTTGTTTGTTTGTTTTTTAAAGAGAGCTTTTTGCTATAGGGTGCTTGTGCTCACCAGTGAGACAGAAAGAGACAGATAGAAAGTGAGAAATCTCCCCCCAGTGGGAATGGTCATGCTGCGATCCCTTTTCTTCCATTTTCCTCTTGGGATTTTGGGCACGCACGTACGCATGCCCAACATGAGTGTTAAACCACCAGGTCTGGAACTTGAGCCACAGTCACTTCATGGGAGTCCAGCAACGTACCCTTTACAAGCATCTGCTGGTCCCTCAAAAGCTCCTTTTAAAATTGATTCGGCAGCCGGAGTTGAGAGCCCTGTGGTGAGGGATAGACACTATCAGGTGGGCCAGCAGGTGCAGAGGGCAGGTAGGAGCGAGGTTCAGGTCCAGTGCTGGTTCTTGCTTTCCATGCACACCTGCACACACCTGCGCACACCCAGCACACACAAAGCCCCTCTGTTCGGAGGAGCTCGGCAGCTCCGTGACCTTCGTGGTCCTTACTCTGCTCTGTGTGAGTTTCCCTCCACTGTGGCAGTGAGAGGTGTTCACGCGAGAGGCGTGTGATATTCAGAGAAGCGAGAAGAGAGCACACCTGTAATCCCACAGTGACAATGGCTTCCAGGAGTCCTACCTGCAAAACAGGCTAGCTGGCATTTCCAATATATTTTGGTATTTCTTTTTAGTTTCTCCCTTTTTCTACACACACACACACACACACACACACACACACACACACACACGGAGACTTCAAAGAGTTCATGGGAAAATAAAATAAAAATACACTGCTGGCATGATGGTTAAGGTGCTGGGCTCCCACATGGCTAACTGTGGTTAGAGTCCTGGTCCTAGGGGCTTGCTTTCTCACTTTTTCTTTTCCCTCTCTCTCTCTCTGATAAAAATTTAAAAATAAATAACAAATAAAATAAAATAAATATTTTTAAAAATTACAAGTTTATGTTGGTGCAAAAAGTTTGAAATCCATTCATAGTTTTCTCATAATATGCATTTCTATGAACTTTTGAAGACCTCATATATGTGTGGTGCATGCTGGCTTTTACTTCACCTATCTACCAACACCACCACCACCATAGTCCTCATCACTGTCACCGTCCCCACCACCATTATCCTCATCTGTGGGAGGCTGCGCACCAGCAAATATAGCCGGTTTCTCAGAGAGCAAACAATTACACAATGCCAAAAGCCATGATTGTCTTCCCTTCAAAACCTCACCTTCTAAACCATACTCTGACTGGCCACTAGAATCCCTCAGATTTGCATATCTGGCAACTCATGATTGGTCCACAAAGCAACCAATCATAACCCACCTTTTACAACCAATCATGGCCCACCAACATGTATATAACCACAATCCTTGGCCTACAATCGCCAGACGACCCTGAAGACCCTGGAGAGTTGTAATACTGTGTCATCTCCGTGCTGCCCACAATAAATGGACGACCCTGGAGAGTTGTAATACTGCATCGTCTCCGTGCTGTAACACTGAGCCACTCGTCCCGTCTCTCACTCCTTCCCTCAGGAAACCTGTATGACTGACCTGTATGACTCATCCCCATCACTGTCACCACCATAGTCCTCATCCCCATCACCGTCACCACCATAGTCCTTCTCCCCATCACTGTCACCACCATAGTCCTCATCCTCATCACTGTCACCACCAGAAAGTGCTCCAGAGCCTCGTGTAGTGGCAGAGTGCTGGGACAGAGAACTCCGTGTCACGAGCCTTTCACTTCAATTGCTGACAACCTGGCAGTGGAGAGCACTGAGCTGAAGAGAGATTCATTTACTCATTAAACTTTGCATTTTGAGGCGGTTGTAGGCTCACAGGAACATGCAAAGAAACGCACTGGGAGGTAAAAGAGACTAACTGTGCACAAAACATTTTTAAGTTTTGTTTGTTTTATTCATGACAACATGTATGCACGGGAAAGACAGACAGAGAGGACCCTTGGTAAAGTCTCCTCCCGCTGTGACCCCTCTCCCCAGCCCTCCAGCTCCTCGGGTGTGTGTGGTAGTGTGTTTTCAGGCCAGACCAGAGACTCAAACCTGCATCCAGTCACATGGCTCCAGCACAGCTGCTCAGCTTGCTGTCTCTGGTGCCGCCAGGATAGCCTGTATGCAACATTTTATACCCCCCCTTTTTTCTTACTATTAAAAAATCCCATTTGTTGTGATTTTAATTTTATTTCCTTTTTAAAAATTATTTATTTAACTTTATTTATTATTATTTTTTAAAAACTTGCTCTAGGGTGGGAACCAGCAGTTAGTGTAATGGCTATGTCGCTGGACTCCCACATAGTCGACTGCGGTTCGCGTCCCGGACCCAGTGGCTTAAAACTCAGGCCAGGTGCGTGTGCGTGCGTGCCCAAGATCCCGAGAGGAGAATGGAGGAGAAGGGATTGCGGCGTGACCATCCCCCCTGGGGGGTGATTTCTCGCTTTCTGTCTCTCTCTGTCTCTCTGTCTGGTGAGCGCACACGCCGTATAGCGAAAACCTCTTCCCCCCAAAAAAAAACCTTGCTCTAGGGCACATGTACTGAGAGGAGTGTGACCCGCCCTCTGGTCGCCTGTGCATGCGCGTCTGGGATTCCGCAGTTCTTTCTAGTCCTGTCCCAGCTGCGCTGCGTCACCGTCTGCTCAGTGCATCTCGCATCTGTCTGCCCGCTCTTCTGCGAGCTCTGGAAAGGCGAAAGCTGCTCATTTTGCGTTCCCCACTTTCCGGAGGCCTCTAACACTGTGCCTGCTGTGAAGGAGACCCCCAGACACTGCTGCCCGACCTCCTGCTGGAGCGAAAGTCCTCCAGCTGGTTCCCCCAGCTCTTGCTGTGTGATAGGAAATACATACTCAGGGACCAAGGCATAACTATTTTTTTTTTTTTTAATTCCAGAAGGCATGCACACTGGCCAGAGAGAGAGAGAGAGGGAGGGAGGGAAAGGGCACCGATGGGCATGGCCACTCTGTAATCCTGTCCCTGCATTTCTCCCTCCCGTCGGGACTCGGGGCACGCACACATGTGCCATCGGCTCTTCTTCAAAACTCCCGGAAGGACTGCGATGGAGGTTGGAGGTTGGAGGTTGGAGACGCTCTGCTGGAGCCCCTGTGAGCCTCAACCTGAAACTCAGGATGGTGCTGATGACGCTGGTCTCGCAGGGCAAATGTGGCCCTCTGTTTTGATTTTGAGAACCGAGTAAGACAGCACTCTGTACCGTGCAGGGGCCAGGACTGAACCGCAGTTGGCCATGTGGGATCTGGCTCCCTCAAGCACTAGAACGCAGGGCCAGCCTGATGATACAGCATCTCCGAAGGCACTGTCCTCCCTCCTGATGTCCCCTTCCTGTCCCTGATGCCTGCCCTATGGGTCTCTCCACCCCTTTACTGCTCTCTGGTGGGGGGCTCGCGCAGTGGGGTGAACACGGGTAAAATGAACCTTCACCTGGGCACCAGGCCCAGCTGCCCCTGTGCCCAGGAGGCCTGCTTTCTGTGTTGCCCCTCTGAGCAATTTATGAGAGTGCTTTACGAGGGTCTGCCCCTGCTTGGCTGTGGGCCGCCCTCAGAGAGGACGGGTCTGCTGCCCGCCGCCCTCGGCCGGTCTCCAGCTGAGCTTCTGCACGGACCGTCCAGCTTGTCTCTGCTGAGCATCATTTCTCGAACGGTTCAGAATTCAGGCAAGGACCCCGTGGAGTGGCAAGGGATGTGAACTCCCCCAAGGCACAGGATCCAGGCGGGAGTGCAGTGGGTGTAGGGCTGCAACTCATGAGAAAACGCTAACCCAACGGCACCTCTCCCTCCAGACGCGCCTCTGCAGGCGAGGACCTCCCGGAAGAATCCGAGAGGAGGGCGGTATTTACACCCCTGTGGACAAGACCCCAGAGCTCGGTGTCCGGTCTCCGCGGCTGCAGACTCGACCTCGGGACTTATCAGTTCTCGGGTTGTCCCCACCCCCTCTGTGAGGGTTCTCCTGGGGAGCTGGGGCCATAGGACGGGGCGAGGGGTAGGAATGAGGAGGTGGTGGGCAGCTGGGGACTGTGAGAAACAGGAAAGGTCCTCCGAGCCCCACCAAGAGCAAGCGGTGCCTTTTCCCAGCAACAGAAATTCTCCACGGGCCCCATCATTCATACCGCAGAGCCGAGCTCGAAGCCAGTCCAGAGAGGCTGCCCTCGGGGCCGGCCTCATGGTCATGGCGTGTGTGTGGTTGGGTACCTGCGTGGCTGTGTGCAAGCGTGTGTGTGGCCAAGCGGGGACCAGAGACTTCTGAGGGGATTAAGAATCCCCGTCATTGACTCTGGATCCATCCCTGAATCTGGGGCGCCCTCCCCAGCCCCCCAGCCCCTCCTCGCAGCTCTGACAGGCCCCTCCTCCCTCCCCAGTCAGTGTGTCCGCGTGCTTCCCGGGCCCTTGTCTCCATTAGCAGAGCAATATGTAATAATAGTTGTTAAATAATTGTATTTCTGTTTGTACATGTGTGAAGGTTAAGTTAAACAGTACGAAGCCCATTAAAGCCATTTCATGACACGCTGCCGTAAATTGCCTTCATTCCCGCTGCTGCTACCACTCCAGAGTAAACTTCAGAGACCGGGCGGCTGCCACGCAGGGTATTTATAGCGCTCATTCATCAATACAGAACTTCAAAAGGAATCCGTTACTCTTCTATCGGGAAGCCAAAGAAAACTCACATCAAGACAACCCTGTTAAGAAACAAAGCAGGGGGTGGCCGCAAGACGTTCGGTGAAGTCAAATCGTGATCTCTAACAAATACCATGGTGCACAGCACAGACTCCCGGCAAAGTGAGTCCGTTCAGACGGTGCGGTTCCCACCGGGCAGTTAAAGTAAGCAGCTACACAGTCGTATTTACACTCGCTTCAAAGGCCTGGTCCCCTCTCCGGGGCTCAGAGATGTGCCAGGTGTGCGCTCCTGACACAGAGACGCACTCCTTTCTATCCCGAGCACGCCCGGGGGAGGGTTCAGCCCTTGGCCAGTTGCCTGTGGCTGGAACCTGCGGGCTTCCGGCTGGCGGTGTGGAGT
>NW_006159850.1:2355020-2369431 GCF_000334495.1 Tupaia belangeri chinensis | reverse complement strand
GAGCGTTGACGGGGAGTGCCGCTTACTGAGCACTAACCACACTCCTGCTTCCGCCCCTCAAAGGTGGGACTTGGGCTCCATTTCGCGGGTGGAGAAGCTGAGGCTGAGGAGGGCTAAGTCCTTGTCCATTAGACTGGGCAGAAAACGTGACCCGTCAGTGTGGCCTCGTCTTTGGTGACAGCCCAGGGTTGTGACCGTTGTCCCATGGCAGATCTCAAAGCGTGGCTGCACAGCCAGTGTGCAGTCGGGGCTGGGGCAGCTGCCGAACACGTGGCACGCCCTCGTGGACAGGTCCCGGAATGCCCCTGCAGACACACAGGCATGAGGGACACCGAAGCGTCCTAATAGGTCCTGGGTCCAGATAGGTCCTGGGGCTCCCAGGGCTGGCTACTCAGGGGAGTGCGTTGCAGGAAGGGAGGTGTGTTGAAGGACTGTTCTGGAACAGTCTTCGGGAGGCAGAGGCTGGCGTGCCCGCGTTTCCAGGTGTCGGCAATCGGCGTGCGGGGCCTTGCCAAGGGAGAGCGTGGCGGGGCTCTGCCGTCTAGTTCTCCCCCCTTGCGCATGAGCGCTAGCAAACACCAGGCCATTTTACAGACGAGGGAACTGAAGCTCAGAGCGCTCATTTGTGCAAGGTCACAGGGCTCTGGACGGGGTTGGAGCAGGGCCCTCCCTCTGCCTGAGCTTGGCTAACACGATCGGAGCCGCTGGACTTGAACAGGGCCACGACGTTCAGCAGTGAAGTGGCGGGAGGACTCACTGGGCGGAAAATCGGCCCAGCCCTGCTCCGAAGTCACCTCGTGGGTTGGAGGTAGCCCCGGAGCCTGCCCTACCTGGGCTGGAAATCTGGCTTTGCTACTTGTCGGCAAGTTATGCAGCCTCCCGGAGCCTCCGACTTCTCAGCCCTCGAGCAGAGCTCGAGCCGAGGCAGTGGGAGGGTAAATGGGTGAGGTCGCTCATCGCATCACGGAAGCCATGCTGGTGGAGGCCGCCCTCCCGGAGCCCACGCCTTCCTCCCACAGCCTCAGGGAGGAGCCATTATGGTCCGCCCTTTCTGGATTAGGAGCTGACTGGGCCACGAGCCGTTCGGTGGCCAGCCCGATGTCACGCAGCGCTACGTGGCAGAGCTGGGAGGAGAGCCCGGGCCGTGTGTGCGAGAGTCTGCTTTCTCACCCCATCCCCTCCTTGCAGGTTCTCAGCCCGTCCGGTGGAGGGGGGCCTGCCACTGCACAGCTCCGACTTGGCCAGCTGGGAGCCGCGGAAGATTCTAGAAATGTGCGGGGCACTGCACATTTTCTGCACAACTCAGGGACTATCCACGGGACTCTCGGAGTCATGTTCTGGAAGTCTTGCCAGAGTCGTGCCACACACAGCCCTGACATACAGCCTATGGTGGCCGGGAATAGGGTACTCGGGGTGCTCGTCTCAGGGGGCGACCCTCCCGGCAGGGCCCCCTTCTCTGGGCTCAGTCTCTCCACCTGTATACAGAGGAACTGGCTTCCATGAGGGTTGAGCCTGCTCAGTTCCAGCAGAGCTGCCGGCCTCTGCTACGGGGCCTCCATGGCACACGCTGACCACACAGGCGCCCCCAGACTGCAGATGCCGGAGGACGCCGTTCGCTGTGGTTCACAGCCCAAGAGGGCCGTGCTGTTGATGGAAGCCAAGTGGGCTTCCCATGGACGGCTGCAGGGGCACTTTGGAGGGTGTCTAATTGCGGTGGGGACAAAATGCAAGTGCCACTTCACAGTCCTCTGTGGACAAGGGCCTTCTAGAGCAGCGATGACTACAAGGAACAGAGGCCCCTCCTTGCAGTCAGCTGGAGGTCAGCCTGCGGCTTTCTGGTGCATCACCGGGAGACCTGTGCCATGGCCTGCAGGTGAGGCCTTCCAGTCTGGCCAGTCCTCCGCAGAGCCTGCCCTCACTGGGCCTGAGCGCAGCTGTGCGGATCCGCCAGCCATCTCGCGCTGTTTCAGAAGTGCTTGGGGTTTGATAGAACCGGGAAGATATTTGCCAAGCCCCATTCCCCGTTCATTTCTAAACCCGTGTGGATTTTCAGGGGAATTTATTCCATATGTTTCTGATTCATTTGCTCTTAACTCATCAAAACCTTGTTTCAAAAAAGCTGTTTGATGTCCAAGGCGCTGTTGGAGTTGGGTTTTAAATCTTTTAAAGCCTTCCTTCCCAGCTTTGAAATGAGAAGTTGCCTTCTGCCAAGCAGAAGTGAGCTTCCAAGTCACAAAGAGGCTCACGCAGGCTCG
The DNA here is from genome assembly GCF_000334495.1 of Tupaia belangeri chinensis. Classification (NCBI taxonomy): domain Eukaryota; kingdom Metazoa; phylum Chordata; class Mammalia; order Scandentia; family Tupaiidae; genus Tupaia; species Tupaia belangeri. The sequence continues at coordinate 2,367,176 of NW_006159850.1, read as the reverse complement.
TCCTGAGAGAACCGTGAGTCCTCAGTGGGCCAGAACCTGCAGTGCTCAGAGGACCTGTCCGCACCTCTGCCCAGCCCGGGCCCGGCGCCCCACCCAGGGTCCAGGTCTGCAGGGAGGACGGCGCAGATCACCCAGCCCCCGTGGCTCTCCCAGAGAAGGGCAGCGGTAGCCACTTTGGAGGAAGGCATCCTCAGTTTTAGGGCAGGGTAGTTTAGGAGGGACTTCCCTTTGTTCATGACATCTGAGCTACCTCCACGCTTTCAGGGCAGGAAGTAGAAAACACACACGTGAGCAGAGCGTGCCCCTTCTACTCCTTGGCAGGCTTTAGCGAGACCAACTCCGCACCAGGCCTGCCGGTCTCGAAGCGATTTCTGGACCGCAGGGCGTCTCTCTGAAATGCGTCCGTCTCGACCGACCGCTCGGGCTTGTATTGCACTTGGGTGCTGTTACTCCAGGCAGGGCTCTTCCCTTCTCTCCTCCACGGCTGCCTCCTCTTCGTCTCCTCCCCTCCCGTCCTCTCTCCTCCCTGTTTCTAACTCCTTCCTCCTTCTCCTCCTGCCTTCTCTCTCTCCTCTCTCACTCACTTTTGGCAATTTATTTATTGGGGAGACATCCACTGTGTGGTGTCGTTCTTATTTTCTGATTGCATCCTTGAATTTAGCAAATTCATCTTCTCCTGCAAAATACACGTTTTGTATAAAACATAACTTGATACGCTCAAGTCCATCGGAATTACTTGTTTTAGGCTTTGATAGGCTTAACATTTGCTTTTTTCTACTTGGAATTTACCCTCTTGGCCCAGCACACTACCCACTATTTGAGTATATCTGAGACCCACCTGCATTCTCTTTTTTCCTTTTATTATTTTTCTTTATTCACGAGAGCATGTGTCCTGCACGTAGGAGGAAGAAGAGCGAGAAGTAAGCACCCCCGGGTCTGGTCGCAGCACGGTCCCCCTCTTCCAGGCCTCCAGCCCACTGGGTCTGGCCCTCACGTGTTTCAGGATGACCAGCCCGGGATCTGAACCAGCCACATGCGGAGCCTGGCGTCTCCTGTGCAGTGCCTTACCACTGTGGCACGAGCCCCACGTGCGCTCTCTGTCTGGATCCAGGGTCACAAGGCACAGAGGCTGCAGTCCGAGAGCTTCTCCCACTGGTCTCAAGGCCTGACTGGAAGGAGGAGCTGGAAAAGCCAAGGAGGAAGGAGCTTGGCCAGGGACGCTTCGGCTCATGATCGGAGGGGACCCCCAATATTGTCCCTCTTGTTAACGCCTTCCCGAGCGCCAGAGCCAGAGGCTTGTTCCTTCTCTCAGAGAGCACTGGTCACTGATCTGGACCAGGAGGCCAGGCCATCACCGGGGGCAGGAAGGGCCACGCCCCTCCCCTCCCCCTCCCCCTCCCCACCCCCCACACTCGTTCCAGAACGGGCCTTCGTTCAGGTCCTCCAAAGTGCAGCCCAGCTCTGACTTCGGAGCCTCTCACCTGCTCTTGCCTTTGCCCAGATCACCCCGACGTCACCTCGCTTGGCTGTCATCTGTGCCATGTCCACAGACTTTCCCTTGTGAGCACATTACCTGTGCTCCTGTGCACGCACCGTTTTTCCTTAAAACCACACGGCTCCCCTAAAGAAAATTCTAATGATCTTTAAAAAAATAAATATTATTTAATTATTTTTTAAAGAAGTATTTATTTTATTTTATTATTATCCTTTTTCACGTTAGCCAGAGAGACAGAGAGAACGAGGGAAAGTAAGAGAGCTAGCCACTAGGTCCAGGCCTTGAACCACGGTCGACCATGTGAGAGTCCAGCACCTCAACTTCCATGCCACCTGCTGACCCCTAAATTTTCTTTTGAGAGGTTTTTGTTATAGGGCATGTGCGCTTGCCAGAGAGACAGAGACAGAGAGACAGAAAGCGAGAAATCACCCCCCCGGGGGGATGGTCACGCCGCAATCCCTTCTCCTCCATTCTCCTCTCGGAATCTTGGGCACGCACGCACACGCACTCGGCGTGAGTTTAAGCCACTGGGTCCAGGACTCAAACCACGGTCGACTACGTGGGAGTCCAGCAACATAGCCATTACACCAACTGCTGGTCCCAGATGCATGTTCTTTCATTATGGAAGATGTTCCTTTTTTGTTTGACAAATTTCTTTCCTATAGTTTTTACATTTCCCCCCTGTGGTTCTGGAATTCGTATTAGTAGAATACTGAGTCTCAAGGATTGGTTCTCTAAGTTTATAACTCCTTTCTCACTGTTCTTCCTCAGACCCACTTACTTTCTGGGAAGGTTTCCGCGACTTTACTTTCCTTTGCTTTTATTGAATTTTTAATGTTTGATATTCCCAAGAACTTGTCTTCATTCTGTTTTGTGTGTGTGTTTTGTTTTGGTTTAGGTTTTGGGCATAGGGCGAGTTTGCTCACTGGAGAGACAGAGAGAGACAGAGAGGGAAAGTGAATAGTGCAGTCCTCTCCCCTCCACCCGCCTCCTGGGATTTGGGGGGTGCAAGCACACGCGCCTGGCCTGATTTCCAAGTTGGGACTTGTGAGGCTGGCCTTGTGAGTCCAGTGCCTTAACCAGTACGCCACCTGCTGGCCCCACTCTGGGTGACTTTTTCTGACCTGAAACAGAGAGTGAGACAGTGAGAGGGAAAGTGAGAAATCACCCCCCAAGGGGGATGGCCACACGGCAGTCCCTTGTCCTCTCTTCTCCTCCTGGGATTATGGCAGGCACACTCACCTGATGTGAATTTCACCAGGACCAGGACTTGAACTTCAGTTGGTCACGTGGGAGTCCAGCGCCTTAACCACTATGCCATCTGCTGGCCCCTCCGGGTGAGTTTCAAAAACGGCGTTCTATTGCTGCTGTTCTTGTTTGAAGGATTCCGTAGCTTCCCTTCTTCTCCTGAGGCGGCAATGGGCACGCTCTTTCTGCGGACGGCCAGACGGTAAATGGTTCAGTCTCGTGGCCACTTTACCCCTGCGCACCACTCAGCTCTGCCTCTGGGGTGTGAAGGCAGCCACGAGGAAATGCCAGTCCGTGTCTGTGGCTGCATTCTAACCAAACTTGATCATCAACCCAGAAATAGAAATACCGCGTTGCTTTTATAACGCAATGTTATTCCTCACCTGATTTTCTCCCAGCCACTGGAAAATGTACCACCACCCTTAGCTCACGGGCCAGGGAGAATCTGGTCCCTCAGCCATCGTTCGTCCTGCATCTGCTCCAAGGATAATCAAATGTTTCTGACGGGATTGTTTTTTTCCTCCGATTTTCTGGAGTGTTTCTTTGTGAGGGTTTAAAGACATTTTTTCATGTGTGGTCTCTTTATTTACACTGAAGCCTCTTCAATCGCCAGTCATTTTTTTTTCTTTTTTTAGTTTTGTCAGAAGGCATGAAAGAGAGACAGAGAGATAGACAGAGAGGGAGAAAATACCAGAGAGAGACAGAGGAGAGGGAGGAAATGCCCCTGATGGCGTGTGGTCCGGCCGCAACCCCTTCTCCTCCGTGTCCTCCTCCTGCCGGGATTGGACACGCATGGACACGCATCCAGCACGCTTTCAGGTACCAGGGCTGAGGTCCAAACTGCACAGTCGACCGCGTGGGACCCAGTGCCTTACCCACCAGGCCAAGGGGCCGGCTCTGCAGACGTTTCTGAGTCAGGCATGCAGAGTCAGCCCGGCATGTTTGTGAACATGGGTGAGGGTTGTGCTCAAGTGGGCTTCCTGAGCGGGTCACAGGCTTCCAAAGGCTCTTTCCGTGCCCTCAGCCTCTCTGGTGACAGATCTCCTGTCCTCACACCTGGGACAGATGCCTGGCATTGGCCTGGTGGGCCGGGCAGGGAGGAGGCAGTGGCCTCACCCTTCAGTAGACCCACCATCATCCCGTTTCCAGCCCAGCATTGCTCCAGCCTCTGGGCACTCAACCTGGGCTCTTCAGGTCAGCAAATCCAGAGAAAGTCCCCAGGCCCCCAGGAGGGATGGGGTGAACCAACTCCCCGTCTGCATGACATTGGGGCAGAGGACTGGGGTCCAGTGGTCCCTGTGGCTCCCCTGTTCAGTCCTGGGCCTCTCCCCAGGTGCTTCGGATTCCTAAGCTTTTCCAGGGGTCTGAGGACCTCGGTGAACCAGCACGGGACTGTAGCTTGGGGGTCAGTCCTCTTCAGGTGCTTAGTGCTCGGCGGCCCTCCCAGCCGCTTTGCAGCTTCTCGCCTGACACCTTGTGCTGCCCAGGGCTACGGGCATCTCCTTGCCGTGTTGAAAGGTTAGGGTTTGCTTTATTCCCGCTATCTTGCCCTGTGGGGGAGCATGCCTTTCCGGAAGCGAAGAGAGAATATTTATTATGCTGTCTTAAGACTGGAAGTCTAAACATGCTTATTTCTGAAAGAAAATGAGGGAGACTAGAAATCCTGGCCATGAACAGACGCTGCCCTGCGAGTGAACTCTGAACACCCGCGTGCTTTCTAGACTTGACCGCCAGGTGCATGGGCGCAGCTCACACATCCCGGCGTCACCAGGGAGAAAGCGTCCCTTCTCAGTCTCCCACGCCATCTCATCCCTCCCAGGACAGGCTCCGTCTGCTGTCGGCAGGTCTCCCTTCTCTCCGACTCTTCTGGTAATCTCTCCTTTACAAGGCACATGGCGGCCCAGGGCTCAGAGCCTTGGGCAGGTAACTCGTGTAGCTAGTTTAATAACGCTGCATCATTGTTGCACGCACTTCTAGTTACATCCTACCCGTCCAGAGTCTGGTTTTCCATTTTCAGCAGTGCTTCCACCGTTACTTTGCAAAGTTACTGAAGTACAACACGAGACTCGACTCCACGGACTGTCCTCCTCGGAGGCTGGATGGGCCCCGCCGTGCTCGTCTGCCCGTCCATCTGTCCCGGGCACCCGGCTGGCCCACCCTTGGTGGACAGCGAGCTGGGGATGCGGTCTGCAGACGCGTGCCCAAGGCCCTGCTTTCAGTCTTCCGGGGCAGATATCCAGCGGCGGAAGTGCTGGACCTACGGCCAGTCTCCAGTCTCCAGGAATGGCAGGACGACTCTCGGTGCAATTCGGGGTAAGATGGCAGATACTGCAGGGGAGGAAGCTCTCCCCTCGCAGCCCTTCAACCTCCAGAGCTGCATCTGAGGTCACCTCCCTGCACGAAGCCTGACAGGAGTGCATCTCAGAGTGGTCCGCGGGGCACCGGGAGGGGAGGTGGCTGCAGTGGCATCCAGGCTCATCCCACCTGGGGTGTTGGGAGACCTCACCGCATGCCTCAGAGTTGTCCCTGAAGAGTGTGGACACTGGGGCACATACCCGATGACCGATGCTTTCTGGTGGCTGGCCCTAGGAGGTCGTGGAATTCTCTTACTCCTGACAGGGTGCATGGGTTGAGCACAGGGGTGTCTGTGACAGGCGAGCTGGCCACCGAGCCCTGCCGGAGGCTCGAGACAAAGCTGTGCCCACGGTCAGGGCCTTCTGTTCTCAGCTCTTCTCGCTGGGCTGGAGTCAGGCCTGGCCCCCTTTGATGACTGTGAGAGGGGCAGGACTCACCGTGCAACAAAGATTCTGGGGACAGGGCCGTGGCGTCAGGGCTGTGCAGACAGGGCTGAGGGGACGTGTAGACAAGGGTGTGTGGACAGGACCATGTGGACAGGGCTGTGGGCCTTGAAGACAGGGCCGTGTGGACAGGGCCATGCAGACAGGCCTTGTAGGCAAGACCGTGGGACAGAGCTGACGGGACAGGGCCATTGGAGGGGCGGTGCAGACAGGGTGGTCTGGCTGCCACTGCCAGGTCAGAGTAGCCTCCTCGCCCTCCTTCTCAGCTGAGGAAACTGAGGCCAGAGCCTGTGTCTGGCTTAGGTTGGGCCACACTGCTTTCCGGGAGCACGGCCTTCCCTGAACGCAGACCCGTCTCCCAGGCCACATGCCTTTCTGTGATCGTGGGGTGGCCTGGCCTTGCCCCTGGCCTGGGCGGGGCCTGACGGCTGCTCTGTCTCTCATGCTCCCTTAGCCTGGGGGACCAGGAAGCGAGGCCTCACCGGCAGTGCACAAGGGTTTTACAGCTGTGGTGAGACAGTATTTAACTTTCAGAGACAGAATGGCCATTTGAAAAGGCTGAAATTATACGTTCTGGCCCCGTGTCTAACCTCTGGAGTGGCGCCCGGCTTCCAACAGTGTTCGATGCTGCTCTGGGGGCGGGAACCTCATGTTGCAGAGAAGCGTTTTGCTGTCGCCCCATGCGCCGTTGGCTGTCCCGGCCCCTCCCTTCAGAGAGCACGAGCCGTCTCCCCCTGGTCTTCCTCACTGTCTCAACGTGGGGCAGCCCTAGGCACCCGCCTGGTGGGGCGAGCCTGGGCCCACTTTCTGGGAGGCATCAGGAGCAAGGCCCCCTGGAGACCAGTGTTCTCACCTCCTTGCAAGGAAACGCTCTCCTGCAGCGATCTGAAGACCCACCTCGAGGCTCTCTCAGCGGAAAGAGAAATGACCCTTGTGGCCACCGTGGGCAGGAAGTGTTCCCTGGCTCCCAGAACAAACCCTTCCTGGCCGTACGAGGCTTTCAGAACACATCCCCACAGGTCACTTTTAAAATCTATTTAGAGCCCCCCCTCTGCCGGCTGCTCCCAGGTGCGGTGGTCGCCCCTGCTCTCGGCTCCCGCAGCGCAGCAGTCACCCGGTCCCACCAGCTCCTGGAGCCGTGGCCAACCTGCAGCCACCTTCATCACCATCAAGCCGGACAGTGTGCAGCGTGGTCTGGTGGGCGAGATCATCGAGCGCTTTGAGCAGAAGGGATTCCACCTCGTGGCCATGAAGTTCCTGCGGGCCTCGGAGGAGCACCTGAAGCAGCACTATATTGACCTGAAGGACCGCCCGTTCTTCCGAGGGCTGGTCAAGTACATGAACTCGGGGCAGTAGTGGCCATGGTCTGGGAGGGGCTGAATGTGGTGAAGACAGGCCGAGCGATGCTTGGGGAGACCGATCCAGCAGATTCGAAGCCAGGCACCATTCGTGGGGACTTCTGCATTCAAGTGGGCAGGAACATCATTCATGGCAGTGATTCAGTAAAAAGTGCTGAAAAAGAAGTCAGCCTGTGGTTTAAGCCTGAGGAATTGGTTGACTACAAGTCTTGTGCTCATGACTGGCTCTACGAATGAGGGGACAAGAACAGCAGCCAGCCCTGCAGCTCGGCTTGATGGGTCCCTGGACACAGCTCGTCATTCCACTGACTCGACCATAGGGTCAGTCATTCTTTTCTAACGTGTATGTACCAATAAAGCCTTTGGGAACTGGCAAAAATATATATATATATATATTTAGAGGAGGCCAGCAGGTGACATGGCGGTCAAGGGCAGTGGACTCCCACATCAAGACCCAGACCTGGCGGCTTACTTTCTCACTTTCCCATACTCTTTCTCTCTGTCTCTCTGCTGAAATGAAAACTAACTATCTAAATAAATAATAAAATAAATTCATTATCTTTTAAAAATCTATTCAGAATCTTGGGATTTTAATCCTATGCAAATGACCTTTTAATTTGGGAATAAAACAAAACAAAACCTTCGCTTGCCATTTACAAATAAAAGTAGTTGAACCTATTGGGAAAAAATAATTGCTGGTGGGTTCTTTATAAGGATAACTAGAAGGAAAGCTTTCTTTGAGAAAAGAAGACCCAGGGACCTGCAAGGCGTGGGTGGGCTGGGCGGGCGTGCCAAGTCCCCTCAGCACCCGTGGAGTCAAAGCGTCGAAGGCGGCTTTGCAGTCAGTCCGTGGCTCTGCTCTCCACCCTCCACCCGCTTTGGCTTGAACTGAGACGCGTTGTTTTTTTTTTCCACAAAAAATGATTAGGAAGCGAGCTAGCACGTGGGTCAGCAACCCTCGTAATACCTGGTGGACTTCTTAGACTGGCTCCAAGGCACTCAGAGGGGACACCTGGAAGGTTCTTGGCTCTCTGTGAGGAGAAGGGAATGCAAATATTTACCACACCTAACTGTCAGCAGAGGGAAACGCCTCCAGAAGAAGGACGGTGAAGTAAACGTCTCCAAAGGTTTACGAGGCCCCAGAAGCTGAGTCTCCACAGATTTTGGCAATGCTCTGACAGCAGAATCGCTGCGTCTGTGGAGAAAGCCCTGCAGATGCGTAGCGGGGGCCAGTTTTTAAAGGAGTGTATTCAGCTCACGTTCTGGGATTGCCATCTGAAATTTTATACCGATTATCTTGGTCCACTTAAATCCTACCTAGCATGTTCTCGAGGAAGTGGCCAGTGACATACAGCGGTTTGTAAAAGCGTGTCACACCGCCTCGTGCGGCGTGGGAGAGCCCAGCCCCTGCTCAGGCAGCTCGCGTGGTTCTTGCTTCTCTTTAATGAAAGGGAACTGGCCCTTCCTTCCCGTCTCGTTCCTCCTTCTCCACGTTGCGATAGACTTGGGCATCTCCGTGGCTACCCACGTGGCTCCCCGGCTCTCAGACGGCTCTGTGGTTTTCTGTCGAGCGCAGAAGGTAGCCTGCCCAGCCAGTCCACGCAGGTGAGCGCTCGGCTGCTTCCGGTGGTTTGCTACGACAAATGATGCTGCAGTGCGAGTCCTGGCGCCGGGAACCTGGCACGTCTAGGAGAGTGTTTCTCAGGATTCGTGACGCGAAGAACGTTAGGTCCAGGGTAGGCATTCAGACACCCCAGACAGAGCTGCAATGCCGCACTCGGGTTGCTCGACGCCAGCGGGCCTCCTGACGGCGTTGCTCCTCCCAGACGACGGACCACGCTCCCAGGCAGCGCGAGCGGGGGCCTTCCGGTCCAGGGGACCCAGAGCCGCCGTTCATTTTATCCCCTAGCAGAATTCTTGGCTGAATCTAGTCAGCATAAGCTGCTATTGCCATTGTGACATGGATACACTGCAGTCTCCATACGCCCGCTGGCTCGCCACCGAGAAAGACAATCCCTTTGCCTGCTCAACTTTTGGGGCTAATGCATTCTTAATTAAAATAATAAAATGAAAAGACACTCGGGCGGGGCCTTCCTTTCCTGGGTGACGAGACGTTATCTGTGTGACGTCTGTGAAAAATGCTTTAGGAGTTTCCACGTCGTTTTCTCAAATAGGAAGAAAAAGAGCCGTCTCTGTCTTCTGTGGCGACCACCGTTCTGGGAGGCCAGCCACAAGCCTGCCTCTGTGCCGTCCGTCAGGCTGTCTGTGCCCCTGTCCCCGCAGATGCAGCCTTGCCCTGAAGCTGTGAGTCCACAGCCCTCCCTCCCTCCCAGCCCCACCCTGGCCCGCAGCAGGGCACCTTCCTCACCTGGCTGTTGCGGCTGTGCACTGAGCTCGCGGCCTATACTCTGTCCTCTTCATTAATGTGAAAACTTACTACGACATGTTGTTAAGTGGGAACACGACAAGTCCCATCGGCACATCTCCATAAAGGCAGCATGTGTGTAAAACACACACGCATGTGTGCTCATGGTGAGGCTGGCGATGGTGTAAAATACAAGCACACGCATTCTTGGGCTGAGGCTGGTGATCGTATAAAACACGTACACGCGTGATTGTGCTGAGGCTGGCCATCATATGAAACTCGCACACATGTGCTCGCGCTGAGGCTGGTGACTGTATAAAACACGCACACACGTTCTTGGGCTGAGGCTGGTCATCGTATAAAACACGCACACGCGTGCTCGCGCTGAGGCTGGTGACTGTATAAAACACGCACACACGTGCTCACGCTGAGGCTGGCCATCGTATAAAACACGCACACCCGTTCTTGGGCTGAGGCTGGTCATCGTATAAAACACGCACACGCGTGCTCGCGCTGAGGCTGGTGACTGTATAAAACACGCACACACGTGCTCACGCTGAGGCTGGCCATCGTATAAAACACGCACACCCGTTCTTGGGCTGAGGCTGGTCATCGTATAAAACACGCACACGCGTGTTCGCGCTGAGGCTGGTGACTGTATAAAACATGCACACACGTGCTCACGCTGAGGCTGGCCATCGTATGAAACATGCACACACGTGCTCGCACTGAGGCTCGCGATGCCTGTTTGTGGGAAATGAAGTCTGAAGCGTATACATCGTGGTGGTATTCGGTGGGAGCGAAGGAAACACCTCGTTTTGTTCTCCTGCGTTCTGGATTTCTGAATTCCCTGCGAGGAAGGACTTAGTCTTTTGTGAGCAGAAAGAGGCATGACCTGCAGGATAGGTGCTGCTTCAGGGGCCGGGCCACCACGAGCCAGCCAGTGCCCCCCAGACCGAAAGGCTGCCCGGCTAACGCTGGTTTCAGGAGTGAGGTCTCCCTCTCCCTTCTCTATTCTCTTCAAATGTTCTGCACCCCCACCCCTAAGGTGCCAGCGTGCCCCCTCTCTGCGCCCATCCGAGTGGAATCTGCCAGGCTATGGGGCATGGAGGACTGAGATTGCCGGATTAGGGCTCTCCCTCCTCCTTCCCCCTTCCTCTCTCCCACCTGCCATCCCTCCTTCACCTCTCCCCTTCTTCAGTCCCTCCTTTTTGTCTCCCCTCCACCCCTTCTTTCCTCACCCCACAGAGCTCTATGACATTTGCCAATCCCTGAGCGCGGTTGGACAAGAGAGACCCACCTCCCGTGAGCTCTGAGTGTGGGAAGTCACTGAGGGGGTGGCCGTGCCCGTGGGGAACCCCTAGGAGGACACAGGCCAGGTCGTGTTTGTAGGGTACCTGGCACACATGGGGCTCTGGGTGGCTCCTGTCTCTCCAGAGCTTTCCGGTGGCAGTCAGTGCCAACACCTGGTGGTGTGGTCTTCCCCGTGGCCAGAACTCTGCCGGGGTGGTGCAGTGTGGTCTTGCTGCCTCGTTCCTGGGCCCTTGTCCTGAGCTAGCTCGCCCGTGTCCTCGGGTACGAGGCTCTTGGACTTCTCTTGAGCCTGCTGGGCTCTGCTGGGACCTGCTGCCTTTGCCTCCTACCCTCTCACTGCCAGGCTGGACCTGGCCCACCGCTGGAGTCCTGGGTCCCTGGAGCAGCCAGCAGCTGACCCATGCCACTCCCAGTTTTAACGGCAGCCCCCATACCCCAAACCTCCAGGCCGGAGGGCACATCCCACGGCTGACAGGCAGCCCTCCGTGGGAGCTGCAGAGCCCACCTCCCCAGCACCCACTGCCAGACCCAGGGGACCGGGCTCCTCTCCTCCGTCCCACTGCGATGCTCCTCCTCTCACTCTCAGAAGGGCTGGGTGCATCTGGGGCCTGGGCGGTGGGCACTGAGGCCGTTCTCAGCACCACTCATGCCACTTCAGTGCAGTATTACTGGGGCCCGGTGTCAGCAGGGCCGCCCTCAGTTTCCTTCTGAGTCGAATACAGCTATCAAACTAGTACAGGCCGAGTTCTCTTGATTGCCATATCCCTGACTGTCTCTGTCCGTATCTTTTTCTATATTTACGTGAACGGACTTCAAAATGTTTATGGAAAAGTGGAATCAAAGTATGAGTTTATTTTGGTCCGAAGAGATTGAAATCTGCATGTTTCTTCATAGTATGATTTTTCCATAACTGTCTCGAAGACCCCTTGCGACCTATTCACCTGCACTGTCTTCTATCGCTGTCTCTCACCCATCTGCCTCTCTCCAGCACCTCCACCTGCCCCTCCCCTCTTTTCTCTCTCTCCACAGCCTTCAGGTCACCATGCAGACGAGCCCCACAGAAGGCACACGCCCTCGGGGCCCCCATTTTCCATTGCTCCGTGGCTCCATCACTCACCCTCTGGCCAGTGATGCGAGCGGGGCTGGGTGTTTTCTTACCCGACGCGCCTCCCCACCCACACTGGCTCCCCTGGGTGGGGGCTCCCCTGGCTGGCTCGTCAAGTTTGCCCTCCTGTCTCCCCGTCGGTCCTGGCAGCTGCACAATCTGATATGACGCTGCCTTGGGAGGTTTTCGCGCATTGTCATCCTCTCTGTCCTGGCGCCATCCCTGCCCGGCTGCTGCCAAACGGAGTTGTCAGGCCCCACAGCGGTCTCACATGCTCGGACATGGCCAGGCCGCGTCCAGACAATCCCTACTGAGCACCAGGGAAGACACGCCAGGTCTGGTCGGACGGGATTGAGGCGATGTCTTGGAGGCGGGTGCTGTTTTCGGGGCTCTGCGTGAGAAAGCAGTCCTTTTCCATCGGACATCAGAACATTCGGGGCAGTGCAGCCGCTGCTGGAGCACAGACTTCCCCT
>NW_006159850.1:2352401-2354751 GCF_000334495.1 Tupaia belangeri chinensis | reverse complement strand
CCCCGTTTTTACGGGCAGCCCCCATCCCCCAACCCCCCAGGCCGGAGGGCACATCCCACGGCTGACAGGCAGCCCTCCGTGGGAGCTGCCGTGCCCACCTCCCCAGCACCCACTGCCAGACCCAGGGGACCGGGCTCCTCTCCTCCGTCCCACTGCGATGCTCCTCCTCTCACTCTCAGAAGGGCTGGGTGCATCTGGGGCCTGGGCGGTGGGCACTGAGGCCGTTCTCAGCACCACTCATGCCACTTCAGTGCAGTATTACTGGGGCCCGGTGTCAGCAGGGCCGCCCTCAGTTTCCTTCTGAGTCGAATACAGCTATCAAACTAGTACAGGCCGAGTTCTCTTGATTGCCATATCCCTGACTGTCTCTGTCCGTATCTTTTTCTATATTTACGTGAACGGACTTCAAAATGTTTATGGAAAAGTGGAATCAAAGTATGAGTTTATTTTGGTCCGAAGAGATTGAAATCTGCATGTTTCTTCATAGTATGATTTTTCCATAACTGTCTCGAAGACCCCTTGCGACCTATTCACCTGCACTGTCTTCTATCGCTGTCTCTCACCCATCTGCCTCTCTCCAGCACCTCCACCTGCCCCTCCCCTCTTTTCTCTCTCTCCACAGCCTTCAGGTCACCATGCAGACGAGACCCACAGAAGGCACACGCCCTCGGGGCCCCCATTTTCCATTGCTCCGTGGCTCCATCACTCACCCTCTGGCCAGTGATGCGAGCGGGGCTGGGTGTTTTCTTACCCGACGCGCCTCCCCACCCACACTGGCTCCCCTGGGTGGGGGCTCCCCTGGCTGGCTCGTCAAGTTTGCCCTCCTGTCTCCCCGTCGGTCCTGGCAGCTGCACAATCTGATATGACGCTGCCTTGGGAGGTTTTCGCGCATTGTCATCCTCTCTGTCCTGGCGCCATCCCTGCCCGGCTGCTGCCAAACGGAGTTGTCAGGCCCCACAGCGGTCTCACATGCTCGGACATGGCCAGGCCGCGTCCAGACAATCCCTACTGAGCACCAGGGAAGACACGCCAGGTCTGGTCGGACGGGATTGAGGCGATGTCTTGGAGGCGGGTGCTGTTTTCGGGGCTCTGCGTGAGAAAGCAGTCCTTTTCCATCGGACATCAGAACATTCGGGGCAGTGCAGCCGCTGCTGGAGCACAGACTTCCACTAAGAACCTTCACAGGTTGTTGTGAAAATCGAAATGGCTTTTCCTTTTAACCTCCCTGCCATCCTGCCTGCTCTCTCCCGCCCATGCCCATGGCCTGGTGCCCTGCGGTGGCATGGCTGCCTTCCAAAGCCTGGTGCTTGTCTCCCTTATCACCCCTCACCGACAAGGATGAACAAGGGCGCCCTGGGCAGGTAAGTCATTTGTGAGTCACGTGGCAATACTGGGTGTGAGCCTGTCTCTCAATTCCAAAGCTTGGGATGTTTACAGCCCCTCCCAGATCACGTGGGAAAGAATTCTTGTCCGAATGAGGAGAGAGTGCGGGGCAGCAGAGGTGCAGACAGGTGAGCCTCCTCCCAGGCTCCAAAGAACTGGCGCACGAGCTGCCTCCGCACGGGAGGCCGGGGAAGGCCTGCCATAGCCCTCTGCTCAGCTGCGGGCCGCAGGCCCAGGTTCCAGCCAGCCGCCTGACTGCGCACGTGTCCCTGTTCGCCCAGCGGCCCCTCAAGACGGTGCTTTTTGTCATACGCTGCCAGGACTGCTGACTTTTCCAAAGGGCCTGTGGTGACAGGTCCGGGGGTAAATTCAGAGCTCCCTCCCATGGCGGGGCTGTCCTGGTGCAACTGGCCAGGATCACTCTGGCACCTGCCCTGTGGACGCCGCGGGTCTGAGTGACGTGACGCACAGCAGCTCTGAGCGGGAGTCGGACTGGGCAGAAGCCTTCCGTGATGAGCCCTGAGTTGACCGGTGCTGTCTGGGGCCGCCTAGAGGTTTACGAACAGTCAAGTTCTCAGGCTGCCATCAGAAGTGCCCCGTGGACACCTGGTCCAGTGGGAGGAATCTGAAGCGCATCTGAGCTCCCAGACTGTGCTCCCAGACTGTGCTCCAGGCTGAGCTCCAGACTGTGCTCCAGACTGCGCTCCAGACTGTGCTCCAGACTATGCTCCAGACTGTGCTCCCAGACTATGCTCCAGACTGTGCTCTCAGACTGTGCTCCAGACTGTGCTAGAGACTGCGCTCCCAGACTGTGCTCCCAGACTGTGCTCCAGGCTGTGGTCCAGACTGTGCTCCAGACTGCGCTCCAGACTGTGTTCCAGACTGTGCTCCCAGACTGTGCTCCAGACTGTGCTCCAGACTGTGCTCCAGACTGTGCTCCCGGGCGGACTCCAGGCTGAGCTCCAGA
>NW_006159850.1:2351718-2352301 GCF_000334495.1 Tupaia belangeri chinensis | reverse complement strand
CCCAGACGCCACCCCCAGCCTGGCCCCCAGACGGTGTTCCAGACTGTGCTCCAGGCTGACCTCCAGACTGTGCTCCAGACTGTGCTCCAGACTGCACTCCCAGACTGTGCTCCAGACTGTGCTCCAGACTGTGCTCCCAGACTGCGCTCCAGACTGCGCTCCAGACTGTGCTCCAGACTGTGTTCCAGGCTGAGCTCCAGACTGTGCTCCAGACTGAGCTCCCAGACAGTGCTCCAGGCTGTACTGCGCTCCCGTGCTCCAGGCTGAGCTCCAGGCTGTGCTCCAGACTGCGCTCCAGACTGTGCTCCAGACTGTGCTCCAGACTGTGTTCCAGGCTGAGCTCCAGACGGTGCTCCAGGCTGTGTTTCCAGACTGTGCTCCAGACTGTGCTCCAGATTGTGTTCCAGGCTGAGCTCCAGACTGTGCTCCAGGCTGTGCTTCCAGACTGTGCTCCAGGCTGTGCTCCAGGTTGAGCTCCCAGACTGTGCTCCAGACTGTGCTCCCAGACTGTGCTCCAGACTGTGCTCCAGACTGTGCTCCAGGGTGTACTCCAGACTGTGTTCCAGACTGTGCTCCCCGACTT
>NW_006159850.1:2325222-2351636 GCF_000334495.1 Tupaia belangeri chinensis | reverse complement strand
AGACTGTGTTCCAGACTGTGCTCCCAGACTGTGCTCCAGACTGTGCTCCAGACTGTGCTCCAGGGTGTACTCCAGACTGTGTTCCAGACTGTGCTCCCAGACTGAGCTCCAGACTGTGCTCCAGGCTGCACTCCCAGACTGTGCTCCATACTGTGCTCCAGACTGAGCTCCCAGACTGTGCTCCAGACTGTGCTCCAGACAGTGCTCCAGACTGTGCTCCAGACTGTGTTCCAGGCTGAGCTCCAGACTGTGCTCCAGACTGAGCTCCCAGACTGTCCTCCAGGCTGAGCTCGCTGAGCTCCACCAAGCTGTCCTCCAGGCTGTCCTCCAGGCTGAGCTCCAGGCCGTCCTCCCCGGCACATGTGTGTCTTACCTGGCCCAGGACGGAACATGCTGGGGGCAGACTGCTGTGTGAAAACCCTGTTGAGGATGGCTCTTTCTCTCTCATGGAAGAAGTAAGAAGAATAATTTTAAAAAAACCTTAAAAATTTTTTTCACATTTCTTTCTATGTCAATTATATCCTTGAATAAACCTAGCCAGCCAACACAGCATATGCCATGGGGCAAATTCAGGGATCTTTCAAACATTCTTTAGAGAAGGGCGGTTAAGGAAGCGAGAAAAGCTGCAGTACTTCCAAGAGCCTGAACTCTTCCTTAAGTGGCACCGGGAGTAGTTCTTGGAGACGAAGGCCGGGACGGACGGGACTGGGGAGGTGGCTGCGGTGGGAGGAGGAGGCGGCACATGGGGGAGGTGTGAAGAGAAGCTCCTTTCTGTAAACCTCACTCTAACTAGAATAATAATGCAGACGTTCAGATAAGCTGTTCCCGTGAGTGCTAATGATTGTCATCGCTTAAAGAGAAACAGACTTGGCTTAGGGAGAACATGTGACCCCGCCCTCCCGCGCCTGCCAGACTGCCGACCCTCCAGTTCTGAAGCCAGGCCCTGCACTCCCTCGGGGCAGCTACCGAGAACATGGGCACAACACGCCCTGCGATGCGCCTCTGAACACCGCGGAGAAGCAGGGTCATGTCCTGCCCGCAAGCACCCCACGTCCACTTGAGCGGTGCCTGCCCTGGGGAGACTCAGGGCACGTTGGGTTCAGCCGCGCTGCGACCCCCAGCTTTGCTCCTACTAACTCTGGGCTCTTAGGCACACTCCTAAAATTCCGAGCCTCTGAAAAACGGGACTGAGAGAACCTCTGGGTGACGTGACTGCAAGGCCCTGGCACCGTGAGACGTCGACAGCTGCTGGCTCAACGGTGCGTTCTCTCTGTCCCCGGAGCATTTCTAGCGCATTCCGCCAGGAGGACAGAAAGCCAGCCCCAGTCCCTGCCCAGGGCCTGGCTGGCTTGGGGTGCTCTATCCAGGTGGGCTTTCCTGCTTCCGTTTTTCACGCTCCCCACCGGAGTCAGGTAACACAGGCAGCCCAACAAGGGGTCACCTTGTCAGGGAAGGGGACTTGGGACTTGCAGAGGGGCTGCATGGCCCAAAGTGGGGGACAGGCCCTGCCTTTGTCCTGCAAGCACTGCGCCGTGTCCATGCCCACGGACAACCTGCCTGGACCAGCCGTCCGTTTCTTTCAGGGTGGCGGGCACCACTGGAACGGGCTCCTTTGGCTTAGTGCCCAGCTCCATGCCCATCTGATGTGACGTCCAGGGGTCCAACAGCAGCACAGAGCTGTACCGCTGGGCTGAGGGGCGGCTTCTCCAGGAGCAGGAGGGACACTATGGGCCTGAGCGACGGAGGCCCAACAAGCTGCCCCAGTGACCTTTCAGCCACGCAGAAGCCGTTCATTCACAACCACAGCCGGGAGGGTCCTGTTCCTGGCCTGGGACCGCGCGGTCCTGCTAGAGTGTGTGTATGCAGGAGTCCGGCTCAGATGGAACGGCGCAGGCCTGAGGCTCAGACGTGGCCCTCCACCCGTGGCATGGCGTAGGTCGTGGCTCCTCCTTTGTCCCTGTCTCTCTGTCTCTCGTGGGTAGTTTCGGGCAAGGCGGATGCGCCCAGGCACCCTGTCAGCTTGCTGTGTGTGGAGCTAAGTACCTGGGGGCAGTCAGCAGCCCAGAGGCGGTCGAGACGGCTGTGAGCGAGAGGGGCCGGAGAGAGACTCCAGGTTCAATTATCAGAGTTCAGCGCAGCGGGACTTTTCCTAGGTCTCAGCGCAGACATCAAATGTGTCCACATGCCTTACCGCAGTGCCATGGCCCTCGGCCACCACTTGCCAGATGTCCCCACTGGAGGACCTGTCTCTCTTGTCCATCCTTTGAAACAAGTTGCTAAATCCAGCCCGCACCCTGGGGAGGGATTAACTCCACTTCCTGGAGGAGAGAGTAGCTAGTAATTACTTGCATTTTTGCATAAGGAAGACAGATACTGTATTATCACCCCTGGGCAAAAACGGGTCCTTGGGTAAGGAGGTAGGGAGCGTGGGATGGCAGCCCTCAGTGTAGACAGGATACCAGCGTCTGCTCCGCCTACACTGAAAAGCGTGTTTTCATTGGAATGCTGGGACGTCCTGAGGCTTGCGCTAACGTTGGGGTCTCAGAGGCTGGCCACCTTCCACAAGTGACTTAGTCACTCAGGTGAGTTCCTCAGGACGCAGAGGCTGGGACAGATGCTGGGACTCAGGTGGGCTGGTCATGGCCGACCCCGTTTCCACTTTTCCTTTTCCTTCAGTGCTCGAGTCCCACATTCCAGCCTGGAACTCAGTTGCCCGGCTAAGAACTACGACTCCTGGGCCAGCAAGTAGCGTAAGGATTACGTCTCTGGACTCCCACATACTCAACCATGGCTCGAGTTCCGCAGTTCGAGTTCCAGGGGCTTAAAAAACTCATGCCGGTGCATGTGCGTGCACGCCTAAAAACCCAAGAGGAGAATGGAGAAGGGTTTACCACGTGGCTATGCCCTGGGGGGGTTATTACTTTCTGTCTCTCTGGTGAGCACATGTACCCTATTACAAAAAAATCACCCTCTAAAAGAAGAAAAAATGAAAAGAACTATGATTCCCAGCCTCCCATGTGGCTCTGTTGGTCACATGACTTGCTCTGACCAGCAGACAATGCATGGAGGTAAGGGGTCACTCTCCCAAGTACACCATGGAGTAGGGTCCGTGGGGTGGATAAATGGAGGTGAGGGGTCACCATGGAGTAGGGTCCTTGGGGTGGATAAACGGAGGTGAGGGGTCACCGTGGAGCAGCGTCCATGGGGTGGCTAAACGGAGGTGAGGGGTCACCATGGAGCAGCGTCCATGGGGTGGCTAAACGGAGGTGAGGGGTCACCGTGGAGCAGCGTCCATGGGGTGGCTACAGGGGAAGGAAAAATTGGGTGCTTGTTCTTATTTTCTACTCAGTTAGAAGCTTCCAGTATGGGGGCCTTGAGTCAAAGCTGTCATCAGGGTGGCATCACAGGGCACCTCTGGAGAGCCAGGGATTCCGTCTCCCCCAGCGACCCAGTCTTTGGTGACCCCACACCCAGGACGACTCCGAGCGGAGCCCACCTCTTCTGGCCTGTGCGGGCTGAGCAGCCGTCTCCGTCCTGTGCACTTCTGAGGGTCACCGTCCCACGCTCAGATCTGCGGAGACTGCAGTGCCTCCTGCGTAGGCACCCGTGGCGCTGGCGGGTAGTGCCTCTCCGCCTGTTGTGCTTTGTTACCGTCACCGGGATTTCTAGCAGGAGGCAGGGCTTGAATGTCTAATTAGGTCCCCCCTCCCCTCCTTCTTCTCTTGCTTTTTCTTTCCTTTTTTCCGCTGTCGGTTTGTTAAGCTCTTAGTCGCAGTCCTAGCGAAGCTAGCCTTGAATGGCTGTTCGACAATTCCCAAATCTGGGACACGTGAGCCGGTTCAGGGCACAGGAATGAAGCCTGCCTTCCAGACCCGCCAGGGCAGGGGTCTGCAGTACCCACCGCGTTCCGAAACATCAAATAGGAGGGTCACTGCTGTGTGTCAGCTGTCAGAGCGAAGCGGGAGGCATTTCCGTCTGATTTCAAGAAAGGCTCACTCACACGGTCCCAGACGGGGAGGCAAGGCATCGCAGGCCCGCATCAAACCCACCGTGAGCTTGTCACTGACTCAGAGCCCTCCGCCCCCCAGGGGACCCAGTGACTCCATGGAGATGAAGGCACACGGAGCCCTGGTAACCGGAGAGCCCCGAGCCCTATCAGGTTACAGGCGGAGGCAGCTTCCCCAGAGAAGGCAGAGTATTTGCCCTCAGCCAAAAGACCCCCAAGGCCCAGAACCCATCAGCCGGGATCACGGAAGAGGAAGGACGTGCATGCCCACGCGGGCTGGGCGTGCACGTTCCCGCCGGCTCCCACGGTCCCCGCCGGCTCCACGCAGCAGGGGAGCCCGAGGCTGCAGGGACGGCGAGAGGGGCAGAGCCCACCGCTGCCTCACGGCGGTCGCCCTCGCTCACGGCTGCTCACGGCTGCTCACGGCTGCCCGCTGTCTACGCGGCGTGTCCGCTCCTTCTGCCCAAATGTCCACGATCCAGTCTGGCCCTCCCCGGCGAGCACTTTCTAAGGACGCGTCCTCTGACTTTCTATTAGAAGACTTTGAAACCAAACACCCCTTTTCATCCTACGTTACTTCTGCCCCTGGAACCGGTCAGTCTCTACTCGGCAATCCCACTAGACATTCCACTTCCGCTTCTGAAACACCGATAACCATGCGCAGAAGTTTGAACCCCGGCCAGGGAAGTCAGCTTCCAAGTTATGAAGGAGGGAGGCAGCAATGGGACAGGAGTCAGAGGGCGGCCGCTTGGCGGTGGCGGTCGCTCCCAGGGTCCTAGGCAGCTCGGTGGCCCGTCTTTGGCACGGGCTCAACGTGTGGCAGGTCTGGGGCGTGGGGTCACTGCGCGGATTTTTACGCGGTTTAAGTGCTCTCACTCATCTCTCGTAGGAACAAGCCCATGGAAATACGATAACGCTCCTCATGCAGGTGCCCTGTTGCAGCAGGAGGGGGTTGCCGACTCCCCTGAGAAGAGGGGGGAGCAGAAAGGGGGAGGAGAGGAGAGGGGTAGGGGCCTTCTGTTCCTTCAGCTAGGAGGCAGGGGTGGCGTTCGCTGTGCTCCAATGACATCCCCCCTTCCTCTGCGCTCTGCGGGTCCCTTGCATACCAGCTCCTCCTGGGTCTGACCAGATGGGAGCTGCCCTGACGGGTCGGGGGCGGGGGGCATGGAAGAGCAGCCTTCGCATGGGGACCGTCTCCGGGGGCCTGCCTCTGCTGGGCATGCACTGTGGTCCACGCTCCACCTGAGGGCCCTGGTGCTGGCAGGTGCTGGCAGAGGAGCCTCTGACCTGGGGCCATCCCTGCTGGCTGCCCACACTGGTGCCTGGGCCGCTCGTAACCCTCACGGCTGCACGTCACTCCTTTGTCACTTGCCTCCACAGCGGTACCTGGAGTGGGTCTGCTGCCCGGCTGGTGGGGGAAGGGGCCAAGGCAGCAAGGTGCCAGCAGCTGGGACCTTCCGGGGGCCGTGACCCGCAGAGCAGTGTGTTTTTCTGCAGAAGGGTGCAGCAGCTCTGGAGGCTGGTCTTCTGGGCCCAGCCCACAGGGGCAGCTCTGGACTGTGACAAGTGTTCCCTGTGGCTGCAGGGGGAGGGGCTCCTCTGCTGCCCCTTGTCCGTGTGGCCTCAGCCAGGGGTCACCACACAGCACCTCTTGCCACCGCCCGTTCACTGAGAAGCAGCGGTGGTTCCTGGCCCTGGTCATTGGGGGCCACATGCCTTCCAGAAAGCATCAGCTCAGGAGGTTCTGAGTTTGTGGCCAGAGAGCCCACCCTGATGGAGACGCTGGGAGTGACCGCTCACCCCGAAGGCCCACTGTCCAGGGCGCGTGTGCCGAGAGGAGGCTGGACGCCGTGCAGCTTCCGGGTGTCGCCGGACTCTCTGAGGTCCGCCGGCCAGAACCCTACATCCATCTGCAAAACTGCGTCAGCACCCCTTCTCTGGGAGAGCAGAAGGGGGAAGAGGCTGCGAGGGGAGGAGAGAGAGGAAGGAGGGAGACGCGTGGAGGAGACAGAGATGGCCGCCTGGAGGGACCGCAGCCTGGGGCCTCTGACTTGGAAATCGCTCGTGTTGGTTTGGTTTCTCCTGTGCGCATCCCAAGGAATCTTAAGTGCCCAGCTCCTGCCCTGGAGATGCTTATTATAATAAAGACTGGTGGGGGTGGGGACTAGGCCACCATGACATGGGACCGTGGGGCGGGGGCACCCTGGGGTGTCCTGCTGGGAATGGGGCCTGTCACAACTGGCCTGAAGAGTGACCGGAGCTGCCCGGGAGAAGTGAGTAGTGCTGCCGGCCATCCGCACGCCCACAAGGACACGGGGCAGATCCCCAGGGGCAGGGCCTGGGTCCTGCACATTTTACCGTCTGTCGTACCTAGCAAAAGGCCCTCGGTGCTCAGCAGGGCTGCGTGATGGGTGGAAGAAGTGCTGGTCGGAGTCAGTCTCCCCGGACAGGCAAGGAATGTAGCCAGCCTGGAAACCAGCACTGGGAAGCACCCGGAGGGCTGCATGGGAGGGGGTTACTCGAGTTGGGTTTTCAAAGATGACTAAGAGTTCTTCACATGCCAAGGAGCTGAGGACTTGAGCAGTCCAGTGAAGGATGTGTCGGCTTTGCCACCTGGCAGTCACGCGTGTCCTCCCTAAGGGCAGCTATGTGGCACGGCAGGACCAAACTTTGGAAGCTTTGTGAAGTTTATTTAGAAAATGGGGGAGGTGATGCCACAGACGTAGCGTGGCGTCCGATCGGCTGGATCGAGCCCCAGCGCTGCCTCGGCATGGCCTTGGCTGTGGCTCGCCTCTTGGAGCCCGTTTCACATCCCTCGCTGCCCGTGGTTGGGTCCCCCTAGACGACGTCGGGGAAGCAGTCGGCTCAGCACCTGTCCCACACAAAGCCGCGCTCTGAGTCTGAGTCCCCGCCCGGGGCCTCGTTAGCCGAGGGTCACTGAGGCAGGGCGGCTGGACAGGTCAGGGCCTCCCACTGAGGGGAGGCAGGCGCTGGGCGCTACCATGGTGGCCCTCACAGCCACCCATCTCGGCCACGCGCTCCTTTACAGGTAAGGCAGGAGTCCCAGCCCAGCTCCGTGGGGACGTCCCTTCTGTCCTGGCTCAGCACCCCGCACCCCAGCTCCTCCTCCTGACCACACGACCAGCTGCTCCTCGGTGCTACCACAGGCCAGGCCAACGTCAGCGCAGGGACACGACCAGTGCTACCACAGCAGGGCCATTGTAACAACCGTGTCTATGGAGCCCTCCTGGGTCCAGGGCCTCTGAGAAGCAACGGTGGCCCCTGGCCCTGGCCATAATGTCAGTGTCACCACGTACTCCCTACTTCCCACTGTGGAAACCAGGGCTACGCTGGCCCGAGGACGCAGAGGGTAGCGGGTACTCCGTGAGCTGCAGGACACCCCGGCCCTGTGCCTGCCTCGCGGCGCCTGGCCTCCATGACAGGCGTGATGCATGGCAGCTCCCGGCCCCTCCCACACACGCCACCTGTCCTGGGAGCCTGCGAGGAGGGGTATGTACCTAATCCCGCTACACACGAAGATGCTGGGGGTCAGCGATCGAGCCACCCGCTGCCCGTCGCCCTGTACTGGGGAGCCCTGAGGACACCTGTGCTCACAGGTCTTCACCCGAGCCCGTGGGCGTGAGGCCATAGACACAGCTCTCTGTGCGTGGGCATCCCCGGAGGCAGAGCCTGTGACGAGGACTTGGTGCAGCTGGCGTGCTGGGAGCCGAGGGGCCAGTGAGAGGGAATAAGAGAACAAGAAGGGACTCCTCGCGACACTCAACCCTGCGGGCCGCCGCGGCCCATCTCCAGGGGACCCGTGTGCGTGGGGGCAGAGCTCTGTGCCGTGGAGACGTCCCCGAGGCCCAAGCAGCGACGTGTCTGCCAACTTGGCCACACTGGCTGGGTGTCCCTGGTGGCGCTGGCCCCTGGCCCTCCAGCCTGCCCTGTGTGTGAGCTGAGCACAGAGCTGCACTCAGAGAAGGTCCTCCGCCCAGGAAAGGCCGGAAGCCACCAGCATGTGGGGGGCACGGACTGCAGATGAGCTGCAGGCAGTCTCCCAGGTAGGCTGCCCTCCCTAACCCCCTCTTGTACCTTTGGTACCACACCCCCCACAAGGAGCCTGAAATAATTAGAGTGGGCATGGTCCTTTCTGGGTATAGATGCTTGAGGGGCCCTCCTAGGCACCCACGCCCCAGTATTTCACTGGCGTCTGCTCTTCTTTCTGGAACGCGGGGGCCGGTGCCAGTGGGCCAGAACGGATGCTCTCACTGAGGTCCCAGAGGGCTACACTCCGTCCTCCCCTGTCTCAGGCCTGGCCCAGACAGCAGGACGTCAGGCCGGGAAGGTCAGACTTGTGTCACTGCGCAAAATCCCCAGTGACCGGGGCTCATCCTCAGACTCAGACCAGAGCTTCGACATGGCCATTGGAGGCACCGGGGACCAGAGACAGTTGCCCTGGCCCTGTGCCTGCCTTGCAGCGCCTGGCCTCCGTGACAGTCCTGGTGCATGGCAAGCCCTTCTCTGATGGCCAGCACCTGGGCTGGGGGGATCTGCACCCTGGCAGGCAGCTCCTGAGTACCTGTCTTGTACCAAAAGCCCAAGGCCTCAGGGAGCTCCCCTAAGAGCACCCCAACAGTCCGGGGGCGATCAGAGCCTTCCCGCTCTTGGCATTAGGTCCGGTGTGTCCGAGAGGATGAGAGGACATGAAGACACCTCAGGACAGTGTCCCTGGGCCTCAGCCGGTGCCAGGCACTGAATGCTTCACAAATGGGAACGTTTCGTTTCCACGGGAGCCCCATGAGCCAGCTCTCAGTCTCCCCATGGGACCCAGAGGGGGCTGAGGCACATGGCTTGCCTTGCTGACGGTACCCGGCCGGAGGTGTGGAGCCGAGACCCGAGCTCAGCTGGCTGACTCAGGCGTTCGTGTGTGAAACTGCCTCGCCATCTGGGCTCGGCTTTATTCTTATTGAGCGTCATGCAATTAGGAAAAAGTGAGGGCTGGGACCAGCAGGTGGCGTAATGGCTATGTCATTGGACTCCCATGTAGTCGACTGTGGTTTGAGTCCCAGACCGGGTGGCTTAAACTCACGCCAGGCGCGTGTGCGTGCGTGCCCAAGATCCCGAGAGGAGACCCCCGGGGGGGTCGATTTCTTGCTTTCTGTCTTTCTGTCTCTCTGTCTTTCTGGTGAGCGCATGTGCTCTAAAGCAAAAACCTCTCAAAAAGAAAAAAGAAAAAAGACAGAAAGACAGAAAGAAAAAGCAGGGTAACAGTGAGCTCCCCAGTCTGTCTACCGAGTGCAGGTGCAGACACCTGCTTCCTCGCCCAGCCCCACGGCAGTCCATGCCGTAGGCACCACTGGCATCTCCAGGTTTCAGGCAAAGCCAGCAATGGCTGCCCAGGGTGAGCGCCTGCCCCGCGTCACCCTGGGAGGAGATCAGGGTGGGAGCGGGCTAGGCCAGGTGGGTCTCCATTGCTGTGAGCAGGGCAGGTTTGTCAGCACAGACAGCAGGGCCTCCTGGGAACGGGTCCTGGAAAGAGCTCCCTGTCCTTCTGTAGGTGGCCGGGGACAAGGAGGGGCTGGGCGGGGCAGCGGCGCCATCGCAGGGCTCCCCTCAACTGGGCCTGTCTCTGGGGCCCTGGGAGCTGGGACTTGGGAGCTCCGGTGACTTTCTGGGCCCTGCTGTCCTGCTAGCTACTGCTGCACTGCTTCCCTGCCGGACAGTTTCTGCCTCCTCAGAACCTGGGCTTTTCAAACCCCTTGGGATTTCTTTTTCTTTCTTTCTTTCTTTCTTTTTTAAGTTTATTTACTTTTTCCACAGGAGGGGGAGGGGGTGGGAGAGAGAGGGAGCCACTCCCGACAGGGTCCCATCCCCAGCCTCAGCCAGTGGGGACCGAGCCATGTGCACGGCCTGTGTGCACAGGAGACTGTGGGACTCAAACCCAGGGCCTTCCCATGCGGCATCGACATTACGGAGCTTTTCGTCCCCTCTGCACCACTAAGGTGGCCAAACCTTGGGATTCCAAGATGCAAATCCAGACGGATCAGACAACTGCATGCTAAGCACATGCAGTTCTGCTCCGGAGGCCTTTGGGTCTGAGGGCAGGTGTCTTCCAGGGCAGGGCTCGCTGCGTCCTTCTCTATGGCCCTTGAAGCTGCAGCACCCTCTGCTGGTGCCTGGTTCAAAGGCATGTCCTAGTGCAAATTCTGATTGGTCTAGCCTATGTCAAGTCACGCCAGCCAATGGACTGGCTGGTTTTGGACTGAAGGTTGACCGTGGACCAATCAGATGTGGGCAAGGGGTCAGTGGTACAGGAGGAGGGTGGTCCTCACTTTACCGTAGGGGGATTCAGGTGTACCTGGGTCCCTGTCACCGAGTCAGTGCAAGACACTGAGAACAGCACTTCCTTTTCCTGGGTCTTGCTTTTCTTTCCTATTGTATGTCTTTCTCTAAGTCAGTTGCTGCCTAGAATGAAGTATATGATTCGATACTGGTTCCAGCGGCACATCCACCGGGGACAGCGTTACGGGTGGGAGAGACGCCTTGAGTCTTGGCGAGTTAGAGACCTCGTTACACCCTCTCAGACACCAACAGCCCAAGCAGACACGGGGGCGCAGCCCTGAGTGCTGTAAGCGAGGTTCGCGCTGGGAGACTGGAGCTTTACGCCCCACGGGACTCATGTCTTGGCCGCGCTTCTGTCCTGGGGCTTAACACGCCCCTCCCTGCCTGTCTTCTTTCTGCTCACCCCTGAAGCCCGTCTCTCTTTTAAGGGTACATCCATGATACACTCTGTAATTTTTAAACCGTTTGGTGCTAGACTAGAAACACAGTGGAGCCTTGAACGGCCTTTGCAAAGTCCTTTCTGTTCGTGGCTTTGAAGAGCAGGGTTATGTAAAGTAGTGATGGCTAACGACTTTCTCAGGGAATGGGCTGGAAAAATGGCAGATCAAACGTTTCTTGAGAGCGTGTGTGGGTATGTGCTGGGAGTCTGTTCTAGCCAAAGGAAAGCTCTG
Organism: Tupaia belangeri chinensis; assembly: GCF_000334495.1. Taxonomy (NCBI): domain Eukaryota; kingdom Metazoa; phylum Chordata; class Mammalia; order Scandentia; family Tupaiidae; genus Tupaia; species Tupaia belangeri. The sequence continues at coordinate 2,340,614 of NW_006159850.1, read as the reverse complement.
GCAGGTATTAATGTGAAGGAGAAAAAAGGGAAGTTTTGAGCAAAGTCATTTCCAGGAGAAAAAAAGAGGAAAAGGGAGAATTACAGCATGTTTTAATTGTGACTCGGAAACTTTATAAACACAATTTATACATGTATTGCTTATAATCACAGTCCTGGCCCGAGCAATAATTATGATAAATCCTTTGTCAACCCTGCTTAGAAGTCCTTATGAGGTAGTTGGAGACTCGTTCACATTCTAGACCACAGTTCAATGAAAACCCCATCCAACCCGCTTTGCATGCGGAATCCCACACGGCCTGCAATCAGATGCTCACCAAATCACACTTTTTCATTGCCAAACGCCTTGGCAGGTTAGCATAAACAAGTCTTGAACTCATTAAGCTGCATCTCCAGCATCTAATTAGCTCGCTGTCGTACATTTCAAGCACCGCACGTGAAGAGCTCCATTCCAAGGTATACCGATACGGCGTGGGGCCGGCGCCGCTGCCTCTGTCTGAAGTTTGGTTGTGAGGGCTCCATGCCAGCTGACTGGGACTGGCCCTGCTGGATGGGCTTGGACGTGGGGAGGAAGGGAGCGCCCTTGGCATGGCCGTCCTGAGGAGAACGCAGCCCCCTTCTCTGTCCGCTAAAATAGCACCGGGTGGGGGCTTGCAGTGAGCCCCCCACAGTCACGTCCGAGCAAGTGTTCTCTAATACCCCGGTACTCCTCGGGGACACCGCACCTGCAAACTCACTTGTCACCCAGACCGTGTCTTGATATCGCGAGCCGCCACCAGTAGATTATCTCACACTCTGACCTGCAGTGTGTTCATGGCAAAACCACATTCGGGAATGTTCCAGCTCACTTGTTCAAACTGCAAACTCAATCGCTTCAGACCAGGTGGCAGAGACTGGGCACAGGGACAGGAGGGCGATGCCTAAGCATGCCAGCTTGACCCAGCGGAGTCCTGGGAGGGAGGCTCCCAAGCACGTGTGGCCGGTTTGCAGCAAGGCGGGAAGGTGGAGACGTAGCCCTCTGCACGGGAAGGATGCACGCTCCGATCTCGTTTCAGGCTTTGAGGAGCCCAGGGAGCGAGGGTGCTGGGCCCGGCCCCCGTTTCACTGGTGGAGAAGCAGGTAGGGGGTATTGGGGGCCACGTGTCTTGGTAAGTACCTGTGATCAGTGAGGGCTGACTGGGACTGCAGCCCAGCTTTGCCAGAGTTCAGACCACGCCCTTTCCCCTGGGCCCCATGAAAGAAGAGAGAGGCCGAAATGTAGACGCAGACATCTCCACAGCAATGTTTTCCAGCGTGTGACTTGTGCTCTGCTCTGCTTTTTTCTGTCGTTGTTGTTTTAGGTTTTTGCTGTAGGGTGAGTGTGCTTGCCAGAGAGGGACAGAGAAAAGGAAAGTAAAACACCACCAGGGCCCCAGCCCGTGGGGGACTCGGCTCACGGTAGTCCGTGTGGGAACCCGAGCCCTTAACCACCATGCCACCTGCTGGCCCACCTTTTATTCTTGTGTGCTTTCTTCCAAAAGGTGCTGAGAACCCAGCGCAGGGATTTCATGGCCCGCCAGCGAGCTGGAACTCAGAGCCTCTGGGAATGACTCATGAACTCTGGCTCCGTGACTACGGACGAGCCCTTTGAGGGAAGAAGCGGAAAAAGATCACTTGCCCAACACCGGGACAGACGTAGAGAGGCGCATGAGACCTGGCTTTGCTGGAGACACTGGTGGGCGGTCAGGACTTGGGGTGTGGTGGGGGTGCCAGGGAGCGTGGTCCTGACGGGGCACGGGGTTCGAAGGGCCTCTCTCCCGCCACTCCCCTTTACAAAGAAGAGCTTGAGAGCAGAGGGCTGCTACCAGGAACCTACTTCCTTCCCTTGTTCAACCCTGCCGGTTTCCAGATAAAGCCCAGAAACTTCATCCTAGAGCAGAGCTGGGGGGCTGCAAGGAGGGGGAGACACTTCTCACCTGTGAGCTGACCATGGGATGAGTTTTTTTATCCCCCCCCAGCCAATGGACTGGCTGGTTTTGGACTGAAGGTTGACCGTGGACCAATCAGATGTGGGCAAGGGGTCAGTGGTACAGGAGGAGGGTGGTCCTCACTTTACCGTAGGGGGATTCAGGTGTACCTGGGTCCCTGTCACCGAGTCAGTGCAAGACACTGAGAACAGCACTTCCTTTTCCTGGGTCTTGCTTTTCTTTCCTATTGTATGTCTTTCTCTAAGTCAGTTGCTGCCTAGAATGAAGTATATGATTCGATACTGGTTCCAGCGCACATCCACCGGGGACGGCGTTACGGGTGGGAGAGACGCCTTGAGTCTTGGCGAGTTAGAGACCTCGTTACACCCTCTCAGACACCAACAGCCCAAGCAGACACGGGGGCGCAGCCCTGAGTGCTGTAAGCGAGGTTCGCGCTGGGAGACTGGAGCTTTACGCCCCACGGGACTCATGTCTTGGCCGCGCTTCTGTCCTGGGGCTTAACACGCCCCTCCCTGCCCGTCTTCTTTCTGCTCGCCCCTGAAGCCCGTCTCTCTTTTAAGGGTACATCCATGATACACTCTGTAATTTTTAAACCGTTTGGTGCTAGACTAGAAACACAGTGGAGCCTTGAACGGCCTTTGCAAAGTCCTTTCTGTTCGTGGCTTTGAAGAGCAGGGTTATGTAAAGTAGTGATGGCTAACGACTTTCTCAGGGAATGGGCTGGAAAAATGGCAGATCAAACGTTTCTTGAGAGCGTGTGTGGGTATGTGCTGGGAGTCTGTTCTAGCCAAAGGAAAGCTCTGGCAGGTATTAATGTGAAGGAGAAAAAAGGGAAGTTTTGAGCAAAGTCATTTCCAGGAGAAAAAAAAGAGGAAAAGGGAGAATTACAGCATGTTTTAATTGTGACTCGGAAACTTTATAAACACAATTTATACATGTATTGCTTATAATCACAGTCCTGGCCCGAGCAATAATTATGATAAATCCTTTGTCAACTCTGCTTAGAAGTCCTTATGAGGTAGTTGGAGACTCGTTCACATTCTAGACCACAGTTCAATGAAAACCCCATCCAACCCGCTTTGCATGCGGAATCCCACACGGCCTGCAATCAGATGCTCACCAAATCACACTTTTTCATTGCCAAACGCCTTGGCAGGTTAGCATAAACAAGTCTTGAACTCATTAAGCTGCATCTCCAGCATCTAATTAGCTCGCTGTCGTGCATTTCAAGCACCGCACGTGAAGAGCTCTATTCCAAGGTATACCGATACGGCGTGGGGCCGGCGCCGCTGCCTCTGTCTGAAGTTTGGTTGTGAGGGCTCCATGCCAGCTGACTGGGACTGGCCCTGCTGGATGGGCTTGGACGTGGGGAGGAAGGGAGCGCCCTTGGCATGGCCGTCCTGAGGAGAACGCAGCCCCCTTCTCTGTCCGCTAAAATAGCACCGGGTGGGGGCTTGCAGTGAGCCCCCCACAGTCACGTCCGAGCAAGTGTTCTCTAATACCCCGGTACTCCTCGGGGACACCGCACCTGCAAACTCACTTGTCACCCAGACCGTGTCTTGATATCGCGAGCCGCCACCAGTAGGTTATCTCACACTCTGACCTGCAGTGTGTTCATGGCAAAACCACATTCGGGAATGTTCCAGCTCACTTGTTCAAACTGCAAACTCAATCGCTTCAGACCAGGTGGCAGAGACTGGGCACAGGGACAGGAGGGCGATGCCTAAGCATGCCAGCTTGACCCAGCGGAGTCCTGGGAGGGAGGCTCCCAAGCACGTGTGGCCGGTTTGCAGCAAGGCGGGAAGGTGGAGACGTAGCCCTCTGCACGGGAAGGATGCACGCTCCGATCTCGTTTCAGGCTTTGAGGAGCCCAGGGAGCGAGGGTGCTGGGCCCGGCCCCCGTTTCACTGGTGGAGAAGCAGGTAGGGGGTATTGGGGGCCACGTGTCTTGGTAAGTACCTGTGATCAGTGAGGGCTGACTGGGACTGCAGCCCAGCTTTGCCAGAGTTCAGACCACGCCCTTTCCCCTGGGCCCCATGAAAGAAGAGAGAGGCCGAAATGTAGACGCAGACATCTCCACAGCAATGTTTCCAGCGTGTGACTTGTGCTCTGCTCTGCTTTTTTCTGTCGTTGTTGTTTTAGGTTTTTGCTGTAGGGTGAGTGTGCTTGCCAGAGAGGGACAGAGAAAAGGAAAGTAAAACACCACCAGGGCCCCAGCCCGTGGGGTGGCCAGGCCGCAGTCCCTTCTCCTCTGTTCTCCTCTCGGGAGTCGGGGCGCGCATATACGCATATGCACCCAGCGTGCTTTTTAAGCTGCAAGGCCTGGGACTCAGCTCACGGTAGTCCGTGTGGGAACCCGAGCCCTTAACCACCATGCCACCTGCTGGCCCACCTTTTATTCTTGTGTGCTTTCTTCCAAAAGGTGCTGAGAACCCAGCGCAGGGATTTCATGGCCCGCCAGCGAGCTGGAACTCAGAGCCTCTGGGAATGACTCATGAACTCTGGCTCCGTGACTACGGACGAGCCCTTTGAGGGAAGAAGCGGAAAAAGATCACTTGCCCAACACCGGGACAGACGTAGAGAGGCGCATGAGACCTGGCTTTGCTGGAGACACTGGTGGGCGGTCAGGACTTGGGGTGTGGTGGGGGTGCCAGGGAGCGTGGTCCTGACGGGGCACGGGGTTCGAAGGGCCTCTCTCCCGCCACTCCCCTTTACAAAGAAGAGTTTGAGAGCAGAGGGCTGCTACCAGGAATCTACTTCCTTCCCTTGTTCAACCCTGCCGGTTTCCAGATAAAGCCCAGAAACTTCATCCTAGAGCAGAGCTGGGGGGCTGCAAGGAGGGGGAGACACTTCTCACCTGTGAGCTGACCATGGGATGAGCATCACAGAGCTCACGCACCCTCAGAGGGGAGTCCAGCTCCCGCAAGGACATGCATTCATTTCTGTGCCTTTGGGTCGGCCAGTTTGTCCACGGAAACCTATGTAGATTTATTCGTGTGTGTGTGTGCGTGTGTGTATGTGTGTGTGTGCATGTGTGCGTGTGTGCATGTGTGTGTGTGCGTGTGTATGCATGTGTGCGTGTGTGTGTTTTACAATGACATACGTTTATTTAGGGTTAAAATAACCTTGGTAAATATTTTGGAGCTCTCTTTTACCCTACCACAAATAAAACATAATGAGCCCGACGTTTAGATATTCCTCTGATTTTTCTCAGTAGACATTTTAGATAAAAGACAAAGAGTTTCTTATTTTTGGGTTCATAAAACATTCTACATTTATGGCTTCATTTTTCTGAAATCCAGATCAAAGCCTGGCTGTGAAATTTTACTGTCCCACTGCTCACGGGTCTGTTGACTTAGTGCATACTTCAAAAATCCCTTCTCCCCTCTACACCCTCTGACCACCTCACTGGAAAAAAGGGTATTTGCATTTGATACTGTTCAGGACCCTCGAGATGCAGCTCGGCAGGGCGGGGTGGGGGGAGCCGAAACAACATTTTCCCGGGCTCTAATTAAAAGAATTAGCCTTATTCATGGCAGGCCCCTGCTCCCAAGCTCTGCCTCTCCGCAGTGCATGCTGCTTTTCTGTGGAATGCCAGGGAAGCTGTTCCCAAATAACCTGTGATGCCTGTCCCCCCCCCGGTCCCCGAGATGCCTTCATGATCTCTGTTTATATTAATCCCCAAAGAACTAAGCTTCATTTCGTTTTATTTGGGAGAGAAACCCGGCAGAGGAAAGTCCAGGAGACGCGAACGTTTCCGTAAGTGCCTTGGGTTCTGCGTGTATTTCAGGCTGACAGCTGAGATAAAGAACCCCTTGCGGTCTGGTGTTGGCGATCATTTTTCAGTGTGTGTGGGAAATTGAGCATGGACTGTAACCGGGTGGTTCGGGAGACTGGAGTCTCACAGGCCACAGCGAGGGGCCCCAGCTGCCACTGTGAACCCCCCCACTGAGCCTCGGCCACCGCTTTGAGGAGCACAGGACGCAGGAAGCGTGGCTGGAGGAAGCGAGAAGGGGGGTGGTCGAGCTACGGCTTCTCCCTTTCCCTTGGTCCTTGAATTGCTCTGTCTCTTTCCACCCACGTGGATAATCCCTGGCTTCGGTGGTGATGGGAAGGACCGGGATGGACTACTACGAGCTATCCCCAAGACAATTCCAGCAGGACCACAGGCCAAAGCAGGGATGAGTCATGAGGAGCGCCGGTCTCGTCCCACTTCCCTCGGCGACGGCAGCTCCCCCTTGGCCCACAGCGGAGTTGAGACGCCCAGGATCTGCTCTTGGGCAGAGCCCCAACTTCTGGCCACTACTTCCCAGACGGCAGCGGGCCAGTTTGGTCTCATCCCCTCTTGTAATTCCAAAATTCTCTGCAAATAATGTCAGTGTGGCTGCGAAGCCGTGGGGTGTTGAGACCCTCAGAGCAAGGGCAGCATCCTGTAGGGGCCCCAGAGGCCACATGGACATGCGGCGAAGCTTCTCCAGCCTCTCCGGAGCCATTCCCAGACGGCGTTTAGGTTGGGGGAGTTCAAAGTCTTTAGAACAGCGGTCCCTACACATTTTGTTCCCAGAGCACCTTTGCAACCTTGGCAAATTATTGAGAGCACCAAAGAACCTTTGTCCATGTGGGCTGTATCTACTGATGCTCACTAGTCAAAGCTGAAGAACTTACAGAAGTTGTCTTGATTAACACGAACGATAAGCTCATAACCTAAATAACACCTTTTAAGATGAAAGAATAGGACCGGCTCCAGAGCGTTAGGTGCCGAGCAGAGGAAGCCGGTCCCACAAGGTCGGTCATGGGCTGAGTCTCCGTCCTGTGGGTTGAAAACTGCACAGGGCGGACGCACAGGTGCCCGGGAGGCAAGCGCAATGTGGAATCTGAAATCTCATCGGTAAACTTCTCATATTCTGTTACCGGAAACTCATGGGTCTGTCTGGAACTTCTGTACCAGTGGACGATTTTATAGCATCTTACGCTGGTCATCTGGCAACTATCGGCCCACCGAATTATTCAAATCCTCCAAATGTTGGTTTACATTTTATCGTTGGCCACAAACTCTTTATTATTGTCCTTAAAGTGACAGGTTCAGTTTGCTCATTTCCAAGAGACAGTCTGCCAAATGCCCGGGCCTAAATAATCGTGTTGGTGTTCCTGGCCAAGCAAAGGGCTCGTGCAGCCACAGCCGGATGTCTGTCCATGTCCCCCTCCAGGCGACCCAGTGCTTCGGACATGTCCGAGGTGCCTTGTGCACACCCGTAATTCCATCGCACAGAGCGCTTACTAGGATTTTGCAGAAACGTGGGTACATCTTGCACGCCAGCCAGACCTTCCTCTCAGACAAAGTGCTCTTCTGGTGACAGGTAAATTAGCAAGTGCACACTGCTGTCAGCTATCCAGACAGTAAACAAAAGTCATTTATAATCTTTTTTCTTTTGTGTGCATGTCACCCACTCTTTATCTGCCACTTTGCCCCCGCCCTGTCACTGGCAGCCACACCAATCCTCTTCAGCCCTCTCAACCTCTGCCATAACCAGCCCAAACCGAGGGGCGGACTTCACACTGAATGCGAGTTCACAGCAGGGGGACGACAGGGACCAGGGCTCAGTTGCCCTCATTGCCTTGATGTGTCTTCAGGGGCCAGCAGCTTCAGGAAGGCTAGCAATGTCTCAGTGTTACCTGAGTACGGTCTTGACCTCTCCGAGCCTTTGGGGGGCCTCAGAACCCTGGTTCATGGGACGCACTTGGAGAACACAGCCTGAAGTCTAAGCCTTCAGATACTGTAAGTCAGGCTCGTCCCCCCAGCTTACGGGCAAGCCGCGTGCTCCACTTAGAGAGGGTATGGCGCCAGGGACACAGGGTTCGTTTTATTCCAAAAGATTTACTGAGCACCCACCACGTGCCAAGCACTGCCTTAGGTTCATGGGGAACAGGCAAACAGACCAGGACAGAAGGTAAGTGGATTCAAGCTCGGGTTCCTCCCCTGGGCAATGGTGGCCCCCCGAGAGGGGAGGCTGCTGGATGGCAGAGCTGCGCTTTCTGAGCTCCTCCGTGTGCTATGCCAGTGCCTGCACCTATGCATGGTCATCACTACATCTCTCTCTGGATGCCGTCTGTCCATTCCGCCCACGCACTGAGCACCACCTGTGTGCAGGCTTGGGCAGGGATGCTCTGCCTCCGGGGCTTCCAGTCCAACAGAGGAGCCAGGCGTCCGTCGGTAAGCACCCTTCTCATAGGTCGCCAGCTGGATTGGACAAAGAAGAGCAAGTCAAAGGAAGCAATAAGCCCCGTCCCAGGTCAGGAGGGCGAGCAGAGGGCGCTGGAAGCTGTCAGGCCGAGGCAGGACGGCACCTGGTGTGGTCAAGGCAGACGGTGAGGGAGACGCTGGCCTCGGGATAGGCCCCTCTGTGCCTTGTACGCGGGTCATTTCCTACCATCGAGAAGCCGGTGATGATTCTGCATAGAAACCTGATCCCATTAGAGGCTACCGTCCTTGTCCTGTCGGAGAATAGCACATTGGGGCAGAGGCAAGAAGTCTTCAATATTTTCTTGGGTAACTTTACCTATCTGCTATAGAGGAGTGAGAGCAGCCCTGGGAGGGGTGTGTGTTCCCAGTCAGCCAGATGAAGGTGCCATCTTTCCTGGCTTGGTCTCAGGGTCTCACCTTGCCTCACCACGAAACCATAAATTGGAAAAACCCACCCCTTCCAGAAGAAGTGAGATGCTGAATCTTGAAATGAAGAGGCGAGGCCGAGAGGGAGAGGGTCTCTGCCAACTTCCTAGGGCTTTGGTTTTAACACATGCAGATGTGCAGCCACTTAGAGCATTTGCTAATGCCTGCCTACTTTACTGGCCATTTTTATTTTAGAGAGAGATTTTTGCTACAGGGCATGTGCACTCACCAGGGCGATAGAGAGACAGAAAGTAAGAAATCACTGCCCGGGGGGTGGGGGAGGGATGGCTATACCACAATCCCTTCTCTTCCATTCTCCTTTCAGGATTTTGGGCACACAAACACACATGTTTGGTGCAAGTTTTAAGCTGCTGAGTCTGGGACTTGAACTTTGGTCAGCTATGTGGAAGTCTAATGATGTAACCATTGTGCCATCTGCTGGTGGTCTTTACTGACCATTTTTAAAGTGGGGACAGAGTTAGGAATTTGTTTGAGTAAGTAATGAAAATTATGAACACTATTGTCAGAGAAACTCACACAGCATGCAGATCATCTCTCTACCTATCTATTTAGCTGTTGATACATCAATTTGTTCATTTACCCATCTATTCTCCATCTATCCATTATCCAATCATCTACCCAACCATCAGTCTATGCACTTTCTGCTTTGATAGGGTGTGTGGTTGGTTCATAATGCCAGATAAAAACAGTGGCATGGTGTGTCTTGTTCCTTCCTAAATTACAGATATTATTTGAGCTAAGTTTGGGATTGAGGTGCATTTCCATCCTTCTCCGCTTTCTGAAGTCCAGAAAATGGCAGGGGCATCTCTTTGACGCACTGTATTCTTTCATGCTATCTGGAAGGAATTCTTCTTTCCTCTTTCTGTGGAAACAAGAGCTGGGTATAAAAGTTCCTACAGCTAGCACTAAACACTTTAGAATTTCCTTTCCAATTCCAGATTCAATCCAAGCATAATTTCCTGCACTTTAACTAGATTTTCATATTCTTATTTGTGTGTCATGAGTGCTAGATAATGGGGAGAGAACTATTCTTTTAATAAAGCACAGCAACCTAGTGACAGTGGCACACTTTTCATGCTCTGAAGCTCTAGGGCCACTGTGTAAACTGAGCAGCCTGTGCTCCACTCAGTGATACCTGGTGAAGGAAAGACCAAGTTGGATGTCAGCCAAGGAAGCTGGATTCTGACCCTCCTACCATTTGTCAAACCTCATGCCCACACAGACAGGGGCACTGTCTGATTCACACAAAAGAATATGGCTTAAGAGAGTGGTGACATCTCTCCTATTTATGGTCCGATAGAAGGCTTTCTGCAATGCTGCAGGGGATGTACCTTATGCTGATTGAGCTAAGCTTCAACCATGCTTCCTAGGATCCCTTTACTACATAATTTCAGGTTAGTGTGGTCCAGAAGACACTTTTCACGTAGGATTTGAAAGGCAGAGAAACAGCAGCCACATCCTTACTGTGTTTGGAAGGTCAGTAAGGCACTAAGTGTGGCAGTTGTTTTTGCCTTCTGCCCTGACCTGCAGGCTTCTCTGGACAACTCAGGACAGCCACTGCCCACAGCCTCTTTATTACCAGACCCCAAGTGGTAGGGACCTTACCTACCCAGGAAGGAAGGGACTCATCGCTTGCAAGCATCTGCTCTATGCCAGTTGCCAGTTCTTTTTTTTTTTTTTTCAGTTTTTTTTTTTTTTTGTTTTTTCAGTTTTTATTTTTTGGAGAGGTTTTTGCTGTAGGGAGCGTGTGCTTGCCAGAAAGATAGAGAGAGACAGAGAGACAGAAAGTGAGAAATCACCGCTCAGGCATGGGACCAACAATTAGTGTAATGGCTATGTCGCTGGACTCCCATGTAGCCGACTGTGGTTGGAATCCAGGACCCGGTGGCTTAAACTCACGCTGGGTGTGTGTGCGTGCGTGCCCAAGATCCCAAGAGGAGACTGGAGGAGAAGGTGGGTGGCCATGCTACAATCTCTTCTCCTCCATTCTCCTCCTGGGATCTTGGGCATGCACGTACATGCCACTGGTGTGAGTTTAAGCCACCAGGCCTGGGACTTGAACCGCGGTCAACTACATGGGAATACGGTGACATAACCATTACACCCACTGTTGGCCCCAGTGCCCGTTCTTTATCTGTTCTATTTCTGAATTCTTTTCAGCATTTTTATTTTGATTAATTGAGAATCTAAAATAACCAAAACCATGGTGGGGGGGCAGCAGGTGGCACGGTGGTTAAGGGCATTGGACTCCCACATGATCGACTGTGGTTTGAATCCCAGACCTGGTGGCTTGCTTTCTCACTTGCCCTCTCTCTCTCTCTCTCTCTCTCTCTCTCTTACTCTGTCCCTCTCTGGGCAAATTTAAACAAATCAATAATTAAATAAAGTTAAATCAAATAAGTCTTTAAAAAACAAAACCACAAGAAGCAGCGGGAAGTTGTGAGGTTGACTAAGCCCTGCTGCCTCGGTGAGGAGGTGTGGCACGGAATGGCGCTGGGAGGGGACAGGCCTTGGCGCCACTCAGCCTGGTCTTCCCTGACATTCGTGTTCAGTAGTGAACTAGGTTTAGAAAATGCTTCTTGGAAAACAAAACAATTTGGGGTTCAAATAATCTGATTCATTAGCACAAATATTTCCTGCTCATGAGGGCTTAAGTGCATGATACCAAGTTAGAGACTCTTGGAGTGCTAGAGTAGAGAACACGCGAGCTCAGCATCTTCCCAGCTCGTGGGTCATGCACGACTTTCCTGTGAAGTAGCGGAGACATGCTGAATACACATACAGACGGTGGTTTGGGATCAGCCCGAATTCTGGAGGAAGTCTCCTTACCTCCAGATGGTCCCAGCAGCCGGCGCGGCTGCCGATACTGTGAACAGGGCCATCTGCTGCCAAGGTCTGCCTGAGGATCTAACACTTCATGCCCATAGCACTGTTACGGGGTATCCTCATCTGTCTCCCGCTACGGATACTGACGCTGCAACACGAACCTTGGCCGAAGCTGCCAACCTGGTTTGTGGTGGAGCCGTGACTCAAAGCAGACCTGCCAGACTGACACAAGCGCACGCTCGTCCCCACAGCGCGCTGCCTGACTCAGGGCTCCCGTGTTCTGCTCTATTTTATCAACTCATTCCTTGTTCACTCACATTGCATTCTTACTTGCATCTTGCGTTGTATCCCCTCTCCAGCCTCCTAGTTCCATCTCCCCAGCTGGACTGGGAGCCCCTGGAGGGCAGGGCGGCCTCTCATGCCCGCTGATTTCTGCGTGGCAGCTCATTGCGCCTCGTTTCCGGTGGGCGCTCAGCAACGACCACGGATCAGATGATCGTTTCTGAGATGTGCTGTTCCCCTCAAGGGCTCTGCTTCCAGGATCTTGAACGTCTGTCCCACGCCCTTTGAGGTAGGGACAGACGCAGCATGGGGTGCTGTTCTCGGCGTTCAGTTCCCCGCGTCGGCACACGGACACTGTGTCTGATCCACCAGGAAGGGAAAACGTTTCCTTACCGCGAGTGGCAGAGCAGATCTGAGCCATCTAGACAGGCAGGCTCCACGGACGCTCACCCCAGACAAGGATCAGCGGCTTCCTTGAATCCCGAAGAACTTGGAAAATGTGATTTTTGTCAATCTGTTCACTGTCAAGCTTTTGCTGTGTGCTCAGCACCATGAGCTGTTCCAGAGAATTCCAGAGCTTCGCCCTGAGCACGCTCCAGTCTGTTGAGAATCTACTTAATCAGTCTCTCTGCTACCGACCTTTCCAAAGCTGGGGGGGCCCAGAGCACCGATTCACAGCATGGGTATTTCACTTTGAACCCACTTCCTATCAGGTTCTCTGCGTTTCTTACTCTACCAAACCACGAACGCCAGTACTTTTCTTTTTCAGAGGGTTTATAGGAATTTCCAAGTTGGTAATAAAAGGCCTTGGCAAAGTAAACAGCAACTTCAGGATTTCTGGAGTAGGTAAGGCTTCGAGCCTATGACCAGTGCGTGTAGTTCATTCAAACCAACCATCTGGCCACCGCGCCATGGCGGTTGCTAAGGAAGCTCTGTATAGAAAGATGAGGGAAAATGGATTTGGACAATTCTGTCTACTGGAAGAGGGGCAGCGAGGACTTCTGCCCATCACACAGGCCTTTGAAAATGCAGCGCAGAGAGCACTCTTCTTCCAAGACGCTGTGCGCAGGTGCTGGAAGGTCAGGTAGAACCCCTTTCAAAGTTACGGTAGCAATGGCAGCTGTCCTGTGGACGCTGTCCTGGGGGCAGGTCACGCTGTAAGGAGCTCACAGCCCAGGCGCCAGGCGGCGGAGGATCTGCACATCGTGCGTCTTGTGAGTCGCAGACCGAGGAGTCAAACCTGTTTTTTGAACCCAGAGTCTCTGCTCTCATTCGCCATGTATGGATTCATGGATCCGAGGTTCCTTGGAAGAAAATTCAACTGAGAATGCTCACTTTTCTACCCATCCCAGTGTGCACACGTCAGATGGCTGGAGACGTCAGATGTCGCTGCTGCCTGGTCTGCGCTCACACAGACAGCTGCTCCTCCACTCCGGCTTTCGTTGGATAGACATGGAATTTAATTGTTTCTCCTGTTTGTTTGCTGTAATGCCAGAGGGTGTGTGTACCCAAGAGACAACGTGAAAGAGAGCAAAAGAGAGAGAAAGAGACAGAGGACTCCCTAACTGGGCCCTGGGTCCCGTCACACAGTTCTTTTCCCACCAGTTCTCTTCCCACCCTGCATGTTTTTCAAGCTGCTGAGGCCAGGAACTGAACCCTCATTGCCACGTGAGACCCAGCTTTCTCCGCACAGCATTTAATTCACTGTGCTGTGGGGCTGGGTGTTTGCTTGTGGGTTTTTGTTTTTGTTTTTTGCCTTTTTTTTTTTTTTGCCATGCACTCACATTGCCAGGGAGAGACAGTGAGGGACAGTGAGAGGGAAAGCGAGAAATCACCCCTCAGAGGGAATAGCCACGTGGCAATCCCTTCTTCTCCGTTCTCCTGTGACTTTGGGCATGCACACACATATGCCCAGTGTGACTTTCAAGCCTCCAGGTCTGGGACTCAAACTGCGGTCAACCATGTGGGAGTCCAGACCCTTAGCTACCACACCACCTGCTGACCCGTTTGCTTGTTGTTATTCTAAAACTGTCCTGATAGGAAACAGCCAGTTTAAGTTCAGGGTTCTGTCTCAAAACATTCCAGTTAACATAGCTCCTGGTTTTTACCAAAGTTCTCTAAGAAAAAAGCCCCACAGTCACTGTATCTGCATAAAGATTCCCACCCAGTGGCCAGATGGTGGGACAACTGGCCCCTCACCGGCAGGTCCTGAGTTCACGTCCCAAGGCCTCCCTGACATGGTGGTGCATGCACACGTGTCCGCTGGAGGCGGATCCCGGCCGGGGAGTCCCGTTGGTGACACGCTGTCTTCCTTCCTCTCTCATGGAAGACGTGGGTGAGTAAGCTTTAAAGTCTCTCGTCTGGCTTCAGATACAGAGCACTGTGCCGGTACGTGATGACGTAAAAATGTCACCTCACCCCGGCCACCGCAGTTATGCTGTCGTGAGGTCTGCGGTGAACTCACCCTAATGCTCATTTCTCCAGATTGCTCCTTTGAGATTCCAGAAGCGACTGAAGCTAAGCGTTTGTGGGCAGAGCGAGCTTTGCGTCAGTCTGCCATCACAGCACTGTCCCCTTCAGCCTTGGGGAGTTCTTCCCACTTGTTCTGTTCCCAACCTGGGATCCCGGGATCCTGGGACCTTGGCTGACTCAATGCTCCGTCCACTGGACGTTGAATCGGTCGTTCACGGGCAGCCCTCACACTCCTCCCATTATGGACGGTGGCCTCAGGCGCCGAGGTCCCATGTGATGCTCTTCCAGCCAGGGTCGGAGAAGCTGCTTCTGCAGGCAGGCCGTGCCACTGGTTCCGTCCCTGGGTCTGGATTCCTGCAGGGACCTTTGCCTCTTTCCTGGTGCTTTTCCACCTTATTTACTTGGGGAAAAGCACAGAACATATGTGAGTTCTCATCTGCTTCCAGAACTGTGCTCGCTGCGTGCTCCCTCTGCGTCTCCACCACATGGCCCGCGTCTAGTCCCCTTGCCCTAGCCGTTTGGGAGGAAGCAGGAAGGGCTCTCGGACACCGTGTGCGTTTCAGCCCAGCAGACTCGACCCACCGAGGGATGTGGGGCATCCCTTCAGTTGCGTTCACCTCTTTATTTTCCTGAACCATTCTGGAGCCTGTCTGGCCACAGTTCTGTTCTCTGGAGCTTGTGGCTGGTTGGCATTGGCCCTGGACAGGAGAAAATTCCTCAGGGAAAGCACAGGATGTGACAGAAAGCTGAGCTGGTGACTCAGGGGTGGGCTGGTCTCTGTTGTGTCCAAGTGCAAGAGTGCTGGAAGACTATGGGCAGGAAGTGGCATTGTTGAGTAAGGGGGAGGTCCCTGCCCCATGAATCATCACCCGCCACAGTCACACCTTGGGGCACAGACAGAGCGAATCCCAGAAAAGGTTGTGGAGGGGTTCATGGAGAAGGGAGCGTAGAAGCTCGTTTGGCTACTTTCGAGCAGGAAGTTCTCCCATACCGCAGTGCATTTTAAGGAGAGACAACCGGAGCTGCAGTCTGAGACGGGTCCTTGACAATGGGCCCTAGGACTGCAAAGACAGGTGGAAGAATGAGGATGTGAGATGAAGGAAGGGGTGGGGAGGGAGGAGGCCCAGCCAGGCCTAGGCTGTAAGTGCGGTCCTGCTG
>NW_006159850.1:2316253-2324772 GCF_000334495.1 Tupaia belangeri chinensis | reverse complement strand
TGAAGGTGACTGTGGCTTGGTCCTCCCAGTGTGGGGTCACATTTCAGAGCCGCCCAATAAGGGTGCAGCGTTGGGGGAAACTCCCAGCACGCGAGGCTCTGCACAGGCTCCAAGAGCACTGTGAGGGCAGTGCCTGGCCACTCAGGTGTTGGTCACCGGGCACCTGGTGCTCGAAAGTGGTCAGGCCGGAGGGCACGCGGAGGCGTGGAGGGCGCGCGGGGGCGTGGAGCTCAGAGCAGATCGGGCTGTCTCCTCTCAACCATGTGTGTCGAGACGCCCATTCATTTAGCTTGGAGTCAGCAAGAGGGAGTATTTACACCTTGGGAATGGGCAAAAGCTACTATTCAGGGCTCTCCGCACTGTTTTGGAGAGCCTACTGCTAAACAGTTACCAGCCTGGGGGGACACTGCCATGGCAGGTACGGCCCACTCCGGGTACCAGGCGCTGCTCCAGCACGCAGCAGCTGGACTCGCGCTCGTAGGGAGAACTATTTACTATCTCCGTTACGAGAGGGGGACGAGGTGCAGGGAGGCTAAGTGGCGAGTAGGGGCAGTCTGACAGACCCTGCAGGGCAGGGCTGCAGCCAGCACTGTCACGCCCCAGGGCCTGTGCTCCTCGCCCGCAGTGCCCAGCGACCCGGACCGTGTGGGCTCGCACGGAGACCTGTGCTTCTCCTAAGGAAGAGTGTGCGCATGCCCTGCAGCACGACGTCGTCCCCAGATGCCGGCCGGGAGGTCTGGCCGAGTAAACCGAGGCACGTGCATGGCGGGCACTGTACGGTTGCCAGGACACAGGAGAAGGTGTAGTCCCAACTGCCGAGCAACAGTATCTGGGGAAAGCGGGCAACACCCAAGAGAAGAGAGATGGAAGGACAGAATGGAATGTCCATTTTGCCATGTTTTGGCACCACACACAGACTTCTGTCCCCAAAGACAGAATTAAAGGGAGAGCGCGCCTGCAGGGCGGAGAGGGGAGCCTTCGGAGTACCCGCCCTCATGGATCAATAGTTTCGATCATCAGAACTTTGTCAACCCTCGTATTTTGTTATTTGCAACTTTGAAACTCCTAAGAACAGAGGACGGTGTTTGGGGATGTGTGGGCATTTGCAATGGCGGTCTTCGGCAGGGGCATTTCCCGCTTCACCTGCAAATGTGCCTACAGCCGGGAGCTGCTGTGGCATGCATGCATTGCTGTGAAGAAACAGTAAGGGCTACGACGTGCTGCCTGGTCCCCACGGACAGGGGTGGCACGTAGGCAGGTCGGGGCTCCTGTGGGTTCTGTGTGCCAATGTGCAGATCTGGGAGCGCGAGGAGATGGCGGGGCATCGTCCAGGGGTTGGTGGTTCCTGGGTCATCGTCAAGAGTTGAGTCTTTCCAGGCGGCAGAAGGGAGCTCTTAGGAGCCCCCAGTACCGACATTCCTGTAACTAGGATCAGGTAGTGACCCCACACAGGGTCCCGAGACATGGCGATGGCTCTGGGTGAAGACGGGCTCGGCGTTTGTTCAGCCCTTCATTCTGTCACTGCAGAGCCTCCCCCGGGGCCACAGGCTGGCTGGAGAGAGACAAGTCGACAGATAAGAGCATGTGGAACCAGACGGCACTTCCCTTCCCACTGAGTGGCCCAGCCAGGCTGCGGTTCATGAGAACAGGCTCTCCCTGGAGGTTTGCACTAACCCCCCTTTCCAACTGGACCGGGAACACCACCAGCTGCCCTGGTGTGGTCCAGGGAGCTGCATCTATCCCGACAGCAGCTGGAAAGCCTGGAGGTCCGGGGACACAGGGCAGGGTGCTCTGGAGGGTGCAGTAGCAAACACTCAGGGCCCCAGGCTGTGGCGTGGTCGTGCTGCCCAGTGTGCCAGCAGGCCGGGGCTGGTGGCGAGTGCTCAGCCCAGAGGTCCGCGGTGGGTGTCGGCACCATGATGCTGAGGTACAGAGGCGGCCAGCTCTGGGGCCCTCAGCCAAGCGCCTCCTCTTCCATCTGTCTGTACGGCCGCTTTGGCGGAAGCACGGCACTGGGAATGGGAGGGAAGGATGCTGCCTGGGAACGGACAGATGGACGGACCGAGTCGGAGCCCCATCTCTGCTGTCCATCAGCCGGGTGGGGGGTTCTTTAACCCTCTCCAGGCCTCAGTTTAACCTCTTCCTTTTGTTTGTTTGTTTTTTTTTTAAGTTTATTCATGTATTTCTTTTCTTTCTTTTCCTTTCTTTCTTTCTTTCTTTCTTTCTTTCTTTCTTTCTTTCTTTCTTTCTTTCTTTCTTTCTTTCTTTCTTTCTTTCTTTTTTTTTTAGAGGTTTTTGCTATAGGGCATGTGCGTTCGCCAGAAAGACAGAGAGAGACAGAGGGACAGAAAGTGAGAAATCACCCCCCAGGGGGGATGGCTACTCCGCAATCCCTTCTCCTCCATTCTCCTCTCGGGATCTTGGGCACACACACACACACGTGCCTGGTGTGAGTTTAAACCACCGGGTCCAGGACTCAAACCATGGTCGACTACGTGGGAGTCCAGCGACATAGCCATTACGCTAACTGCTGGTCCCTCTTTTTTTCTTTTCTTTTTCTTTTTTTTTTTTTCATGTATTTTTTCAATGAAGGAAAGAGAAAGACATCCTTAGCAGGGTGCTCATGCCACGGTCCACCCGGCCTCAGCCTGAGTAACAGGCACACGCATGCACTCCCGTCCCACTCAGGGGTCCAGGCTGTGAGCCAGGCCCTCTCCCACGTGGTCCAGGTGTGTTAGTGCCGTACCACCACCCAGGCCCTGAGCGCCACGTCTGCACTGAGAGGCGAGGACAGATGGCGGAGCTGAGGGCGTCCATCTGAGCCTTGACCTGCTCCGAGTCTGCAGAGCCGTGACTGCGCCTCTCTGAAGGTGAGGGCTCCAGTGAGTGAAGCCCCACTTCGCGTGGGCCGCTTTTCCTGCCTTCACGCTCTCTGTTGGATTATCGGCTCGCGCTGGAAACACTGGCTTGGAAATGCTGGACACTGCTTGTGCTCTCTGTGAACTTGCGCTGCACTTCGACGCACTTCCAAGGCTCGCTGCCGCCTTTCAGTCTGGGGCCTGTCTGTCGTGCGGACGCTGCAGCGGGGGTGCCAGGGCTCAGCCTGTCCCCGTGAAGGTCACTCACCCTGAGCCTTGGTGCTTCATCTTTCAAAAGGGCCTAATAGCCTTTCTTATTTTGTAATTACATTTTTTCTTGGAGAGATTTTAGCTCTACTGTGTATGTGTGCTTGCGGAGAGATAGACAGGAAGTGAGAAATCACCCCTCTGGGGGTCAGCACATGGCAATTCCTTCTCCACTACTCTCTGCTCGGGATTTGGGGCACACACACACACATGTACGCACACACATGCATGCACACATGTGCACATGTGTACTCATCATGAATTTCAAGCCTCCAGGTCTGGGACTAGAACCATGGTCGACCACCTGGGAGTCCAGTTCCTTAACCACTATGCTGGCCCCAGGCCTAATACGCTTTCCCAGCTGGTCACTGGGGACCTTGAAGAGCTAGCGAGGGAGTGAGAAAGCATGGGCGAGTGTTCTCCTGCTGCGGGATTCCAAATGCTCTCCCTGAGCTGCCGGGTCCCTCCTTGCTGCGACAGTGCTGGTGCGTGGTGGCCTTTGCCAGGTATGGCCGCGTCATGCAGTAGTGAGCACCTTCAAGCGTCTGCCTCTTCCCCCTCCTCTTCAGGGTGCTCCCATAGCTGTCACCACGGGGCCTACCAAGGCCAGCCCCTAAAACTGCCAAGGCCATACTCAGAGCCCCCTTGGCCCCAGGCCTTTGCACAAACCCCGCTCTGCACCCAGATGTCTGCTGAGCTCGCGTCCTCCCTCTGCCGTCTGTGCTCAAGCGCCAGTGGGCTTTTGGCGCCTGGTCTGAGACTCCGTGGGGCCGGCACCTGCTCCTGGTGTTGTCGTGCCGTCCTGGAGTGACACCCTGACCCCTGCCTTCCTCATCTACTTCTTCCTCTACAGGGGGCCTCGGCTGTCGGGCCTCTGCTCACAGCGTACGCACCTGCACCCAGACAGCTCCTGGCTCGTGGCAGCACGCAGTACCCTGTGGAGGAATGAGTTCCAGACCCCAGCACACAGAGGAGCCCCTCCTGTGGGCCTGGTTACAGGCTGTGGCAGGGTGCCCAGGCTGCTCCTGGTCCTCTGGCCTCCTGTCCCTTCCTGCCTCCCCTGCACGGTGAGGCCCTGTCGTGTGCCCGCTGGGAGATGGGCAAGAAGGGACGGACGCCCCAGCCAGTCCATGGGCCTCATTCGGCTCCAGCCCAAGGGCCCCTGTCCTGGGCACACGGAGGACAACGTCGATTCCCTGGGAGAGGCCCCTTCCTGCCCCTCACATCAGCCCAGCCCGACATTCAGGCCAGTGACAGAGGTGCGGAGGCAGAAGGACGGGCGGGGGTGTTTTCTGATGGGAGGAAAAGTGCAAGTTTGTCCTTCTGTCCCAAGACAAACCCGGGAAGGAGCCCCCACCCCACCCCCTGCCTGCCGTTTGGGTCCCTGTGCCACCTTAATCCTGGTCACAACCAAGAGGTCTCTTTCTTTCTTTCTTTACTTTTTTCTTTTTTTTGGAGAGGTTTTTGCTATAGGGCGTGTGTGCTCGCCAGAAAGACAGAGTGAGACAGAGAGACAGAAAATGAGAAATCACCGCCCCCCCCCCAGGGGGATGGCCACGCCGCAATCCCTTCTCCTCCATTCTCCTCTCGGGATCTTGGGCATGCATGCACATGTGCCCGGGGTGAGTTAAGCCACTGGGTCCGGGACGCAAACCGCGGTCGACTACATAGGAGTCCAGCAACATAGCCATTATGTCAAATGCTGGCCTCCCCCCCCTCCCCCCACTTGCATTTTTAAGGGCAAAATTAGGGGCAGAGGGCCCAGGCGCATGATCAGTTCAGTGATTGGTTGAAGAGAGCGTGGTCACCTCCTGGGCATTCTTGATTGGTGAGGCCTTCGATAATCAAATTCCTCTTCAGGTGTCTGGAGCCGTTCAGCCTGGAGTCTGAGCTCACAACCCGCAGTTTCCAGTCTATAAAACATCTCGCATATTGAAATGAAAACCTTCTTTCCTTTAAGCGAGAGTGTTAGAGGTGAAATGGCCCTCGCTCAGGGTCCATGTTGGTCATTATCACAGCCAAAGTCTGAAGACTACCCTTACTCTGGGCCATTCCGATGCAAATGGACTTTGAAAATACCTGAGGGGGTCCTTGCTCAGTGTCACCGCTTGTGACTGTGCAGCTGGCTGGTGTCTGCGTGCGCGTGCGTGTGCATTGTAGGTGTGTGTGCGTATGTGTGTGCACGTGCGCAGGGCCCAGAGAGGGGGGATGCCATTGCAGCATCTGGAGACGGAGGTGGACCCTCGGGCCCAGGGACATTCCCACGCTGCTCGGTGTCGCGGCCGCCATGCTGGAGGCTCTGCTGAGAGACGTCAGGGATGGACACTCTCCCAGACGGCGGGTGGCCTTGCTCGGAGTCGCCTGCGAAGAACTGGGCGGTGGGGCCGAGCACGTGTCCCACGGGCTTTCCAGAAAGTCTCTCCAGCACCATGACCCAGTCCTTCCCGCAGTCTGCCGTCCCGAGAGCCGAAAGCCGGGAGAGCCGGTCCCAGGCCAGAGCCCCAGGGAGATAAACGGCTTCTCATGCTAGTGGCCGGCCCCACGCTGGCATTCTTACATTGTGCCTGAGTCCGGTCTGTTTTGCTTTCTGTCTCCACAACAATTACGAAGATTTATTTTTTATTGCCCGTTAACTGCCAGGACCACACTTCCTTGCTCTTCTTAAAGGAGCAGCTGTGCTCTTCGCAGGCCTAGGCGCACCCCTTGCAAAAATGAAAACAGACAGGCTGAACTTAACCTTCTGGAGACGGGTGATCACCTCCCCTGCGACCGGGCCAGAGGGGCTTCTGGCTCTTTCCTGCTCCACAGACGGTTCCCACAGCCACTCGCTGCCCTACGAGGGCTGTCCCAGTGCACGGGATTTGAGAACCGCCCTCCTCCGGGGGTCGCATGGAGCACCCCCGGGGCTCACGAAGCACCTGGTCTCATTGGGGACGGGGAGAGTCGAGGGGTGCCGAAATGGCGTTGGGAGCTGGTGGAGATGAGCCGTCTGTCTCCCTGCCATGTGGTGGGAGCGGCAGGCTGTGCTAGCGAGCTGGCAGGAACACCCCTCTTCAGGGTTGCACCCACTCTTCTCCAGGTCCCAGCTGTTGACCACGGACAGCCACCTGCCCTCTCTGGGCCCCAGTTCCATCACTAGAAGGTAGAAGTTATGGCAGCGTCTGCCACCCTGGGCTGTGAGGACTCACTGAGACCACAGGTACTTGGGGGGCTGCACAGCCTGACCGTGCACCTGTGGGTGCTGGACCGCGGCCTCCCAAAGCCACCCGCGTCCTAGTCCAGGGACCTGTCTAAGGGCTACCTTACACGGCGAAAAGGACTTTGTGGGGGCAAGTTCAGGGTTTCAAGGTGGGCAGGTTTTCCTAGATTATCTGGGGGCCCACGGTTCCTGTAAGGGGGAGGTTGGAGGGTCCAGGCCATTGGAGATGGATGATAGAGGGACAGGACCACAGGCTGGGGACTGGGTCTGCAGGCAGGAGAAGCAGGACAGGTCTCCTCCCGGAGCCGGCTGCAGCCGGGAGCACCGGGACTGTAGAGACGCGGTGTGTACTCCTACGCCGCCGAGGTCATGCTGGTCGTTGCCGCATCGCAGGGACCAACACGGTGCCGCCCATCTCACTGCTGTGCTGACAGCCGAGGACCGCACACTGAGCCCGCGCCCAGGCCACTCGGGCTCCATGCTGGCCTCCACCGCCCTGAGGCGGCCCACCCACTCACCTGTCCATTCCTTCCACCATCCACCCATTTCGTCCCCGTTCGCCCCTGACCGTGTTTCTCCTTCACCGTCTGCCTATCCGCCATGTCTGTCTCTGTCCATCCACTCGCGTACCCATCTATCCATTCTCCGTCCATCTGCTCGTCCGTCCGCCCATCCCTACTCCCTCCTTCCTCCACTCCTCACCTACCCACCCCACCCGCCTCCCACTCTCCCTCCACCCACCTTCCATTGCTCACCCAGGCCCTTTCACCTCCCATCCATGTATTCACTCGCCCACCCCCTCCTCTCCTCCCTCCTCCAGCCCGGAGCACTAGGAGCTGGCTTGAGGCCCTTCCCTGGGCTGACCTCTCCGGTGTCCGCGTGTCACACAGCAGGCCTGTTCGTACCCAGCAGCCGGCGTCATCCTCCACGCTGTTTCAGGCCATGCCCCCCCAACGTCCCCTGTTCAAACCAGCTGCCCCCCCATCTCACACCAAAGCCTGTGCTCTGCCACCAGTCTCTGCCACCCCTTCGTCACGGGCTCTGCCTCCTGCTGCTGCCCCTCTGTGGAGCGCCTCGCCCAAGGAGTCCCACGACTCACTCTCACCTTCTCAGGGCCCCTCCCCCTTCCCAGATTCTTGTTAACATCTGTATCCTTATTATTTATTTAAATTTAGATGTTTGCCATGTGCTTACCAGAGAGAGAGACAGAGAGAGAAGGAAAGTGAGAAATCACCCCCCAGGGAGGATGGCCTCGCCACAATCCCTTCTCCTCCATTCTCCTCCGGGGACTTTGGGCACGCACGCACACGCTCCTGGTGTAACCTTCAAGCTGCCGGGTCTGGGACTTGAGCTGTGGCCGGCCGTATTGGAGTCCCGCGCTGTAACCACCGTGCTACCTGCTGGCCCCTACGCTGGCACTTAGCTGTTTCCCCTGTTAGGAATAGGCTCCCTCAAGGCAAGGGTCTTCACTGCTTCGTTCCCGCCGTGTCTGCTGTGCCTGGCACGTCGCAGGTGCTCAGTAAATGCGGACTAAATGAGTATCACATGCCTAAAACCCAGGCTTCAGCACAGCCCCGCTTCACTGTGACACTTGCTGACCTCACGCCCTGCTCGCCCCGGCCGCCAGTCGGAAACAGGCTCCTCTCTCAGCCTCTGCCTGGTGGACTCCTATTCATGCCTCAACGCCCATCTCCTTCCCAGGTCTCTCTGGTTCTTTTATCTCAGGTGTCTCTCTCGTGCATTCTGAAGTACCAGCGCTCCATTCCACTGGGGAGCCTGTGTCATTTAGATGAGAGGCCCTGGCTCTGGGCAAACGGCTTCGGCTGGGACCCGAGCTCCTGGGTGTGCAGGTGGGTGACCGCAGCCGTTCCCACAGCACAGAGCCGGGGTGCCCACTAAACAGGGCCGTTGAATGCCTTACTGAGGAGGCGCTGGTCACCTGGGCTTGCAGAGACAGAAACACACACAGGAAACAGACCAGCTGGGTCCACAGAGTGAGGGCACTTCGGGTAAGCAACAAACACTTTGTTGAGCACTGTTTGCAGAGAAGCCCTGGGACTCCAATACGAGGGCCATGGGACCACCTCCTCCCTGGAGCCCTCTGGATTAGTCTCCCTGGGCTGCAGTAGGGAAGGTGCTCACCCGGGGCCTGGCTCAGGGCTATGAGCCTGAGGCCCGGTGAGACAGGTTCCTGC
>NW_006159850.1:2313825-2315466 GCF_000334495.1 Tupaia belangeri chinensis | reverse complement strand
CTGGTGGGTGCGGCCACCTTGGGCTCTCCCGGTGCGTTCAGGCACTGGGGCCTCTCCTTCCACCTTCACCTCCTCTCCCCTGACCGTGTCTACCCGCATTCAATGGCCCCTTCTTAGCGGGCACCAGCTGTCGCAGCTTAGGGCCCGCCCTGAGGACCCGGTCTCGGCTGCTCATGCTCACAATGCCCTGTTTCCGAGAATGGTCCCCTTCGAAGGCCCTGGGTCAGGACAGCAGGCCGAATGGGTAGGACACAGTTCAGCTCATGACCCCATCCTCACCCCACCCTCCGTCCCAACTCTCGCCGACATGTCCCTCCTGAATCTTCGAGCCCCTCTGTAGCCTTCTCCCAGCTGCCATCGCCGGGAACTTCATGGAGGCAGGAATTGCCTCTCTGTACGCAACCATATCCCTGACACCCCAAAATGGTGCCTGGCACCTAGTAGGGCTCAATGGTATTTGTGCACGAATGAGAGAGTGGACTCCTGGGTGATGAGCTAGACGGAGCATCTCCACCCCCGCCTGGCCAGGGCCTGGGGAAAACGCTTAGGAAATGCTTGGGAAATGGAATCACTTTTTGGTCCAGCGGCAAAATTTCCGGTGACTCAGTAAATCACTTTAACTAATGAAGGAATAACCATCCCAGAGGACCAGAAGCTTCAGCTACTCAGATTATTTCTGAGTTCCTGAAAAGTGACTCTTCAAAGCAGGAAGGCCCTGGGGGCCACCGCTCTCTAAAGGCTGACTTCCATCCCTTAAGTAGCGCACTCTGGCTCCCAGACAGGATTTGGTTGTTACAGAAGTAAAATTTAGGAGATTTACAGAAGTAGGAGGGACGAAGCCATGCGCCAGCCACCGCCAGAGCTCCGGCTGCTGCCTCTCTTCCGGGCGTTCTTATGGACTTGTTTCCATGTGATGATAAACACACGGAAAGGTAATTGGGCTGCTCCTGACATGCAGGTCCGTCTACACAGCACCCTCCAGTCCCCAGCACCTGAACTCCACCTAGCTGCTGCCAGTAGGGAACCTGAGTGGGGCTGCAGAGAGGGGGATGGGGACAGGCCACATGCGCTCGATCAGTGTGAGAAGAGGGGACCACGGGGACCAGACCAGGACGGGGTGCCCACACGGACGGGAACCGGCCTTCCCGGAACCCCAGGACGGGGTGCCCACGTGGATGCAGCCCGCTGCCAGAGTCCTTCCCAGCCTTGGCTCTGGTGCACCCACAACTTGCACTTTTCCAATTATGAGGCCCTTCTGCAGCGCGGGTGGGAACGCGGCGGCTTCCCACGGGGAGCCGGCTCTGGGTCGCGACGGAGACAGGCCAAGGGTGTCTTGGAGGAAACGGTAGACCAGATGGCTGAACGCAGGGCCGGTGGGGCCATGTGGGGTGCTGATGTCATTTCTGAGAAAGAGTCAAGAGCTATTTATTATGTTTTTCAGACCACGTCTCCAAATTGTCTCTTTTTTCTATATAAAAATTCAGATTTTATCCGAAAGCGGACGTTCCAAACCCCAAACCATGAATCCAGGCTTGCTTGAAGGCCCGCCCTGGCGTCGGCGCCCAGCGCTGGGTGCAGACTGGGAAAGGCAGGTCGCCCGGTTCAACCCACCGCAGAGCCTCAGCTGGCCAGCGGCGTGGG
>NW_006159850.1:2302933-2313446 GCF_000334495.1 Tupaia belangeri chinensis | reverse complement strand
CCCGGGTGGGAACGCGGCGTCTTCCCACGGGGAGCCGGCTCTGGGTCGCGACGGAGACAGGCCAAGGGTGTCTTGGAGGAAACGGTAGACCAGATGGCTGAACGCAGGGCCGGTGGGGCCATGTGGGGTGCTGATGTCATTTCTGAGAAAGAGTCAAGAGCTATTTATTATGTTTTTCAGACCACGTCTCCAAATTGTCTCTTTTTTCTATATAAAAATTCAGATTTTATCCGAAAGCGGACGTTCCAAACCCCAAACCATGAATCCAGGCTTGCTTGAAGGCCCGCCCTGGCGTCGGCGCCCAGCGCTGGGTGCAGACTGGGAAAGGCAGGTCGCCCGGTTCAACCCACCGCAGAGCCTCAGCTGGCCAGCGGCGTGGGTGGCTTTTCAGTTGCCGCTGGCCTGCTGGGGCAGGGCAGGGCAGGGCAGGAGGCTCCATGGAGGGGATTCGGCTTGCCGGAGTGGCCGCCGCTGTCCGAGAACATCACCACGTGTGCTCGGTCCCATCTGTCTGGCCGCGCGGGAGGCTCAGCCCTGGCCGGCTCACTGGGCGTCAGCGAGGATGCCCTGTCGACTGGCACTCAGTTCGAGCGACAGGAGAGCAGCAGGGGAGATGAGGGGCGGAAGGGACGCCCTTCACGGTGGGGCAGAGAGGGTTAACAGTCTGGAAGCCCCTCCTGGGATTCCCCTCCCTCCAACTGGGAGGCTCGTGTCCAGAACAGGACCGACAGTGCCCTTCTCAGCCCTTCCTGTCGCCCCGCAAGCCCCCGATGGGGACCGTGTGTCTGCTAGCTGGCGCACTGTGGCTGACAATGCTGCTGTCCACAGGAGCTCTGGGCAGCGGTGGCGGAGGTGCGGCTGCGAGGCCCAGGTCAGCTTGAGGGGTTCGCTATGGCTGCCTCAGTTCATCATCACGTCTCCTTTACACGTGCGGAGGCTGAGGCCCGGGGAGGCGAAGGCCAGCCAGCCGGGGAGCCCTGGAGCTGGGGCCCAGGTGGGCTGGTGGGTGCTGGGTGAGGGCCAGCGTGGTGGTTGAGCGCGCCCACGCAGATCTGTCCGTGATGGAGCCCTTGGGACCCACCAGTACAACCTGATTTGGAAAAGGGGTCTTCAAAGCCGCCTCTGAGCTGAGGTCATGCTGGACCTGGGGTGGCCCTGGGCCCCTGGTGAATGTGCCTGTGGGAGGCAGAGGAGACACAGGGCGGGGGAGGGTGCAGACAGGGACTGGTGTATCATGTGTTGACAAGCCACGGAGCCCTGTGGTCACCAGCTGCTGGGGTGAGGCCTGAGTCCTGCTGGGTCAGCCCCAGAAGGGTCAGCCCCACCAACGCTGCCATTCTGGACTTACGGCCTCCGGAACTGAGAGAAAAGAGAATCCTGCTGCTTCCCGCCTCGCTCTCTGGCCCCCTCCACGGAGGCTGTCCGACCCTGCCCCTTTCATCCCTTGTGCCTGGTCACATGGGGGAGATTCTGGTACCAGGGTGGTCCCTGAAGCGGGGGCTGGGTTAGTGCCTTATCAGTCTCCCTGCACTGCTCCTAGTGAGATGTGCTCTGCAGGAGAGTGCCACCCGCCCAGGCCTGGCCAGCCACGTGCCCAGGAACCACACTCAGCCCAGCACGCGAGGCTGCCTTCCCACTCACAGCACTGGCCGGGGTCTGGGGCTCACAGCCTGGCTGGAGCACATGAAGTAGGCGTTTTAGTAACATTGTTGTGTGACAGAAGTGAAATGGAGAAAATTTACAGCAGGAGGAATTAAGAAGTCATCCATCAGTCCCAGCCTGCCCCACCGCTGCCTCTCTGCCTGGGCTGGCTCTGCTGGTCTCTCTGTGTCTGGTTCTCTCCCTCCCCTCTCCTTCTCTCTCTCTCTCTTTCTCTCTCTCTCTTGTGCTTTCTCTGTCTCTCTGGCTGTAGGGTGATTGGACAGTCGAAAGCTCCCAGAACGAGTGTCCCTGGGGAGACTGGCGGGGGCTGCATGGCTTTTTCTACCCTGGGGCCGCAAGCACCACTCTCCACGCCTGCTCAGGAGCCCACCGCTCCCCATGCACGTGTGGGCAGGGCTGGTCTGCCCTCGTAGGGAGGATGCCGTGGAAGGTGCAGGCTGGAGTCAGGTCCTCCCAGGCTGGTCCCGGTCCTACCTGTTCCCCTGTGCCCACCCAGACCTTCCCTTCCTCCTGCTCCCGAGGCTCCTGGCAGGACTCCATGCCAGACAGCCCCGTTGCGTGCCCATTCTGGCCTGGCCTCAGAGGCTGTCCCCAGCACCTGTGACAGCTTGGCCTGGGCCGCCCCTCTTGAACACTGCAGCGTGCCGAGGAAGACGGCTTGGGCAAATACGCGGGATGGCACTCCTCCTGAGACGTGGCCGCAGGGTCGTCAGACCTCTCGACGCCACGCTGGTAGCAAGCACCCCAGCATGTATGTTTGGGGTGTCGGAAACACAGCCTCGGGGCTCAGCCAGGTGTGACCATGGGCTTGCCCGAAGTGGGAAAAATGCAGTCTGTGGATTCCCAGTGCAGGTTTTCATTTTTAACGTTTACAACCAATAAACGTTGGCTCCAGCGTCAGCAGGCAAGAAGGGAGACCATAAACCTCTCCAGAGAGAAGAGAGAGGGGCAGAAGGGAGTCTGGAGCAGAGCCCTGCTCAGACCTGATCGCATCCCTGCACGGGACGCGCTCGCCTACCAGGTCCCCAGCTGAGGTTTGCGTCTGTCATCTCACTGGGCCCTCAATGCCCCTGTTACCCCATTTTAGAGAGAAGGAAACAGATTCGAGGTCAATGTTAGCAGCAGACAGAGCCGGCCATGCTTACCCCTGCTGTTGAGTGCACAGTCCATGTGGTCACACTCCTGTCACCCCTGCTGTGTTTATCTGTGGTCACACTCACGCGTTAGAGAGCACCTCCACAGGGTAGGGCGTGCACGACCCTGCTTCCAGCCCTCCAGCTCGTCCGGACTCTGGCCCCCCCCCGGCTCACCTCCGGGGTCTTTTCAGACTGCCCTGGGGACCTGAACCTAAGGCCAAACACGTGGCCTCCGATGCTGCAGTCCAGTTTCTGCCAACCGCACCCATTCCCAGTGCAGGTTTTCATTTTTAACGTTTACAACCAATAAACGTTGGCTCCAGCGTCAGCAGGCAAGAAGGGAGACCATAAACCTCTCCAGAGAGAAGAGAGAGGGGCAGAAGGGAGTCTGGAGCAGAGCCCTGCTCAGACCTGATCGCATCCCTGCACGGGACGCGCTCGCCTACCAGGTCCCCAGCTGAGGTTTGCGTCTGTCATCTCACTGGGCCCTCAATGCCCCTGTTACCCCATTTTAGAGAGAAGGAAACAGATTCGAGGTCAATGTTAGCAGCAGCCAGAGCCGGCCATGCTTACCCCTGCTGTTGAGTGCACAGTCCATGTGGTCACACTCCTGTCACCCCTGCTGTGTTTATCTGTGGTCACACTCACGCGTTAGAGAGCACCTCCACAGGGTAGGGCGTGCACGACCCTGCTTCCAGCCCTCCAGCTCGTCCGGACTCTGGCCCCCCCGGCTCACCTCCGGGGTCTTTTCAGACTGCCCTGGGGACCTGAACCTAAGGCCAAACACGTGGCCTCCGATGCTGCAGTCCAGTTTCTGCCAACCGCACCCCAAGTCGGGCCTCCACGGCTGCCCAGCAGAGAGAGTACCCTGAAGTCATCCCCCAGTGCTCCGTGGGCGCGGACCGGGATGCTGCTCCTTGGGAAGCACTGTTTGTTTGAGAAAACTAGACGGTATGAATCTAGTCGAGGACCCAGCCAGAGACGAGGGCCACAGGAAGTAGTTTTCTTAGGCAGCTCCTTAGGCACAGGAGAAGGTGCTTGTCCCCCGCGGGACTCAGAACAGGAAAGGGGTGGGGACAGCCCAGGAGCCCAAAGGCTGTCTGCTAAGATCAGCGCGGTTCACAGCCAACAGGCACAAGTCACCGCTAGCAGAAGTGAGTGCTGACTTCACTGACGGCCCCCAAGTGGCTGGAGAAGTGGGCGGCTGCGGGGAGGTGGGCCTGAAGCTCATTCCTAATGCGGGAGACGGCTGGGGGTCCCAGTCACCACCGAAGTCGTATCTGCAGTTAGACACGTCCTCACAGAGAGGACCCCAGGCTCACACGGCTTCGGGGATAAATGCTGCCAAATACACATGAAGGATAATTTTGTCCAATTTGGCACAAAATTTCCCCAAAATTGAAAAGGCGGAAGCACTTCCCAATTCACGTTATGAGCCCAGCATTAGCCTGCACCAAAGCCAGAGAGAGCTACAAGGAAAGAGATCTAAAGACCAACATTCCTCAGAAATCTAGAAGCAGAAGCCTACATGGGATTCAGGAAGTGGGCTGCACGGCGGCGCACTGGCAGCACCACGGACCCGCGTGGAGAAGCCCTCGCCCTCGCCCTCGCCCTCGTCCCGGGCGTGCTGGGGCACACATGTGGCTGCCATCCAGGCCAGCTGAGACGGAATGGATTATGGCGTGAAGGTCCTGCAGGGGGCCTCTCTCTGCATCTCTGTCTCTACTTCATAAGAATAAAAAAATACTTAGGAAATAAAATCTAACAAAAAAATCGAAAGGATAGGGCCAGCAGGTAGTGTAGTGGTTAGGGCGCTGGACACTCCCCTGGTCGACAGCAGTTTGAGCCCTGGACCTGGAGGCTTGACGCTCACTACCAGGAAGGGAATGGAGGAGAAGGGATTGCAGTGTGGCCATTCCTCTGGGGAGTGATTTCTCACTGTCTGTCTCTCTGTCTCTTCAGCAAGCGCACACACCCTACAGCAAAAATCTCCCTCTCAAAAGTAAGTAAATAAAAATGATGATAGATCATAACAAAGTGATGTTTGTCTCAGGAGAGCAAGATTAGTTCATTAGGAAAAACAATCAGTATAATTCATTGTATTGACAAACTGACACTGAAAATTATGATAATCTAACAGAGGCAGGAAAAGCATTTGGCAAAACCCAATAGTAATTCCTGAGGAGCTGGAGGGCAGAAATTGCCCTGCCAGATGGGATCGAGCACTTTGGTCCTGGGGGGCAGGTCCTTGCTGTATAGCATTTCCTGGACGTTTTTCACACTGGTTATTTATTTATTTATTTATTTATTTTGACAGAGAGATTTTTGCTATATGACACATGCATTCACCAGAGAGAGACAGAGACAGAGAGACAGAAAGTGAGAAATCCCCCTCCCCGCCCCCGGGCGGATGGCCATGCCACAATCCCTTCTCTTCCATTCTCTTCTCAGGATTTTGGGCACACACACCATGGTTGACTACCTGGGAGTCCAGCAAGGTAACCATTACACCCTCTGCTAGTCCCCCACACTGGTCACTTTTCTCTCCCCTTTGTCCCCTGGTTACGTGAGGGGATCTTTCTCGGCTCTGCACTTCGAGAACCTGGCAGAGGCTCTGGAGGGAAACCCCTAAGACTGCGGCCCGGAGGTTTCCACTCTCGTACGAGTCCACACTCAGCCTCCAGTAAGTGGTCGTCTAAATGTCCCCGCAGGCTGCTGGCTCCAGCAGCTCCCGCTCCGAGGAAGCTGGCCTCGGTGGCTCTGGTGGTTTGCCCTGCCTCTCCAGTTGCCTGATGGGCCTAAGGAAAAGCTGTTGATTTTCAGGGTGTTCAGAATTTTTCTTGTCCTAAGGATGGGTGTGACTCCAGGCTTTCTTACACAGCAGAGCTCACTCCAGAAGTTAGTACAACCACTTTGAAAAATGGTGCGGCCATTTCTGAGAGCGTTAACATACACTTACTGTATGAGCTAGTCATTCCAGCCCTGGGGATCTACCCAAGAGAAATGAAGGCAACTGGACAGGGAGGGGCAGGAGGGGGGATGGCGAAGGGGCCGGAGGAGACCTGGGCGGCAGACGTGCCTCTCCTGGTGGTGGTGTCTTTGGCATACAAGCCGCCAAAGCCTGTATGTACACTTCACATACGTGTAGCGCGTTCTTCATCAATTATACTCTGTAAAGCTCTCAAACAGAAAAGGAACAGAGACCAGCAGATGGCATAATGGTTACGTCACTGGACTCTCACATGGCCAACCATGGTGCGAGTCCTAGACCTGGAAGCTTGAAACTCATGCCGGGCACATGTACGTGTGTGTCCCAAATCAAGAGGAGAATAGAGAAGAACGGATTGTGGCATGGCCATCCCTCCTGGAGGGTGACTTCTCACTTTCTGTCTCTCTATGTCTCTGTCTCTCTGAAGAGCACATGTGCCTTATAGCAAATAAATAAATAAATAAATAAGACAGAAAGAAGAAAAAGAATATAAAAAGGTAAATAAATATTGCCCTTTTAGAGTGTTTGCCTTTTCTAACACAAAGAGGCATTGGAGACAGCCTAATCTAGTTGTCTTGTGGAACCCGAGGCAGATTAAAATTTGCAGATGTCTGTGGGCCTCCCCTGCACCTCCCCCCCGCCCCCCGCCGGTGTAACTGCCTCCCCTTCTGCTGGGAGTGGACTCTGTCCGCGCCCCTTGACTCTGGTGGCCTATGACATCAGCAGACGCAATGGAAGGGACACTGCGAGGCTTCTGCACGAAGGTCCTAATGCCTCACGTGTCTTCTCTGGAGACAGCACTCTGAAGGAACCAGCCTCCAACAGAGGAAAGAGCCTAGCCTCGTGCAGGCTTCCTGGCCAGCAGTCCCAGCCAGCAGCCACCATTGACACCAGCCATGGGACAGAGACACCTTGGATATCCAGCCAGGCTCCAGTTCCCTCGGCCCAAGCCAGCACCGACTGCGTTCTCACGAGGGGGCCCAAGCGAGGACTGCCAGCTGAGCCCGCCTACTCCCTGACCCAGACAGGAACCACATGAACGGGCTGCTGTTTTTGTCACTAAGTCCTGGGCTTTGTTACACAGCAAAAGTAGCTACAGCTATTGCTGGGACCACAGGGAGGCCTCCATCTCTACTCATTTGTAAGGACAGCTTTGATCTGTTGGAGAAAAGTCCTTCTGGTCTAGCCCTGCCCCTCACTGCGGCGCCCGGGATACAGAGCACAGGACAGGAGGTGCAGACAGAGGGCAGCTCGTGCAGCCGCAGGTGGACGTGGGTTCTCAGCCTGGAATCTGATAGTCCGGGCCTCGGGCGCCAGCCTCAGCGCAGCGACTGCCATCAGGCCACATGTCGAAGTCCCAGCTGGTTCTGTGCTCTTTCGGGGGACCTGCGATAATTTCCATAACACAGGCTTCTTTTTTCCCGCCCCAATTCAAACCATAACTCCCCAAAGCAACTGTCTTTATGAGAACAGTGTAACCAGGCCTCCTTGTGAACTTTCAGTCTGGCAGAAGCCACACCCCTCGTGCCATCTCTGTGACTGTCACTTTGTTTTCAACGCGTTACCTAGGGAGGCCTTTCTTTTAAACGTTGTAGCAAGAACACAGCACTCACCCATGTGGGTTTCCTTTCCGTGTCTGCCCATCGCCTGGCAGCTCCGGGCATCTGCTGTGAGACTTTCCCCTTCCCTTTCAGTGCCTAGGGCCTTGGTAGACCAGTAAGCCACAAGTGGGAATGCGTTCAGAGACCATTAGCGCAGGAAGCACACTGCGCTCCAAAGAAACCAGGAGCCGGCGAGTTGGAAAACACTCTATGAAAGGCCTTTTCAGGCCGTTTCTTTTAGGAGGAGTTTGGTTTTGGATTAAAGGAGTTTATTCAGGTATTCCCAAATACCCAGGCTCTCTGCACCGGCTGGAAGATGGAAACCCCTCGGTCATAATCAATTGCCGTGGAGGGACTGGCAGGTTCCGACTGGGGAATACAGGCTGAAGGGTGTAATTAGGCGACACGCCTTCAGAGGAGATGAAAGGCCCGAAACATCCTCCAAAACGTGGCGAAAACATACCTGAAATCACTCTTTATTTTGGAAGTAGCCATTCCAGTAAAGCTCAGTGTCAGAGGCATGGTATGTAGCCAAGTCCCAGACTAGGTTCTTTCTTTCGTCCTTCTTTCTCTTTCCTCTCCTCGCTTGGGGAAGAAAAATGATGGAAATGTCATTCCTGTCTTTCCTCCACGCCTGACAATGGTGTAAATGCCTCCTGCGGTAGCCAGAGACTGCAGACTAGCCTGGCACTGCCATGGGCTTCCGGGCAGGGCCGGAAGCGAGGCCGCAGGGTTAACAGCAGTGGTGGAAGCCAGCCCCTCTCAGCTGTTCCTCGGTTCACATCCTTCACTCTGTTCGAAGAGCCTTTTCTCTGCTTCGAGACCCGAGAAGGCAGAGAATGTTCCACGTCCTCCTGCAAGCTCCCAGTCCTCAGGCAAAGCCAATTCCCACTGAACTCAGCAGAGAAGAGGGGCAGGTTTGATGGACGCGGGCACATCACAGCTGTGGTGTGGGTCCTCATCCCCTCCCGGGGCCTCTTCAGAGTAAGTGGGGCCCAGGGAGGTAGGGGCTCATAGTGAGTAGGAAGAGGGCTAGAATAGGAGTTGGGGGTTCCACCCCTAAATGAAGGCTCCTCCTGGTGCTCAAGCTACTCCTTTCCCATTTCCCCTCACTTTTAATCCTTTAATGGACACACCGACTGGGCTGCAACCCCATTAACACATATTTAAATAATTACGGAAAGTCCGCATTTTATGCATCCTTAAGCACCGTGACCCTGATTTCTGCAGCTGGATCTCACTGAGCTGCAAATACTTGGCACCTTTCATTCGTGCTCTGACTGGTCCTCCGGCTGCGGTGGCCTGAAGCAGCCGCACAGCACACCTGCCTCCCTGAGCTGTCTCCAGAGGGCTCGCCCAAACACTCGGCTTTTCTTTCTCCTCCCAGTCCGGCCCCGCTCCCGGCCGAGGGGTGGAGAATGAATGTGCTATTGACGAGCCACGTTGGAACACCGCTAAGTACGGATTCCTTGGGTTGGCAGCGCTTCCAGCTTCGGCTCGGGCTGGACGTGGGCGGAGGGGCTCCTGGCCAGCACAGTGCCCATACCTTGACGGAGAAGATGCGTGCGGGGCCTCAGAAAGTTCAGGCCGGGCCGGGCAGGGTGGTGGAGCAACTGGGCCCACGAGGGGAAGTCCTGCGCTCACACCCTGGGAGCTCCGAGAGCGCTGGGCACTCGTGTGTGGACCTGCGCAGGCCAGAGGAGCTGGGGTGCAGCCCCTGTGGGGGAGTCCTGTCTCTGCCTCTCTGCTATGGAGGAAGTGATGGATAAGCCAAGACAAAACACGTTTGAGCTGGCTTCATGGCACAGGACTGAACTGCTGCTCACAGGAAGCCAGATGCCTCGTGGCAACTGCAGTTCGAATCCCAGGCCCACCAGTCTGACACACACCGAGCACCGACCTGTAGGCAGGAGGGCTGTAGGAAGGGGTCTAGTGAGCCGGGCCCCTGAAGACGTGCTGTGCTTTCTCTCCCTCACTCACGTGTGCACACGCACACGCACGCTGTCATAAATAAAGAAAGCAAGGCACGAGTCCATAGCTAATGCATAGGGTACAAGCAGAGGTCAGACTTGTGTCCGTCTGTTTCAAGCATGTTCTCTTTATGTTCTCATGTGACCCTTTTTGTTTATTTAATTTAATTAATTTCTTTTTCTTTTTAAATTTTAACATTTAATCACCGTACACACTTTGCCTGTAAGCTGAATTTCCCAGCACGCGCACACTTCGCACAGTGCCGCTGAGGACACTAAGCCCATTCTCCCCGACTGAGGACAGCCTGCCTCTGTGTCCCGTCAGAGAGGAATGGTTTCTAATTTTTGCACCAAAATAACTGAATTCTGTTTTCAAAGTCTCCTCCCCAGAGCAGACGCACCCCACGCTTACTCTCTCACGACGATGCCTGCGCCGCCCGGCCTGCAGACCAGCCCAGCAGGGGTCCCTCGCCAGGCGCACCCCTTGACCTTGGGCCTCCAGAACCACGAACCAAATCAACCCCGTTGTTTATGAATTGCCCAGCCCGCACTGTCCAGGCTCAGCTGCGGGGAGATGGACGAGTGCAGGAGTGGGGTGCTCGGGCGGCAGCCCTGCTCCCACTGGAAGGTGGCCGTGGCCCCACACTTCCGTCCACGCTTCTAAGAATGTGCGGGCGACGTCGTTCACCCCTCCAGGTGCAAGAGAAGGCAGAGGATAGCCCCGCCCCTGGCTTCTAGTTGGGTCCAACCACCGGGTGGGGCAGCGCTGAGGATCAGAAGGCAGGGGAGTGCGTACGGCCTGGATGCCTCCCTGTGGGGCCACCCTGGAAAGGCTGTGGCCCTTGGCGGCCCGGGTTGGCCAGCATCCCCCGGCAGCCTCAGGTGGGAAGAGCTCCACTGAGGCCACCCTGGGGGCCCCTCCCTTGTCGGTTCCCTGGGTCCCGCTGCTTCTCCGCTGGTCCTGGAGGACCCTACTGAGAGCAGTAGCTGTCTCCTGCGGCTCCACCTGGGCCTGAGGGACTGCGGCGGCCACCGGGCTTGCTCACGTGTTGAGCAGACCTGCACTTCAGCACAGATGGGTGAACTGACCAATGAAGACCAGCATCGCCGTGCCCAGGGGAAGAGGACGGAGCTGGCGGTGGGAGGGCTTCACGC
>NW_006159850.1:2286777-2302859 GCF_000334495.1 Tupaia belangeri chinensis | reverse complement strand
TCGGCGGTTGTGAGGGCGCCACGCTCCCCCTGGCCACGGCCTGCCTCTGGTCCCAAGGACCCCCCACACCGGTGTTCTTTATTTCCCTTCTTTGATGAAGACATGGCTATCCACTTGGCCAGCAGCCGGAAGTATGGGGGCCATTACAGGCTCCTCCACAGCTGCCGAGCCCCGGGGCGAAGGCACTCTGCCTGCTGCATGTCTCCCCAAGCCCCTCTGCCCTGCACACCCACCACGTTGAGCTCTGCCCTTGCCCGGCAGCCCCCAAGTGGACCCTCAACCCCAAACGGGGCCTGCACACCAGCACCTCCGCCCAGGGTGTGCTCCCACGGCCTGCTCGTGGCCGGATTGATAGTGTCCCGGATGGCGGGGCCAGGCGCTCTCGGTGCTTCTGCTGTGGGGGCCCGCCTGCCGTCACAGGGCTCCTGAAGGACCAGGGACTCATGCAGTCCTGATGGACGCCCAGTCCGCCAGACTGTCGGTGCCGAGCCTCCAACGGCCGAGCCAGCAGCCTCGTCCTGCCCACCTCCAGCCCTGCCACCGGGCCGGCTGACGGCTTTCCTGTGCCCTCAGCATCGTACTCAGATGTCTTCTCTGAGCTCCCTCAGCCCTGCACCACGCGGCCCCTGCCCACCTCTCCTCTCCTCCCCCTTTCTGTGCCAGCCGGTCCCCTTCCCCCCCCTCCCCCACCCAGCCCCTGTCCACCTCCCCTCTCCTCCCCTCCCCTGCACCACCCCAATCAACCCCCTGCCTACCTCTTCTCTCCTCCCTTCCCCTGCACCACCCAGCCCCTGCCTACCTCCCATCCCCTCCCCTGCACCACCCAGCCCCTGCCAACCTCTCCTCCCCTCTCCTGTACCACTCAGCCCCTGCCTACCTCCCATCCCTCCCCTGCACCACCCAGCCCCTGCCCACCTCCCCTCTGAGACTGTGGGAAGCAGAACACTGAGCAAGGTCCATAGTAGTATAGTTTTAAAAGACTCTGACAGCAGCTAGCGCTGTATGGGGTGTCTCCCTTGCCGCTGGCATGGGACTGAGAGTGATGCATGCTGGAGGCCCCCCAAAAGAGCATGAGTGATGAAGACACACACTTGGGACAGATGTAGGCCAGGTTGGCCCCCCTTGAGGCCCCGCCCACCTATCCACCACCAGGCCCAGGTGTCTTCAGAGAGCCAGAGGTCACCCAGGGGACAGGCTCCTCAGGCTCCTCAGGAGAGGCCCATGGGCTGCCAAGGTGTCACCACTCAAAGACAGCTGGGGGACAAGAATGCAGAAAGGTGTGACTTGGCTGTCTTCTGAAATCCGGAGGCTCAGATCCACTTCAAAGGCGCGACCCAGGAAGAGGGAGCCGGTCCCCAGCAGCATGTGAGGGGGACAGGGAGGGCTGTCTGGGCTGGGGTTTAGGGAGTGGTCGCTGTCTCCCTGGAAGTCCCAGAGAGGCGGAGAGGGCCCTTGTGCTCCCTGGAGGCTGAGGGAGAAGGGCCGAGCACACGCTCCAGCTACACTGGGCCAGGTGAGACTTCCTGGCACAAGAGCAGCCCGGCTTTGAACCTGGGGCCTGGCGGGAGGCACCAGAAGGAGAAAGCACATGATGTGCTGCAAGCCGCTGCTGATCCCGCCAGCAAGCCAGGAAAGCAATGAGGGCAGATAAGAGGAGCCCCGCAGCTGCGGAGCCCCGCCAGCCAGGCCACTGCCTTCCCTCTCAGCAGCAGGGCAGAGGGCCGAGTTCCCAGCACCTGCTGGCTCTCGTTCAAACCACACCTCCGGGACACACGGCAGAGGCACATCGGGGCACGCGCCTCCCCAGAGCCACCCCGGCTGGCGCTCTCGGGCCGACGAACCGTGTGCTCCTGCCACCATCCACCTCTCGCCCTGGAAGCCCTGGGCATGTTCACTGTCTGGCCGCCGGCCCGCACACCGGATGCGGGGCACAGGGCTGCCAGCTCCAAGCCAGGCACTGGCGGGCAGGGCAGTCTCGCTGCAGCACAGTGAGAACGGGTGTGCTGTCCTCAGCTTGACCAAGATGCTGCCTTTGGGTGACGGCGACGGAACTGCCTCCCTCCTGCCAGTGCCGACCAAGCCAGGGCACATGCCCCACGTGGGTGAACGCAGGCACAGTTAGACAGGAAAGTGCCCAGACAGCAGCTACCAGGAGCAGAAACCAGGCTCCCAGCGCTCTGGGTCACCTGTGGCCCGTGGGAGGGCGCAGAGCTGTGCGTGTCTAGGATGCCCACTCTTTGCACAGGAAGAGCTTTCTGGAACACTGGCCCTGAGACCGCAGGCTGTCACACCAACAGTGCTGCACGGCCTCCTGCCCAAAGCCCAGCTGCTGGGAGCGGGCCACCGTGAGAGCCAGCTGGCGTCCCGGGGCCCGGTCTTCGGGGCACAGTGGGTGTTAGGACGAACCCTCCTGGACAGAAGGGCATAGGCAGAGTCCCCAAAGCCTCCTGAATGCCCCACGCCACCACGTACTCCATAACCCATCATCCCCTTAGCCCACTCCATCTGAGTGTGCACTTGGGAGGCCAAGTGAGAGCAGACAGGCTTTCCCAAGGACACATGGACAATGCACTTCTTCACCAGAGGGCATGCACCCTTGCCCAAGAGAGACAGAGACAGGGAGATAGTGCCCCCTTAAAGGGGCGTGTCTTCCCCATGTCTCCTCCTGCTGAGATTTGGGGTGTGCTCCCACACACACCTGGTGTAAAAGCCTCACACCATAACTGACCTTGTGGGGTCCGACTCCCTTGGCTACCAGGCTGTAGAGCTGGCCCCCAGAACTGGCATTTCTCAGTGACTCACTGTCACTGGGTCTTGTCTTCCCCGCCCCTTCCTGATGTCGGCCTTACCAGAGGCCATGTCACCAAGGAGAGACATTACTGCCACAGTGGCCCGGAGCTCTGACGGGCAGCAGTATGGGGGGACTTCTGCTCGTCTCTCATGGGAGAAGTTCGGACGCCCCAAGTGTAAGTTCGTTCAGGTCTAATGATGTCACCAAGGCTTGGCTGCCAGTTCACTGATGGCTTTTCACTCTCGGGTTCTCAGAGGGTGGCTGTCACTTGGGTACAGCATTCCCAGACACAGACTCTCCTGCGTTAACTTGCTGGCCCCTGGCCCAGAAGCCCACCCCTACTGCGCGGGGGCCTAGACAGGAGCCTCCACACCCATGGCCTCTGTCGTGGACGGAGTGTGGGACCCTTGGCGTGAGAGAAGGTGGGGCTGGCTTTGAGCATCTGTGACGGACTACAGAGGGCTGTTCCTGTCCCCTGTGGCCTGGGGGCGTGAGGGTGCCGACACACTCCCCCCGGTCGCCGCCCGATGAGGAAGCTCAGTCATCCTGGCCAGCAGGGTCAGAACTGGTGGGCCCTCACTGGGGAACTCAGGACCCCCGCCCACGCAACTCTCCAGAGAAAACTGCCCTGGATGTTCTGTTCCCAACAGGGTGTGGGGGGGATGCCCCAGAAAGTGTGACAGACACACAAAGGGCCCGGACACAGTCGCCAAGCCCCACTTCTGTGCCAAGGTGAGGCTCAGAGCGCTCTAAGAGGTGGAGGCCCATCAGAACAAAGGGACCCAGATGACAACGTGCAAGCCCCCTCCTACACTGCTGCTCTGACTCCCTTCAGACATGCCAGAGGGCAGGAGTTAGAAACCATCTGCACGCACACAGGGTGGATGATCTGCGCGCACACGGGGAACGGATCTGCACACACCAGGGCAGGATCTGCACGCACACAGGGTGGAGGATCTGCGTGCACACAGGGAACAGATCTGCACACACCAGGGTGGGATCTGTGCGCACACAGGGCGACTGCGCTCAGACCTCGGAGCTCGGTTCACTAAGCCTGGAAATCCCAGAAGAGAGAGCTGTGCTGTCATTACACTAAAAAAACCTATTTTTTAAGAGAAACAAGACAGGCTATTCATGCCCAGCAGGGCAGCACGCCTGTTGGGTGCCCGGCACTCCCGCTGTGCCCATTAATTTGGTTTAATGAGATGAGGAGGCTGTGGGCCTCCTTTCTCAGCCTCTGGGAGGCGTTAACACCAGGAACAGCAGGACTTTGAAGCTTTATTTTGTTTCCCGCTCTCCCCTCTGCCCCTACCAATTAACACCAGGGAGAAATCACACCCAGGTGTGGCCTGGCCTGGCCTGACCGCTGCCATTCACGTCAGGGCGGGGCTGGACTTGAGGTGGCTTCAGGGGTCAGAACGAAGCCAGGCTGTCACCTAGTGAGTGCCCAGTGTCTGAGCCGGGGAAGGGCACAGGGGTGCTGTGTTGGGGGGCTCCCGGAAGCCTCCTCAGGCGGCCCGCTCCCACCGCATCTCAGAGTCGTCTCGGGGTAGATCGCCTTCCGCCCGACCCGGCCTGGCTGTGTGGCTCTCCTTGTGGCCCCTGTCACCCGAATGCAGCCCTCTGGTCTCTACCTGTGCCCCGTCTCCACACCAAGGCAGGCGACATGCTGCTCGGCCCTGTGTCCCGGTGCCTGGAGCAGCCCCCAGCACACGGAGGAGCTCAGTGAGCGGGTGGAGAGGGGCTCAGCACCCACGCCAGCTCTGGGTGAGACCTCACAGGTGTGCGTACACACACGCCTCCCCGACACAGGAAGAAGATAAGCGTGCTCCCTGTCCCACGCACGTGGGCAGAGGGACTTAAACTCGGGGGAGGGTCACAGGCTCCCAGGGCAGACGTGCTACGCGTGTCTGGGCCTCGGCCTGGTCACCTGTAAAGGGGAGTCACCAGGCTTGCTCAGAGAGCTCGGCGAGTTACATCCCAGGGGAGGGTGGCGAGCTGCTGACCGCTGGCCCCTGCCGAAAGGCATCTGCTTTTGAAGCACTTTAACCTGCCCGCGTGCACTGCAAACTGCACTTCTGCGTGTCGTAGGCTGGAGGTGCGCGTCTGTGGCCGCACTGTCACTCAGTGCACGGTTTTCAAAGTCCCTTCTGCTGCATGTTCACGCTGGCAACGGCCCGTCGGGTGGGTGGTCCACCGTTTCCCGCCGGCGACAAGCTGCCCGTTCCCACTTCCCGGCTGTTATGAACAACGCCGCTGCCGACCTGCGCCCACAAGCTTCTGTGAGGACGTGTTTTCGTTTTCCGGGGCCAGTACCGGAGAGCAGACTCCCTGAGTCACAGGAGGCTCTGGGCTGAACGGGGTGAAGAACAGCCGGGTTGCTTCCACGCGGCAGAGCGATCCCCCTCCCATGTGGCTGTCTTGGGATGACGTCCCCCTTCTCACCTTCTCTGTCTTCTGCGTTTTCTGCGGTGTCTCTCCTCACTCGCGACCTTTCCCTAAGGATAACATTTAACACAGCCAGGTGGCCTGTCTGGTCACACCATCCAGGACGCCCAGAGTCTTCGGAAGTGGCCTCGCACTCGAGGCGATCAGGATGCTTCAAGGGAAAGGGACACGGCAGAGGACAGGGCGTGGCACAGGGGTCCCC
Source organism: Tupaia belangeri chinensis (assembly GCF_000334495.1). Classification (NCBI taxonomy): domain Eukaryota; kingdom Metazoa; phylum Chordata; class Mammalia; order Scandentia; family Tupaiidae; genus Tupaia; species Tupaia belangeri. The sequence continues at coordinate 2,297,418 of NW_006159850.1, read as the reverse complement.
AGTGAGGGCCACAGGTGGGCTGCAGGCTGTACGCATGGGCCACGAGGCTCTGAATCCTCCAGGGACTGTTCACAGCCCAACTCAAGTCACCACGGCAAAGACCGGGCCGGCTTCATTTAGAGGGCAAACCCCTGCTCTTCCCACACTGGGAGGCTCGTCCGCAGCCACCACGGCCTTGGTGCGGCGTGTTCCCATCAGCCGGACACCTCCGCTAATCATGGCAGCGAAGACAAGGGCGTCACACGACTTCCATCACGAGGGGCCGTCCCGAGCGCCGGGTGTTGACAGAAGTCAGAACCCTCACGTTTTAGGGCTCCGAGGGCTGCCGAAGGTCATCCGGTTCGGACCGGTTTGTCTCTGTGCAAACAGATCGGAGCACTGTTCTTAAGATCAGGCTCTAACTCTCTCTAAACTTCCTGATCAGTAAGACCGGGCAGAATGGGGCCCATTTAGACGGCGGTTACCAGGGTTTAATAAGATACGCGTGTAATGTCCCTAGCAGGTGCCTGGCATTTGGCAAACGCTCGCTAAATGGCAGCACTATTCCTGTCACCGCCACAGCACCACAGCCCTTGCTCTGTCTCCACACCTCACCTTCCCGTCTTCCAGTCACGGTGCTCACACGTGCCAGCTGCTTCCGGGGCAGGGCAGAGGCTTGCTCGTTCTGTGCTGCCAGAACCAGAGCGCTTACCTTGAAAGGGTGAGGTGGGACACTTGGGACAGCCCAGTGGAGCTGGGGTTCCGTGGTGTCACGCCCCCTCCTGAGCGGGAGAGGCTCCCAAACTCAGGTGTGCACCGGGCGGGCGAGCCGGTGTGTCCTGCAGACGCGGACGGCTTTGCAGGCCAGTTTTTGGTGCTTCCTAACAGCTATGAAGACATAAAGAAGTCAGTTACGGGCAACACAAACCGGAAACATGCTGGCATGTACATGTGCAATGTCCCCTTGCTGTCCCCAATGTCTCAGACTCTTCTGAATCGACAGCCGTCCCAACATGGACCGCCGATGGCTGTCCGACCCCGGGAAGTCAAACGCTGGCTCGCACGTGGGAGATGCCGAATCGCACGGTACGTGAGTTACAGCTCAGTACTGCTGCTCAGAAAAGTTGACATAAAAGGTGCTCTACGATTGGTAGACATTCCCCAGGTACTTATTACCAAAAGTGGAGGATGCGTCTACAGAATAGGTTATCCTCGGACTGGCTGGGTGGTGCAGGATAGCATGCCACTCAGGTGGCCCTGAATCCACGTGCAAGGTCCCAAGTTCAACTCCCCCGCCAACCCTTACGCACCGGGCACACGTGCCTGTAATCCTGGCGGGCTAGGAGGCCGAGGGGTCCTGCTGAGATGCCTCTCTCTCTCTCTCTCTCATGAAAGGCACAAGTAAACTTTAAAAAGAGAGAAATGGACTACTCTCAATTCCTTTTTCTAATGACTTGGTTTCAGGTGCTCTTTGTATTGTAGTCTGGCCATCAGAGGACCAGCTTGCCTGGAGAGTGGAGTGAAGCTTCTCATTGAGTTGAAGAGACCAGACCAATCACTGCAAGGACTGGAAAAAGGGGATACGGGCAGCTAGTGCGGTGGCCGGGGTGACTGAGTCACACACGGCTGTCTGTGTGCTTCATGTCTCGGACCAAGCAGCCTGCAAAACATACCTGGGTGTGCGTGTGTGTGTGTGTGTGTGTGTGTGTGTGCCCAAAATTGCAAGAGGAGTGAGATGTGGAAGAGCAGGGATTGCGCTGTGACCAGTCTCCATGGGGGTGCATTCTCACTGCCTCCCCCACCCCTGTTTCTCTCTAGCGCATGTGTCCTCTGGCAAAGGTGGGGGAAAGAGAGAATGGTTCCAAATAAGGAGCTAAACTATTTGTTGAGTGAGCTCAAAAGAGGAGCATATTATTAAAGGTTTTAACAATCCAGGAAGGCTTCCTGAAGGAGGAACTGAGCTAGAGCATTCAAGTTTGATAAAAAAGCAAATAGTTCCAATGAGGGCAACAGCCATCCTCACTGGGTACTCCAGTTGCTCACATTAGAGTTTTCCAGAAACCAAGAACATTATTTAGGGGAGAAGAGTGTCCCCACCTCCCTTGCCTGGCCAACCCAGCCAGGAGCCAGAGAGTAAGATCCTCAATAGGTCCGTGCTCCTCGCCCTGAGCTCCTGAGCTCCCGGGGCGTAGAGGAAGGGGAGAGAGAGATGAGCCCTGACACCCCGCAGACGGGGCGCAGGTGGGCTAGACACTGCAGCGGGGTCCAAGGTGGGGGAGGCTTAGCAGACACTGGGGCGTGTCCTGAGCGGTATGATTGGGCCCCTGAGCCGTGCCGAGCTTTCCGAGGTGAAGAGGGCTGTGGTATGGCTGACACAGTTAGAACGTGGGGGGCTCCTAGGTCCTCCCTCCTCGCATACCCCTCACCCCCAAAGCACGGCCCTCAGACATCGCCCGGAAGTGGTTAGACGCAGTCTCCCCGGTCAAATCTGCATGGTCCGATGCAGGGGCCACAGGCTGCACTGGGGGGCACGGCTTTGACTCCCCCTGGGCTGTGGAGGGAGGGGTACAGGCCACCTCATTTCTGAGACCACACCGTCGCTGCAGGCGACGTCGCCCAGAGAACAGGAGCTCACGCTGCTCCCGGCCTTCCTCTCCCCGGGAGGAAGGGCACCTTCACTTGCTGAGTCCTCCCTGCGGCTCCCAGGGTGGCCCACGACGCCCTGCAGCACATACACCTGCGCCCTCTTCCTATCCTCAGAGCCGTTCCCAAACCCCGCTTCTGTTTGGCAGAAAGACAACACCCACTGATCACCCGAACCCAACCGCCTGCCTGTCTCACGCTTTCCCTGCAAACCCACGCGTTGCCATGCCGACAGGCAGGGCGGGGACTGGCGCAGAAACCAGGGTGTGAGCACAGGATGGGGGCCATCGACGTGCTCGTCCAAGCGTGAGAACAACGGTCGATTTTACTAAAATGATGTCTTTATTTGTTATGATTGTCAAGCTACCAGGCCCGGGACTTGAACTGTGGTCCGTCCTGCAGGGTTCCAGCGCCTAAACCTGTGCACCACCTGGCCCTTCGTTTTTGTTTTCGTTTTTGTTTTTTTCTTTAATTTTCCAGAGGAAGTGGGCATCTTTTTTTCTGTATATTTTTCTTTTCTTTTTCAGGTTTTTGCCATAGGGTGCATGCACTGACCAGAGACAAAGAGACAGAGAGAGAGAAAGTGAGACATCACCCCCAGGGAGGGTGGCCACGCACAGTCCCTCCTCCTCTAATCTCCTCTCAGGGTGTCTGACACACGTGCACACGCCCAGCGTGATTCTCTTTTTCTTTTTCTCTTTTTGGAGAGGTTTTTGCTATAGGGCGCATACGCTCACCAGAAAGACAGAGACAGAGAGACAGAAAGCAAGAAATCACCCCCTGGGGGGATGGCCATGCCGCAATCCCTTCTCCTCCATTCTCCTCTCGGTATCTTGGACACGCATGCACACGCGACCAGCGTGAGTTTAAGCCACCGGGTCCGGGACTCAAACCACAGTAGACTACATGGGAGTCCAGCAACATAGCCATTACGCCAACTGCTGGTCCCCCAGCATGATTTTCAAGTTGCCGGTTTGGAACTCAAACCCAGGTCAGCCATTGGGAATCCGTCACCTTAACCACCATGTCACCCACTGGCCCCTTAAACATTTTTCTTTCTTGTTAATTTTCTTCCATTTTAATTGTCTAACTTGCGTGCACTTGCCATGGGTTGTTAAGGAGAGAAAGTGGGAAAACATGCCCTGGTGGGGTGTGGAGCATGGCGTGCTGCAGGCCCCTCTCTTCCGTTCTCCTTTCGGCATGTTGGCCGGACACGTACCGTGCCCAGTACGTCCTTCGGGCTACTGGCCCAGGACTCGGACCACACAGTTGGCCGTGTGGGACCCAGCCTCAACCCTGGTGCCCGCTGGCTGGCCCAGAAGTGGGAGTCCGAGCCCTGGCATGGAGGGGCGTTGCAGCAACTCACGCCTGTCATGCGTCTGGAGCTCAGGTACCTCTGTGGACCTCGCCAGGCCCTCCTCATGTTCTGCAGCGTCACCTGGAACAGCGGGCCGCGATTCGCAGAGCGCACGCCTGCGTGCCGTAGGGGACGGAGTTGGCCTGACAAGAGAATGGATCCTTTCCCAGGACAGCGCTGACCCCTGCTGCGTGTTCTATCGACGCACGCTCACGCCCACACCCACGTTTCTCCTACACTCTGTCGTCCCCACGTGTGTCCGTGAGCAGTGCCCCCTCACCCAGAGCTGTCTCGCCTCTCTCCCCAGACAGACGGCCTACACGGCAGGAGGCCCCGCATCCGCTCTCCGAGGCAGGAGGAGGTGGCCCACACTTTGTAAAACACATGTTTGGTAAATGGCCCCCTGGACTGCAGAGGTCCAGAGGGAGGCGTTTCCTGAATGCCACGCAGGGCTTTACGTCTGCTGGTCCCACATCTGCTGGGGCCTGGGAGAGTAGTGATCTGGTTTGCCTGGAAAATCGCACGGCGTCGATGTAGCTTGGGGCCACACTCGAGCCCAGACGCCAGAGGCTGTCACGCCACCCCCTTGGGTTTGGGCACCATTGAAGCTGGAAGACGTCCTACCGTCTCCTCAGAGAGCTCCCAGTTTACAGACGAGGAAGCGGAGGCACGAGGGGTAAGATCAGCTGCCCAAGACTACCCCAGCTAGGTGCCCAGCCTCAGCCCTTCGGCCTGGCCAAGGCTGCAGTGCAGGGCAGCCGGAGGCTCGGGAGAGAGTCTGCGGCCCTGCCACCTCTTCGTGTGGGGAGCCTGGCCGCTCTGCCACCCTGGTTCCTGACTTTTCCACAAAACAGGGGGACGATCGCGGCTCCTGGGGCTACCGGAGGCTTAGTGCGGAGAGGTGGCCAGTCCTCTAAGGAGAGGACCACGGTCCTCGGCCTCGTGCCTGTGCTGGGTGGAGAGGACAAGCCGGCCGGGGTGGGCTGGGGCGGCCAGCACGGCGAGTGCAGACCCCTGCTGTATTCAGGCTGGGTGTCACATGGCTGGGCTGGGGCTGAGCAGGGGAGGCCGCCCCAGCCAGTCCTTAAAGAGCAGCGTGGCCGTGCGCTGTGCCATGGTGACAAGGTCTCTGGGACACCTGCCGGTGAATTCCCGTGCCCCCTCCAGATCCAGCCTCTGGGCCTTTCTGGGCCCCCGGAGGCTGCCTGCCGCGGGCTACGTGTCTGGGGCTCTCACACCTCCTGCTTCCTGTTCCTGGCACCCTGCCTCCCACTTCCTGTTCCCGGCCGCTGCTTCCTGTTGGGACTAGCCAGTGGCAGACCCCAGAAGCCGATCTCGGAGGGCCGGGGTTTCTGCCCCACTCTGTCCTGGCAGGCTGCGTCCGTCCCCAGCCCCCTCCCCTTGCTCCAGCCTGGGCTGGGGTGACGGAGTGACGCCAGGCCAAGCAGGCCAGAGACCAGAGCTTATTCGGGGCCACCCAGACAGAGGGCTCCTGAGGTCTTGGGACTGCGCCGGGGCTTAAATTGGAGCCCAGTGCCTGCTGTGCCACGCCACTGCCCTCCCGCCCTCCTTTCTCTGCCTTCCTTGAGCACAGAGCCGGAGGAAACAGACGCCAGCCGTCCCCTGGGGGACAGCATGAACTGGGCGGGGGGTGCCGGGGCCCCTTCAGGCCATCTGAGCGGCGGCCCTGTGTTCATGATAGCAAGAGGCTGCTTACTCGGCCGCAGGGCTGCTCAGGGTCCACGGGTCCCAAGCTGCTGAGCACGGATCCGCCAACGGACGGAAGCCTGCCGGGGCTGCCACTCCCCACACACCTGCAGTTACAGAGCGCCCCTTGATCACGTCCTCGATGAACTAGCGAGTCGTTAATATTAGATCTTGACCCTGAGATGCGTCTTTTTAACATGTGTGGAAAGAGAGAAGAGGAAAGTTCACGTGTGCTCTCACCCGGCCGCCTTGAGGGACGTGCCGAGCGCTCATGTGTGAGCTGGACAGGCCTCCTTCGTGGAGCACCGACTTGGAAGAGTGACTGGCGGTCGGCAGTTTCCGCAACCCATACCCAGCAGGCGTTTTCTGAGAGCGAACTCAGCGAGCCTATCAGTTCCAGGGGAATTCAAGCTTTTTTTTTTTTTTAACTTTTGTTTTTTTAGAAAGATTTTTGCTATAGGGTGCATGAGCTCACCAGAGAGACAGAGACAAAGAGTGAGAAAACACTCCTTGGGGGGATGTCCATGCTGCAATCCCTTCTCTTCCAGTCTCCTCGCAGGATCTTGGGCACACACACACACGTGTGCGCAGTGTGAGTTTTAAGCCACCGGGTCTGGGACTTGAACTGGGGTCAGCTATGTGGGAGTCCAGCGATGTAGCTATTGCACCAGTTGCTGGTCCCCAAAAATTCAAGCTTTTAAAGAAAAATGAACATTTTAGAAAACGTGTATCCACCATGGTGAGCTCGACCACATCTCTATAGACAAACGTGTCCCTGAGAAGGTCGCTGGAAATGTTAGCAAGCACTGTTTTCACATTACGTGTCCCACGGTAACGGAACACGCTCAAGTGTGGGAGAGCCGCGCAAGCCAGGGAACCCATGGCCTCCCCAAACAGTCAGGACGAAGCCGCACCCGGGTCGCAGTGGGCCCTAACGTGACAGCATGCTCGTTGGCTTGGTTTCAGGCCCCGCGTTGCAGCACGTCTGTAAGGAGCCGTCTCTGGCTGCGTGTTGGTGTAGTGTGAAAGGACGATACCCACGTGGATCCAAAAGTCCGTCCTCTTTCCAACACGGCCGCGTGAGCGGGTCCTTCACGCACCTTCTGCAGCCCCGGACCCTGCTCCAGCTGGGACGCAGAGACAGAGGCCAGATACCAGCAGCTTCTCACTAAGCCAGCCACGGGCGGGGTCTGCAGGGAGGTGGTGCTCTCCAATCTTCTTGTTTTCTTCTTTTGAGAAGATGCGATCATTTTATTCTAAAACATGCTGTTGTGTTAACACGTAGTGCATTTATTTAGTCGTCTTTTATGTGACTTAATGGCTAAGATATTTTACATTTTTTAAATCAATTTTAATATTAAATTCTACAAATGTCAATAGCTGTGAGCCACACAAGCAAAAGCTCTTCAGGATCTTCAGGAAGTTCTGAGAGTAGAGGGGTCCCTAGACTCAGAGGCTGAAGGTCTCTGTCCCTGGGCATGGGACTGAAAACACGAATGTCGTCGGCACCCATCCCTCCATCGAATTCTCGCCAGGCTGGTGCCACTGTTCCCATGTGCCAGAGACGGAGGGCCTGTTTGCAGCGTCGGTCGCATCGGCGGAAACACTGCGCAGCCCCGGGCCACCCCCCGTCCCCGGCCTGTCCCTTACCTGCAGGTGCCTGCATGTGTGTCTGGGCGTGGAGTGATGCAGAGACGAGGTGAGGAAGATGATCGCGGGCCGGTATGCATCAGAGGCTGTGCTAGTCCATGCCCACGCTCTCCCGAGCCCTCCACAGGCCCCCGCTGTCCCCTCCACACGGAGGCAGCCCTCAGGGGTGCCTGTGAGGGTAAGCTAGATGGCCTCTCTCACACAGCCTGGGCTTCCCCGCCTGGGAGCACTGGGTCCTTAAGACACCTGTAGGGGGGAAGGATGCGGCCAGAGCCCGGAGTCGGCCTCTCCTGGATCCTGGAGAAAAGGTATTTTGTGCCGTGTTCGCTCACAGGGACCGCCAGCAGTCCCTGTGCTTGTCTGCCAGGCTCTCGGGTAATTTCACAAACTGACGTCTACTGGCAAGGGAGTGGGCAGACGTGGGTAGTGGAATATTCCGCTAGGTCACGGCTTCAGATCTGGCCTGGAGGCTGGCAACTTCCCGGGGTTATCTGCTCTCTGAGAAGCTGTTTACTTATTTCGTGTGGGAAACTCAGTCAACCCATCAGCCCACAAGGGTCTGTTAAATCCCTCCTGTGTCCAGCCACTGAGCTGAGGCTCCACACGCTGAGCCAGGCCTGAACGAGGCTGATGGTGCCCTCGTCCCACAGAAGTTGAAGTCTCAGAAAAGAGAAACATGCGCTCTAGCCAAGATTCAGTCCCGGGCACTGTTCCCTCTGTGGTTTCTCAGGGTTTAGAAATACAAGAAAGAATTAGGCAATTATATATATATGAAATAGATACACGCAGACATATATGTATATATGCATAGATACAGTGTGTAAATATGTGCATGTATACAAAAGCTTTATTCACACTGGATTTAAAAAAAAAAAGATTTATTGTAAAAATTTTATTCATTCATTCATTTATTCATCTTTTAACTTGACGAGAGAGAAAGAGAGAGAGAAAGGTGGGGAGGATGAGAAAGCAAGCCACCAGGTCCAGGACTCGAACTGTGGTCAGCCATGTGGGAGAGTCCAGCACCCTAACCACCATGCCACCTGCTGGTCCCTACACTGGAATTTTAAATGCCAGTGGGCACTTGTGCTCACCAGAGAGAAGCAGCCCGACGACGCACGGCACGCTGCAGCCCTCCGTTTTCTGTCCTGTCTGGATTCGGGCATGTGCGTCCGTGCACCCCGCATGTGTTCAAGCTGCCAGGGAGGGTGCGAACAGCGAAGCTGGCTGTGTGGAATCGGCTCCCTTAACCCCTAGGCCAAGGAGCCGGCTCCGCACTGGATTTACTGACGGCTCCAACAGTGGTCGGGGACCGGGCTGTGTGTCCCCCTGCCAGGGCAGCGGGTGCTGCACCCCAGCAGGGAGGACAGGTGTGGGCCAAGGGGCTGTTGTGCCCAGGGGCCAGGAAGACCGAGAGGAGAGCTCAGGCCCAGAGGTTCGGGCTAGGGCGTCTGGGCTGTGTCAGGGGCCTCCATTTCCAGCGGTTGCATGGCTCCCCTGTCTCGCTGAGTGGGGGACAGCGAGGGAGGAATAGGGGTGGTGAGAGGGAGATGGCAAAGGAAGGTAGCTCTCCCCTGCTTTCGCCTCAGGGAGGGGAGAGGTCACCTCCCTGCCCTGGAAAGCACAGGTGGGAGGCTGTGAGAGCAGATGGCAAAGACTTCGAACCGTCACCGAGGAACACAGTGGACTGCAGGCCCTGGGGACGGTGGCCTCGGCCAGGTGGGGGCTGGGGGGGCGTCAGGTGGCAATTGTCCCCCAGAGGGAGAATGTGGCAGGACCGGGGACCGAGCATCCTTGGCAGGCCCACATAAACGAGGCAGTTCCAGCCAATTGGTGGGCTCACTTCACAGCCTGCACCCCGATATCCAGGCCATCACACAGAGCTCCTCGCTCAGTCTCAGGGTGGGAGCACTTGGCGTTAGAAAGAGAACACCACGTCGGAGCTAAATGCAAAGAGCTCCAGCCCCGCCAGCAAGAGCAGGAACGCCGGCCTCCGACGTCCCCGAGTGGGTGGAGAGAGGAGAGAGGGGAGTGGGAGCCCCCTCCCCAGAGGAGGGCCATTGGGCCTTTTCTCCCAAGGGTGTGGTCACCTCTGGGTGGGGGGCTTCACAGTTTGCAGGGGAGGCAGCTGGGAGTGGCTACGGACATGCAGGCAGGGGTGTCATGGGCAGGCAGAGTGGTGGAGACAAAGGTGCAGCGTGACCTAGGGCCTTTGGGGTGTGACTGATGGGTCGGGGGGCCGACTGGGTGTGGGGGTGTGGGGTTGGGGAGAGGGAGGAGTCAGCAGTGAGTCCCAGGTGTCGTCCTCAGCATGCTCACATCTGCAAAGTCCCTTTGCCACGCGAAGTTCCGGGCTGGGACGAGCCCTTACCCTGCCTGCCTCGCGGAGGCCAGGGCCTGTGTCTCCCAGTGACCGTGGCCGAGGGAGCCCACACCACCCGCTCCTGGATCTGTGGCTGGCGGTTCAGTCACTGGCTGAGCTCACCCAGCCACCCAGCTCGCAGAGGGCCGTGGCCCGTGTCTGCCTTCCTGCCCCCCTGTCACCGCCTGGCACCTCACTCCCCCGACCTTGCCCCTGGGATCTGGCCATGGTATGGCTTCCACCTTGGCTGCCTCAGGCCTGGGACGCGCCGGTCCAGCCCGCTCTGGGGGATGCTGATGGTGCTGGCCAAGGGCCATGCTCTGGAGGGCGAGGCTCGATAGTGTTCCACAGGGCCTGCTCGCTGCAGGGCTCCAGCTTCCGGGGAGGTGGACGGTGGGAGGGCCTGACGGCAGGCAGCCTGGCCCCTCTGCCTCAGCACCTCGCCCCTCGAGGCCCCACGTACCGTTCCCTTGCTTCTGTGTAGCCAGACCTGGCATTGCGCACGCCCTAGGGCACCTCCAAAGGAGGGCCAGCAGGGCCGCCGCCCCTGTGCCTCCCCCACCGCAGACAGGCGGGGCTGCCAGCAGCTTCTCAAGGCTCAGTGTGGACTGGATTATTGTAGGGCAGTTTTCGAGGGGGTTGGAACCCTTGTGAAAACGAAGGTAAAGACCGTGCCCAGCAGCCCGGGTCTTCCCCTGGTGCTCTAAGTGCCTCTTGTTCTCCAGGCTCCACCCCTGCAGGTCTCCTAGCTCCGGTGAAAATTAGAGCCAGCCACCTGCAAAGGGGACAGGGCAGGGCCAGGGAGAATGCCACGCACAGCGGTCCTGGGCAGGAGGCACCTGCGGGCTCAGGGGTAAAATGCTGCCTCGGGAGGAGTCAAACCCAGTGGTCGGGGGGGGGGAGAGGCAGCAACCCCAGGGCATGGGGGGGGGGAACCCAGGGT
>NW_006159850.1:2280845-2286548 GCF_000334495.1 Tupaia belangeri chinensis | reverse complement strand
GGGGGGGGGGGGGAGAGGCAGCAATCCCAGGGCATGGGGTGGGGGCAGCCAGGCTGGCCCTGCCTCACGTGACCGGGAACGGCTCAGCACAGCCCGCAGCTCTCTGCCCTGAGTCTGAGCGGAGGGAAGACGCTTTGGGACCAGTTGGGCGCCGACACGCGGGGTGAAGCCCTTCAGGGAGAGCGCAGAGGGGCCGCTCCCTCCACTCAGGCGTTTCTTTCCGAGGAACTACTTCGAGCAGCTTCGGATTTTCCCCAGGCACCATCGGCCCTTCTTCTCAATGTGGGCTTTTAGGGCATGCCAGCCTCAAAGCCTCTTTACAAGGGATGAAAGTGGGCTTGGTCCAAACAGGGCGGAGTGCCTTCGAGGGGACCCTTCGCAACTTCTACAGAGGTTGGATCAGCACATGAGGAGAAGAATAAAAAAAAATAACAATCAGTGAGTTCGAACTTTTGTCAAATGCGGGTTTCGATTCAAGTTTGGGATACGTCTGTGAGCACGGTTAGTGCAAGCTCTGGGCTGGGAGGGCAGGTGGCCTCGCCCACCGTTCGGGGGATGCACCATTCCTGGGACAGGGCGCGGACAGATTCCAGGGACTGGGTTCAAAGCCCAGTCCTGCCTTCAGGAGCCGCATGATGCTGGGCAGGCCACTGCGGGGACCTGCCGTCTGTTCGCAGCGACGTCAGGAGGCTGAGAAGAGGGGAGGAGGGCGAAGGTCAGAACTCCAACAGAGGACCACGGGCCCACGTGCTCCCCACCGGCCCCGGGAGCTTGCTGGGGGCTCTCTGCATCTCCGATCCCGCCTCTGAGAAGGGTGAGGCTGCAACCGGCCGGGAGGTGGGCACGAGAGCTCCGTCCACACAGCCAGCTGGAAGGAGCCGTGCGGCTGGTCCGCTCCCACAGAGACAGGCATAGAAAGTGTGACGACGTGCCGAGACGTACGCAGAAGCAGGGCTGAGGGAAAGGGACCCTGACACAGACACACGGCCTCCAGAGCCAGGGATGTTCACCCAACGCCGAGCCAGGGCATGTGTGTAAGCATACGTGTGCATGTGTGCACGTGTGCGAGACACAGCTCCGGTCTGCACGCGCGGGCGCTCTTGTGTCACTGCAGCCGCAATTCGCCAGCCCGCCGGCCTCTTCCACATACGCGTTTGGTCGCCCCTCACGAGGCCCTGCTCCTGCTGACAGGCACTCGGCACTGTGGCTGGGGGTCACTGCAGCCAGGCACCGTTCCTGAGTGCCGAGGGCTTCTCTAGGCCCTGCCAGTTTGGGGCTGTCCCAGACAAGGCGCCAGTGGGCTCCGAGCACCTTTATTGGGGTGCTGGTGGCTGCGTGGCACAGAGGCGACAGGTCAGGTCCTGGGGGCCGAGGGCATGGGCGCTGGCCGAGCTGCGTAGCCAGGGTTGCAGGGTACGCAGGATGATGTCTGTCGGGCCGTCCTGAGCGGCTATGATAGCAGGGATCCATCCGGACCCTGCGCTAGCGCGCCCCTGCACTGAACACTGGACCTCGCAGCTGGCAGCCGGCGGGTCACTTGGACGGGTAGTCTGCTAACCCCTGGGTGATGGGACGTGAGGAAGCTGCAGACACGCCATCTACTTGGCTGCGGGTGAGCTCAGCGCCTGGACGCCTCGCCCGACCCCACAGCTGTGGAGACACTCAGAGGAGCCGCGCCCAGCTCTGCTTCATAGCCTTGGAGATGCCGGGGTTCCTCTGCGACAGGGGAACGGCAGCCACCACAGAGGCCAGGAGAGGACAGGTTCCCACTCACTCCGGGAGGGGAGAGAGACTGCATCCTCCCATGGGGCATGGCCTGTACGACAGGGCAGTCCCCACTCTCCTGCTCCTCAGTCAGATAAGCCTACTGTGGCCCGACTCCCTCCGCCTCACCGCGGTTAGGGTTCGGGATTGTGCGACCTCGCTGCCTCCTACCTTTCCCAGGGTGGGGCGGGGTGGCCTGCTCCTGTGTCCAGTGTCCTGGGGGTCAGTAACCAGTGTTAGTCAGGGCTGAGGGTGCCTGGGCTGCTTCCGCAGGTCTGGTGTGCAGGGGCCGGCCTACCCCCTTATCAGGTGTGGACGTGGACAAGGAGCTGTTAAAAGTGCAGGTGCCAGAGCCTGCCCGAGGCCTGCCCTGCGAGCACTCTCGGAAGCCTGTGCTCTGCAGGGGATGAGAGCGGCCTGGCAGCACGGGAAACTAGGCAGGCCCTCGGCCCTCCTGGCACGGGTCTGAGCAGCACCAGGCGGGACAAATCACCAGGCTGCCCAGCAGAGGCTCGGCCTTCGGCTGATCCTGGACTGCCGTGAATCACCCCAGACTGGGGCCTTATGACAGCACAAGTGTCTGCATGGCCAGGAGGCCAGGAGGCCAGGAGGCCAGGAGGCCAGACGGCGGTTGCTGGCCCTGGCTGCCAGGGGCCCAGGTCCACCCCGCCGATCTGGGCTCGGCACCCCCTTTTTGGCCCTGGCTGCCAGGGGCCCAGGTCCCCCCTGCCGATCTGGGCTCGGCACACCTGGGACACATTCAGCCCTGCTCCGCCTTCCACCCTGGGCAAGTCTCTGCCCATGTCTTCTTAAGAATGTCTGTGAGGGGCCATCAGGGGGCATGGTGGTTAAGGTGCTGAACTCCCACATGGCTAACTGTGGTTCAAGTCCGGGACCTGGCAGTTTGCTTTCTCACTTTAATTATTTATCTAAGTAATAAATAATTATGTATTTTTAGTTATTATTGAAGAATTATTTGTTATTTAATAATTAGTAGCTTAATTATTATTTAAATAAATAATCATTTTTAAAAACCACCTGTCTGCACCAAGGGCTCCCAGTCAGTCTACGGCCTCCACTTCACCGTTTCGTCCGCAAAGACCTGACTTCCCAATGAGGGCTCAGCCCAGTTCCAGGCAGGCCCCAATGTCCCGGTGGCCACGCCTCAGCTCACGAGGACCGAACTCGCTATAGGAGTAGGGGGCACAGCTGAGACCAAAATGGTGCTTTTTAATCTGAAATTCGAACCGTGCAGAGATGGACTTATACCAAAAATCATTCTCATTTGAAATTCAGATGCTGCACTCACATATTAAAGTGATTTGCTTACCTCAAATTCCAATGCTGCCTGGGGACACTTACACTAAAACCACCCCTTTTCCTGAAATCCGCATATTACGCTAAAATCGCTCTGCTTTATCTGGCACCCCCATTCCCGAGTCCCTTGGCACCCACACCCGTGTGTGCCCTGCCCCCCTGCAATTCCGTCACCTCACAGGCACCTGCAGAGCTCCAGTGGTGGTCGCCTTCTCGGTGGGCCCTGCCCCGGTCCCCGGCTGTGAGGACGGCTCAGACTTCGGAAAGGGAAGCAGAAGAAGCTGCTCCCTGTCCCCTGCGGCAGCGAGCCCACGTGCAGCCACCTGGGAGACCTTGCTCAGTTCAGTGAGTTTACCGAGCAATGCTGCTTCCTGGGGCAGTGAGCGGACGCTAACCCTACAGGCTGGGCTCTGGACTCTCCCGGACCCATTTAAGGTGGGGACCCTCCCGCTGCCTCGGGCAGGAAGGTCTGTGCACCCCACCCTGGAGCCCTGTGCCCTCTGCCCCGTTTCAGTCTCAGAGAAAGCCAGGGCTTACGAGCATCCTGGCTCACACCTGGGGAGCCTCCGCCAGGTACAGAGCAGCACCTCGAGCCCGCAGTTAGTAAGCAGGGGAGAGAGCTGAGCCCATGTGCCTTCCTCCTGCTCGGGCCCACATGCTTCCGAGCCCGGCCCCGCATTTATCCATCCCACCTCGGTCCCAGTGACAGACCCCAGTCTGTGCTCCCCACTGTCACCCGTCTCAGAACGGCACCCCAAGCACTTGCTGGCTTACCTGTGCCTCCCTGGGGTTCCTTACCCTCCATCAGCGAGGAGGCTAAGGTGGGCCGCAAGAGGGCAGGGCAGGGACGCAGAGTCGCTGCAATACAAGAATGCCACGGGCCCAGGAGTCAGCCGGGAACCGCAAAGGTATGGTGCGTGAGCCTCTGGTCACCCAGTCAGCTCCTGTCACCCCCACAGCACTGTTGAACGCCACATTCATTTGCTCGCACGGCCGTAAGGAAGTGCCACAGGCTGGCAGCCTAACGGAGATTCATTCCCTCCCGTCCTGGAAGCCGGGGCCGCCCCAGGTCAGGCGCGCCAGGGCTGCTCCTCGGGGCCTACCCACTCTGCCACTGCTGACCGTCTTCTCCCGTGTCCTCCGTGGCCGTCCGGACGTGTCTGTGTCCTGAGGACCCCACTCGTCGGATCAGGGCACACCCATGAGCCCACTTCACCTTCATCACCCTGTAAGGACACTCTCTCCAGACAGGGAGACGTCTGCTTTCCTGCAGGTCAGGCTTCCACACATGCATCTCAGGGACACAATTCAGCCCAGAGCAAAGACCAAAATCTTCCCCCAAAGGAAGGAGGTGGTGAGGAGCGGGTGTCCGCCAGGGAGGCAGTCAGGTGGCGTGGGTGGGGTGTCGCCTCTTAGAAGCCCTGTCTCGAGGGGTCTACTCAAAGATGACGCCAGGCCCAGCGTAGGGTCGGGCGAGATCAGGTGCCCTGGCAAGAGCCCCGGAGCCCCAGTGCCAAGAGTGGTTCACCAGGAGGCAGGCAGGGGAGGCGCAGAGGGGTGTGAGACCAGGGCGGGCAGGGGTGAGGACGTGGGTTTTCCTGTGGCTTTTTGGTGGTTAAAAGCCTCCTCTCACTACATGTTGCCCCGGGAAGTGGCAAGCTGTGGAAATCTGCCATATTGTCACCTTCGGAAACCTTGTGTGACATGGGGAGGGGCTGACCCCGGGTCTTCTGCAGGCCCAGCCCAGAGAGCCGGGAGGCATGCAGTGGCAGGTGTCCCAGCTGGCTGGCATGACCATGGTCCCTGACACCTTGGTGTGTTCTCACAGGCGGCCATGAGCTTCACAAAGTGCGAGGCTGGCCACAAGTTGGCATCAGCATAGTGACAGAACAAGCCACACGTGCGAGGCCGGCCGAGCAGGGCTTCCACCCACACAGCTAGTTTGCTGGGGGAGGGAGCCATGGGGCAGGGAGGATGTGGGTCCAGGCGTGTGAGCAAGATTGATCTGCAGCTCCAGCCGCGTGGGCAGCTGCAGCCAGCGTCGGTGCAGGGGCTCGAAGGACGGAGGTCCCCTCCTGCTCTGCGCAAATGTTCCTCTGGGGTCTTAGGGCTGGCAGACCTCCCGCTCAGTGGCTGTGGCCTCGGCTTCAGTGGAACTGGCCTCAGAACTGGATCTGAGCTGTGGGCCCAGGGCACGCTCTCCTGAAGCCCGTGCCAAGACTGCTCGGACGCAGCCTGCGGCCCAGTGGGTTTCTGACACCGGTCCACAGGCCCTGAGTCCCTCAGCCTCCATGTCTCCTGGCCAGCCGGAGGCAGGAGAACGGCGGGACGTGGTCTGAGCTGCTCCCTGTGCTGCCCCCATTCTGTGGGAGTAGGGCTCTATTTTTGTAGCGTGACCATTGCCAAGAAGTGCCAGTCAGCCCACTGACTCAGAGCGGGAACTGGAGGGTGACCAGGGCGGCCCGGATGGGCTCTCCCTTCAGATTGATTCTAGTTCCTCTCAGTTGACAGAGTGGAGAAGCCTCTGCTGCCTCGTGGGGGATATGCGGGTCTGTACCAGTGGATGCCGTGACGTGGCCGTAACGCAGGGCCCCGTGGCTGGGGAGGCGGCGGCGCGGCCCC
>NW_006159850.1:2279071-2280572 GCF_000334495.1 Tupaia belangeri chinensis | reverse complement strand
GGGGGTATGGGCGGTTCTGTCCCAGTGGATCCCGTGACGTAGCCGTAACGCAGGTCCCCGTGGCTGGAGAGCTGGCAGCCGTCCACGTGAGGCTGTGCTGGCCTGCGAGGTGTCTGCCTGATGCCAACACACCGGCCGCTC
The DNA here is from genome assembly GCF_000334495.1 of Tupaia belangeri chinensis. NCBI lineage: Eukaryota > Metazoa > Chordata > Mammalia > Scandentia > Tupaiidae > Tupaia > Tupaia belangeri. The sequence continues at coordinate 2,280,431 of NW_006159850.1, read as the reverse complement.
TCCCCCAAGGCTCGGGCACGAGGCTCCCGCACGTGGGAACTCACCAGGGGACGGACACCCTGGCGCATCGTCCGAGGCTCAGCCGGTGCGCGGAGGAGAAGTGGACCGGAAGAGCCTTCTCGATGGGAGCAGAAGGGAGAGTTCAGAGAAGAGGACGTAAGCTGCTTTGAAGGTGTCTAAGGAGTTCACGGGGGAGCAGGAGAGGACGAAGCACTCCAGCTGAAACACGGCAGAGGACGAGGTGGTCCTGGACGGTGATTACTGGGCGCTCTTCCACGCTCCAGCTTCCCCTCCCACAGCCGAGCTTCGCAGAGCTAGACCCCGAGTCAGAGGTTCTCAGAAGGCCCACGGGAGCTGAGCGCTGACTATAGGTGACCACCTGGCACGCACTGTCAGACACACAGGGACCGTGGCTCCCTGAGTTCGGGGGTGCAGGGAGGGCACAGGGCAGCTGGACTCAGCCCAGACTGCAGGTCTGAGTCCCATACGCAAGGTCGGCTGGCTGTGTGGACAGACGACCACTGAGCCAGGCTGCCCTCTTGCTCCCACCAGGTACCAGAGTGGGCTCCACAGACAGCCGCTACTGCGCACTGGAGAGCTTTTCTGCCCGTCTCAGCCCTCAGAGGCTCAGGGCTGCCGCGGGCTCAGAGGTGGCATCCACGAGGTAACCCGCCACGCAGAGCACACCCTGGTTGTCCTGGTGCAGAGGGACAGGGCCTATGGATGGCCTTACTGCTTTCCTCTTCCCTCCCTGGGTCTCTTCTCCATGGAGCTTGAAGGCAGCTTTGGGGTGGTGCCAGAACTGCGGGAGGACACTCCCTGGAGAGCTCAGCTGTGGAGGGACTGGCGTGGCTCCCACCTGAGCGAAAGCTCGCAGGCTGAAGGCTCATATGCTCCAGAAGAGCAGGGGCCCCTGGCAGCTCACACACGGCTGTGCACACATGGCAGTGCACACGGCAGGTGGTCGTGGGCAGGTGCTTGTGTGGCAGGTGGTCATTGGCAGGTGGTCGCGTGCAGGTCGTAGCTGGCAGGTGCTCATGTGATAGGTGCTCGTGTGCCGGTGCTTGTGTGGTAGGTGCTCATGTGACAGGAGGTCGTGTGTCACGTGGTTGTGCATCAGGTGGTTCTGGGCAGGTGGTCATGCAGCAAGTAGCTGTGACAGGTGGTCGTGGGCAGGTGGCCGTGGGTAGGTGGTCGTGGGCAGGTGGCCGTGGACAGGTGGTCATGGGCAGGTGGCTGTGGGCAGGTGGTTATGGGCAGGTGGCCATGGGCAGGTGGTCGTGGGCAGGTGGCCGTGGACAGGTGGTCATGGGCAGGTGGCCGTGGGCAGGTGGCCGTGGGCAGGTGGGCGGGGGGGGGG
>NW_006159850.1:2272143-2274748 GCF_000334495.1 Tupaia belangeri chinensis | reverse complement strand
GTCATGCTCGTGTGCCGGTGCTTGTGTGGTAGGTGCTCATGTGACAGGCGCTCGTGTGTCACGTGGTTGTGCATCAGGTGGTTCTGGGCAGGTGGTCATGCAGCAAGTAGCTGTGGACAGGTGGTCGTGGGCAGGTGGCCGTGGGCAGGTGGGCGTGGGCAGGGGGCCGGGGGCAAGGGGGGTGGTCATGGGCAGGTGGCTGTGGGCAGGTGGTTATGGGCAGGTGGCCATGGGCAGGTGGTCGTGGGCAGGTGGCCGTGGACAGGTGGTCATGGGCAGGTGGCTGTGGGCAGGTGGTTATGGGCAGGTGGCCATGGGCAGGTGGTCGTGGGCAGGTGGCCGTGGACAGGTGGTCATGGGCAGGTGGCTGTGGGCAGGTGGCCGTGGGCAGGTGGCCGTGTGACAGGTGCTTGTGTGCAGCAGTCACGGACGATACCATGACTCCTGGGCCCTGAGAGGGACGGCGAGGAGCCAGGTGGCTGGGGGCTCCTGGGAGAATGGAGGGGAGTGATTTGGGTTTGGGAGACACTGAGAGTCGGGGATCAGGCTGACGTCCCACTACCTAGGGCCGCAGGGCTCAGAGCAGCTGTCAGGAGCGCCTCGCTCTGCATGGCAACTGGGAGGGTGTGCCCCATACCCAGTTCAGGGTGTTAGCCCTGGGGGTCCTGGCTTGCCTCAGAGAGGGAGAGGCAGTGTCCCCGACTGGATCGAGCTGCCCGTGTCCATTGTGATGCGAGGAAGCAAGGGCCCAGGTGCGGGCAACGGGGCTCGGCTGTGTGGACGGACCGGCTGCCCAGAGGAGGCTTGCTTTCTTCACGGCACGGTGGTGGCCGGGGCCGCTGCTGAAGCAGACCTGCTCCACTGACCTACTTGGTGGGAATTCAGCCCAAACGCCAATGTGTGGCCGGCCCCGGATACCCTCCACGAAATACGAAGGCAGGGCCATGTCGGTCCTGCATGATAGGCTGGCCGCGTGTCCCTCCTCCATTACTTCCCTGGGCAGCAAGCTCCACCGTGAGCCCTCGCATCCGTGGTTCCAGGCCCCAGAGGAGCGGAAGATGAGTCATCGCTCACCGATGCCTCTGACTTTCTTTTAAGAGAGATTTTTGCTACAAGGTACGTGCGTTCACTGGAGAGATACAGAGAGACTTCAATCTCTTCTCCTCCATTCTCCTCCCAGGATCTTGGACACTCACAGCCAGTGTGTTTCAAGCGTCCGAGTCTGGGACTTGAACCATAGTCGGCTGTGTGGGAGTCCAGTGAGGTAATCATTACGCCATCTGCTGGTCCCTGGTCTGACTTTTTAACAAGGGAGAAGACTCACCTTCAATGGGGAAAGGAAGGTTCGAGCCCTAAGCTGCCCCCTCTCCAGCGGAGTCCTAGAAGCCTCATGAGACATGCTGGGCAGAGGCTGGCCTGGCTCTGGTCTCCCTGCCGTAACTGGCGGGTCACCTGCATTGCCCTTCTTCCTCCCAGACCCTGTTTTCTTGTCAGTGACCTGAGGGGGTCCACGGCAGCTGGGTGACACTTCCATGTACACACAGTCCCGTGCCAGACCCAGCCTGGCCTCGTCTTCACTCTCTTAAGTTCTCCCGTTGGCCTCAGAACCCTTCTCAAGAGCTCTGAGTGGTGGTCACTGTTCTCCCAGTGCCTCCTCCTCTAGGCAGTTGGCAGGACTGAGCTGCCGTCCCATCGGGTCTGGGTGGTGCATGTGGCTAGTTGCAGGTGACGTACAACCGGCAACTGCCAAGCCGTTTCTTCTTGCTTATTCCAAAGGGCACAACCTACAGTGTCTCCGAACACCCCGTGGGCTTCCCGGGCTCAGCGAGCAGCTGTAGGGCCGGAAACAGGCCGCGCAGTCGGGCTGTGGGTTCACGTGGCGTGCGGACGACTTAGCGATCTTTCCGGTCCACGCTCTCCGCATCGACTGCAACGCCTGGGTTCTAGGATGCTCTCCGCTCAGAACCGCGGGGGCAGTGGGGAGTGCCCATTGCCCTTGTTTTTGGTAGACGTCCCCGAATGAAGTCCCCTGGCGGCCCTGTGTCCGAGGCACAGCCGTCGTCCGTCTGCAGCTCACCTGTCTGTTTCCTCGGGGTCGGGCTTCCTTATCAATTTCGGTTTTACCTTGTTCCGAGATCCCCCACCCCAGGTGCCCTGAGGCCGGGCACTCTCAAGCCGCACAGAGATGGACACCCTTAGCCCTCACGGCAGCCCTGTTGGGGGTACCGCACTCACTCCATGCCACAGGCGGGGAAACCGAGACTCAGAGAGGGCAGACAAGGCCAGGACTTGAACCCAGACCGTGGACTCCAGCTGAAGGATGGTTACCCTGTGGGAGGCAGTGCCCTGTGCTGCAGGAAACCCCTCTCCACCTCCCGCACTCGCCCAGTTCGTTGGCTCCCGGGAGCTGGGGAAGTGTGTGGAGCCCTCGAAGCCCAGGAGGGAGCTCCTGCAACCCCCTCCGTTCACACTGGGAGGGACTGCTGCCGTCCTGCCCCAACCCGGAGCCCCTCTGGCCTCCCTCCCTTCTCCTCAGCGCCCACGCTCCAGCCGGGCAGGGGTTTCCGAGCCTGGGCACCCGCACAGCCGAGAGCCAACCCCCCCA
>NW_006159850.1:2262409-2271282 GCF_000334495.1 Tupaia belangeri chinensis | reverse complement strand
GCCTCCTCCTCTAGGCAGTTGGCAGGACTGAGCTGCCGTCCCATCGGGTCTGGGTGGTGCATGTGGCTAGTTGCAGGTGACGTACAACCGGCAACTGCCAAGCCGTTTCTTCTTGCTTATTCCAAAGGGCACAACCTACAGTGTCTCCGAACACCCCGTGGGCTTCCCGGGCTCAGCGAGCAGCTGTAGGGCCGGAAACAGGCCGCGCAGTCGGGCTGTGGGTTCACGTGGCGTGCGGACGACTTAGCGATCTTTCCGGTCCACGCTCTCCGCATCGACTGCAACGCCTGGGTTCTAGGATGCTCTCCGCTCAGAACCGCGGGGGCAGTGGGGAGTGCCCATTGCCCTTGTTTTTGGTAGACGTCCCCGAATGAAGTCCCCTCGCGGGCCTGGCAGCCCTGTTGGGGGTACCGCACTCACTCCATGCCACAGGCGGGGAAACCGAGACTCAGAGAGGGCAGACAAGGCCAGGACTTGAACCCAGACCGTGGACTCCAGCTGAAGGATGGTTACCCTGTGGGAGGCAGTGCCCTGTGCTGCAGGAAACCCCTCTCCACCTCCCGCACTCGCCCAGTTCGTTGGCCCCCGGGAGCTGGGGAAGTGTGTGGAGCCCTCGAAGCCCAGGAGGGAGCTCCTGCAACCCCCTCCGTTCACACTGGGAGGGACTGCTGCCGTCCTGCCCCAACCCGGAGCCCCTCCGGCCTCCCTCCCTTCTCCTCAGCGCCCACGCTCCAGCCGGGCAGGGGTTTCCGAGCCTGGGCACCCGCACAGCCGAGAGCCAACCCCCCAGGAGGGAACTTCCAGCCTTATCTGAGATCCTGGGGGCTGGGGGGCTGTGTCTGGTGGTGTTTCTGAAAGGCTTTTTGTGCAACAACATGGGAGAAAAACAAGAACTGGGAAGGAAACAGGCTTGACTTTGTTCAGAAGTGTTCCAGGTTTCAAAGGAAGCGGGGAGGTGAGTGCGGGCGCGGGCCTGGCCGTGGATTTAAAGCAGGTCCCAAGGCTCTGGGCAGGGCCGGGGGAGAACCTGCTGACGCGACACTTCTGTGACCTGCTAGTGCCGAGGCGGCCTGCTAGCCCTGGGCTCCCCCGCAGGCGGGACATGCTTTCTGGCAGTGACTTTCCAAGCGGCGTGACCCGGGAGAGCCACTTGGCCTCACCTCGGTTTCTACACGTGTAGCCCCACAGCTTATCGCCGGGAGGAGAGGGCGGGAGGCCCAGCGCTAGCCGTGGCCGCAGTTCCCACCCTCTTCTCGGCACAACCCCCGCACCCGGACTCCCAGTCACAGCCGCCAGTGGACGGAAGTGCCCTGTGTTGACACTTCTCATCTGCAATTAGATGTGTGGACCGACAGCAAATCCTCTCCCTCCCAGGGAACTGGGCTTCGCAGGCCCCGGGCATAACGAGGATTAAGGGGGGGGGACGCGAGGAGATGGGGCTGGAGGGCAGCAAGCTGGCAGTGGGGACACCACCAGGATGTGGGGACAGGCGCGGGGCTGGGTTGGATGAAACTGGCTGGAACATGCACTGGCGACCAGCTGGTCCCACCAGGGCAGCCAGGCAGAGGCGGAGGGCCCTGTCCCGAGGAGGGCACGGGGGTGGCGGGCGGGCTGCACATGGCTGCTCCTCAGCACCGGTCACCCTGCCCTGCCGAGTCCCGGAGTAAGGCAATTACCGAGGGGATCCAGACTCAGGCTGTCAAAGAATTCATTCATCTAAAAGAGGGGCTTAACAACCTCGGAGGCGCCCCATCCTCTGTTTTCTTACCAGCTAGAGTTTCACTCTGGCACACACCCTCCCCGACCCCAGCTCGCGCTTCCCGGACAAAAACGCACTTCATAAAGACGCGAGCGGCGGCTAAGTCACGCCTCGGCTCAAGGCTCGCACGCGGACCCGCCTTCTTCCTCACTTTCTTCTGATTTTTCATTAATCACTATTTGCAGGTCCTTCAGAAATTTGGCGTTCTGGAATGTTCTTTTGTGTTTCCACTTTAGGATTTTTCAATAGATAAGAAATTTAAGGATTGTTTTGGGAGCAATAAGGGGTGAATGGCAGTAGAAGAAAGACCAGGGAAACGGTGTGGAAGCGCTTTCTGTCTGCGCCCGCAAGATCTTAGCACACATAGTGGCTTCCTTACTCTCTCCTGTCCTGGAGATAGTTACAGGAAATGCCTTACTGGTGCATTCTGCTGGTGGTAGTGCTTTTTTGTGGCTTGTGGGGAGTTTCAGGGCAAGGAGACAGAGAGGAAGAGACAGAGAGGGAGACCAGGAGGTGGGGAGATGGGGAGACCAGGAGATGGAGGTGGAGTTGGGGAGGCAGGGAGACGAGGACCTCCCCTGGGCCCAGACACACGCTGACCCAACGGCAATGCCAGCTGTCAGGCCACTGTGCGGGTGGCGTGGACCGCGAAGGGAGGGCTTGGCAGCAGCGCGTGGGGGACTGTCCACCAAGTGGGTGCAGCCAAAGGAAACCGAGTCAGGGACGCTGGCCGCCCTGGGATGGTCCTGGCTCACCTGGACTCACCCTGACTCCACGGCAGGAGAGGCTGGGCGCGTGCGTGCCGCTGGCCTGGTGTCTCGGCTTGCCTGGCCATTTCCACTCCTTGCACGAACCCACTTTCCACCTACCAGTAAAGCTCTTAAAGGCACAGCTCTGCTTGACCCCTAACCTCTGCCCAGGCCTCCCCAGAGATGAGGCTGGCCATGAAAGGGCCACCTGCGTGTCCACAGTTTTCTCAGGGAAAAGGGCATTTCCTCCCTGGCCTCCCAGGCCACCACGTGCTCGCGGTAACACGTGCACCAGCGTGGTCATAAGCGGTTGGCTCCCTGCTCTAGCCCTAGACCCGGCCAGGAGGCAGGGAAGGGGCTCGCCGAGTCACACGAGGGTCCTGGCAGGCCCTCTGCCTGAGCCATATCAGCTCCGGCCCGGTGCACAGGGCAGTCAGACCCTTCATGGGGCCAGCGTGGGCAAGCCTGCGGTGGCACCCTGTAGACAGGCAGCTCTCAGCCTCTGTGAAGGCGGCAAACACCGAGAGGCGACCCTCGCGCGTGGGCGGCTGCTCCGGGACTCTGGCCACCCACCCAGACTCTGCCTCCCCCTCTCTTTTCTTTCCAGACTCCACGGAGAATGGGTTGTTCGGGTGCCCAGCAAGGGCCTGTGAATCTGTGCCCTCTGGGTTACAGATGAGCTCGGGAAGCACCGCCTGCCTTGGGGACAGTAACAAGGGAGGGGAGGCCATCCCAGCTGCTGGAGCTCACAGAGGACAAGGACAGGGCAGTGGGTCTCTGCCCTGCGCAGAAAGAAATGCTGCCAAGATTACCTCCCAGTGGCAGAGCCGGGAACTGCAGCCAGGACCCAGGAGGGAGGGCGGAGGCCTGGGCAGAGAAAGGCACTGCCCTCCCACTGGGTCTTCCTCACCGCCTGGCCTGGCATCTCCTCCCGTAAGCGAGGGAACAAGCGAGCACGTCGGACCACCCGGGGCTCAGAAAGTGGCCGGAAAGATGACGTCCAGAGGGACCGCAGCCACTGGGGGAGTGAAGAGTCTGTGTCCCTGTCCCCTATCTGAGGGGGGAAGGGGCGTGGCATGGGAGTCACCCCACGGGTGAGCGCCGTGCGTGTGGCAAGCATGTAGTCCGCACTGGGAGGAGCACCGTGGCCTTCGACCTGGAGGGATGCCTCGTGGCACGTGTGGGAGGGTGCTGGAGGCAGGACCCCCGCTGTCCCGTGGGACCGAGGCGCGTGGCAGCATTTCCCACTCGGGTCGGAGTGGCCGGTCAGGCCCGAGTGCCTGTGTGGCAGCGTGGGAGGACGGCCCGGCTGTTTCTGTGAGCGCCACAAATGACCCAGCACAGGGACCCCGGGCGCTGTGTCGCGTCCACCGCGCCACCGCTAGCCTGGAGGGCCACAGCGGCCCTGGTGGGGTATTGGGAGGGGCTTCGCTTTCTTGTTCTTCCCGTGCTCCTTTTTGAAAACCAGAAGAGGAAACGGCATGACCAAGCGGGAGAAGGGAGGGTGCCCGCGACGGGGCGAGGTGAGGAGCCCCCGGGGCAGGAGCGCGCAGCAGGGCTGGTGGCATGCGGCACTGACCGTGAGACCCTGTGAGGAGACGGTGACAGCTCTGCCGCAGACCGCGGCTCGGTGCGGGCTCAGCCCCAGCTAGTCCTCCCAGCCTGAGGGCACCCTCTTGTCACCCAGCTCACGGGGAACGCCGAGGCCGATGAAGGTGGCAGTGATGGGAACAGAGGTGGCACCTGGGCACACTCGTGGACTCGTGCCACGCACGTCCAATGTGCTTCTCATGGTCCGAGTCGAACCGTGAGCACACGTCCCAGTAGCACGGAAAAAAGTCCTGTGTGGGCAAAACCCACCTAATGAACACTCTCATTTTAAGCAAAAACTGATATACAGAGGGGACGCAGTGAGCCAGGAACCCCTTTAAGTTAAGACACAGCCGAGCTGAGCCGGGCCCTCGCCCCCAGGCCCTGTCATGGTGTCACCATAGGGGCCGTGTCCTCCGTCTGTAGCCAGCTTGCGCCCGCCCACTTCAAAGAGGCCGATGATGATGGCTTAGGGCGGCCGTCCCCGGGCCCGGGGTGGCCTGTGTGCAGCCCCCACTGTAAAAGGCCGCGGGCAGCCGCTGAGCCAGGTGTGCCCCCAGCGGCATGCCCCAGGCCGCTTTCGTGTCTCGGCTTGACGCTGGCTTTCTTTTTCTTTCTTTCTTTTTTCTTTTTTGTTGTTTTTGTTTTTCTTTTCCGTTTGAGGTGCTCCCAATAAAGGTACACACGAGTAAAACCGTGTAACGTGGTCCAGCATCTCAGGCAAGCTAGCTCCCCTTTCAGGGTCTCGGATTCCTCAAAGCAGGAGAGAACTGGATGGTCTCGGAGGCCCCCGTAATCTCTCACAAGGGTGACTAGATGCCCAGCCTCCCTGGGCGGCCCCAGTGTGGGCCCAGAGCCCTCTGCCCCCATTGGCGGGGCTCCCTTCACTCTAGGCTGTCCCGGGGTGCATGGAAGATCATGCACTCCTCCCAGCAGGGGCCAGCTCCCCACCGGCCATGGCGGCGTTGGCCCCGGGGAAGCAGCTGGCACTCCCAGCCAGGGCTCTCCTGAGAGGCAGTGCCTGGTGGCTGTAGGTGCCCTGGGACTGCAGCTCTGAGGACTGCCACTTTGCCTGTACCGGCCTCCAGGTCGTCAGCGAGCCAAGAGTTGACAGCAAAGTCCCAAAGTCTCCTGAGGGGCATTCGGGTGACGGCTCTGCGGACGTGTCAGTGGTCTGACTCGCCCTGCAGCTGAGCCCGACAGAGCCACTTAGCCCGGGGCGGCCCTGGTGCCCTGTGGTATGTGAGCACGAAGCCGGCCCGCTGGGCCGAGGGGGGTTCTACCTCCTCAGTGGCCTTGCTGGCGTGACCTTGCTATCAAGCCCCCATGCCTCGCCAGGTCCCCACCGCACTCTGGGTCGGCACCTCGCTGGATCTCGCTGCAGAGAAGGGCTAGGGGGCCATGGCTGTGCCCAGGTGTGGCGAGGTGCAATACTGTCGCCTGGGGGTTCTCCTGACGTGGAGCAGGTGGGAAAGGTACCACGTGTGCCGCAGTCACGGACAGCCATGTGCTCGGCCTCCAGGCTCCGAGTCATCGGTGGGAGCCAGAGACCCAGAGGACCGGATGCCGTGTCGGTGGGGGACGTAATAAGCTGAGCAGACACCAGGACTCCGGACTCCCGGTGCCTGGACCTCAGAGCCGCAAAGGTGTCAGATGGGGTAAAGTCAGCCCCAGTCATTGACGGACGGGGAAACCGAGGCAGGGAGCAGGCAGGGCCCAGGAGGGCAGTGCTGCGTGGGGGAGGGGAGAGCACCGTTCCAGGAGACACCGGACGCAGGGCCCTTCACCCTGGGCCTCGTCTGCCCTCTCACAGAATGGGGAGAGCACGTCTTCTACGTTTCAGGGCAGAAAAATGCGGTGCAACCTGGACGTAGACGCGAAGACGCAGCAGGTGCCGGGGCCTGGCAGTCACGCGGGCATGCCTTCTCAGCATCTGCTGCCCGTGGGAGCCGAGCCTTTCAGTCCCTCTGGTTTCGGGCTTGGGGTGGCTTGAGACAGCTGCGTCCTCTGTCTTTGACGCTGTTTCGGTTTCAAGAACGAGGCGTGGCTCACGACCTGGCTGGAGCAGATAGCGGCCTTCATGGGCAAGGCGGGACAACACTCCCTCCGCTCCCAGGTGAGCAGGACGCACGGCACCGAGGCAGTGGCAGCGTCCTGACTACCCAGGGAGGCGTCTGAAGGTGAGGGTGCCGTAGACCACAGCCCCGTGGTACCAACTGCTGGAACAAACCAGGCCTGAAGCCCACTTCTCTCGGCTCTCTAGGTACATGGACAAGTGCATTTCCGGAATCATTTACAGCAGTTTGGGTGTTTGCTCCTGGCACCTAACTAGCCGGCTGGTGTGGTCTCCACGGTCAGGCAGTGCCAGAGTGCAGCACCGGCTTCTACCCGACAGGACGGCATGGGGAAAGCATCGAACACATTCAGGAGCCCCGTGGAAATACTGCCTGTCCCTTCCTCCATTGGAGTCAAAGCAATTTGAGCTGCATCGGCGAAACTCGGGTTTCCGGACAGCTCTTCGAGAAATGCGCTCAGTAGTCTGAACTGCTCAGGGCTCTCTCACGTAACCGCTTACCTGAAGTACGCGGTGCCTTGTTTCTCCCCAGAGAGGGGCTGCAGACGCTAGGGCGTCAGCTACAGGGCTGGCGTGACGCTGGCTGGCTACGTCTACTCACATCTGGGGACCTGTCCGCAGTCCCACCCGCTGCGTGGGCCTCACGGGGCGGGCGGGGGCCCAGGTGGACGTGGTCCCTCAGCAGGCGGCAACCTCTCCTTGCACGGGCACTGCGGCTCCAGCTCCGGCCCAGGCGCCTCCCGCCCGCAGCACTCACCTCCCAGCGGGGGCTGCAGTCTCACCCCCAGAGGGCCCTGAGCCAGCGGGAGGACAGGCCCCTTCGCCCTCACCCAGCTCTACCCCGAGGCAGCTGTAGCTTCCACTCTGCTGCGGCCACCGAGGTCGTGGTCCTGGCAGTAGCTGGTAGGTTCCACCCGCGCAAGCCGGCTGCTTCCCGCCTAGCAGCGGCCGTGGTACTAGGAACCTCCGTGTCCCCTCACGTGGAAGCACAGTGGCCTTCCGCCCTCGACACCCGTGTCGCCGCGGCCCGGATGTCTGCGTGTTGTGGCGCACGTCGTACTCCCGTGGTCGATTTCCTTTCCGCTCAGCGTCCCGTGATCTGAGAGACTGTGCCACGCTTCCTTTGGCTTCATCGGGTCTGAGTGTCCAGGCCCGTGAGATGACACCCTGCCCGTGGACCGGCGTGGTGGAGTGGGGGAGGTGCAGCCCTGTGACGTGCCCACTCTCCGTCACAGTCCACAAGTGAGTGCCCACCACCGGCCACAGCCCAGCCACGGAGCCACTGAGTGGCTGAGGGGTGGGTGTAGAGCAGGAACCAGTGGGCGGGAGCCGAAAGCCGCCATCCCGAGGCCTGAGACCCAGGAGTTCAGGGTTCGGAGACGCGCCCACTCGCCCCGCTGGCCCAGGCGCCCCGACTCTTCTTGAGGCGGCATCACGCCCAAGCACGTCTGTGCCCCGCAGCCTCCCAGGGAGACGGCCGAGACCCACTCCTTTCTATCTCCAGCACCGGCGGGGCTTTTGGGGGGCAGCCAGCAAAGCCTGGACAGGCGGACGACGCGGACACAGTCATTGCTACGACACTTCCGGCCCGGGAAGGCGAGGGCACAGGCCCGTGTCTCCTCCAGGCTCTGGGACGTGTTCTTTGCTCTAATTTGCCAGGAGGCACATGCAGTAGCCAGAGAGAGACAGACGGGGAGGGAAGAGGGGAGCACCACCCTACGGGGCACGGTCATGCTGCAACCTCGTCTCCATTCTCCTGAGGATTCGGGGCACACTCACGGGCCTGGTGTGCTTTTCAAGTCACCAATTTCAGGACGCGAACTGAGTGCTTGGGCATGTGGGATGCAGCTGCCTGGACGCCACGGGATAGCCCTGGGACAGCTCTCGAACTACTGGCACACCCACGCCTCTGCTTCAGGTAAGGGGTACTGCTTGATCGCATTTGCTGACAATCAGCCACACGCACGCACGTTCATACCCACGCACGCACAAACACACCAGCCAGAGGCTGTCCCTTCCTCCTCCAACTCCCACCCTGCCTCCAAGAGGAATATTTATGATTTTTAATAAATAGGGACCACGGCTAATTAGGCTCCTCACCCCTGCCCCCGGACACGGAGGGCTGTGTGGCGGCCTTTCCTGTCTCCGAGAGGAGGACCCACATGCCACACCGATGAACTCACGGGACTCCGCCTCGCCCCTGGGAGAGTGCTTGTCTTTCAAACCAGATTAAAAGAAAACAAGAGCGTGGCCCATCCCAGCTCGCCAGCAAGGAATTATGCACTTCACCGAAGTAGGAATGTGGGCCATTAATTGCTGTTTGTCATCAATTAATTACTATTTGAAATATAGCCCCTGGGCTTGGGCAAGTCCCTCCCCGAGGGCCGAAGGCCGTGGAGTGCCTGTCCCCTGCTCACGGGCTGATTTAACGCCCCTGGCGTGAGGTGGTGTCTACTCTTCATGGCCTTCGACCCACACTCTGGGAGGGGAGCGGGAGGCCCCAGAGGACTTGGGCATCGTGGGCGAGGGCGGGGCGAGGCGAGGAACGGCCCGGTGCATCTCCTGAACAGCGAACAGCGAACTGTCGGGGCCAGGCCTGCGTGTTACATGCAATCGCACGGCCGGTCTTGGGGCTGGGTCCGCCCTGCTCCCTGGCCGGCTGGGGGGCTTGCATCCTCCTGGGGGGGGTGCGTCCTCCTGG
>NW_006159850.1:2256792-2261302 GCF_000334495.1 Tupaia belangeri chinensis | reverse complement strand
GTCTTCTGTTCTCCTAGGGGGGGTCTTTTGTCCTCCTGGGGGGGTCTTCTGTCCTCCTAGGGGGGTCTTCTGTCCTCCTGGGGGCTCTCGAGAGCGTTCGTCTCTACGTTTTGTATATTGACCAAGCTGTAAAGTGAAGTTGAGGAACTTTATAAAAACCCGTCTAGTAATTCTTTATAATAACACTAAGCTCCTTGCATGCTAATTGAGATCTCGTTTCTAATTTTAGAAATGATGTTTTCCAACAGCGTCGAGGCAGAGGGCCACGCCGTCTGTCCGCCATCCCGCAGCGTCCCGCTTGACGGAGCTGCCGGACTCGGCAGAACAGCCGGCTGTCCTCCACCGGCTGGTTTTCCCTGCTGTCTTCTTCCTGCTCCAGGACCCCGGTGGACACCGGTCACATGGGGTCATCCCCCCTCGTCCCCTCCCTCTGTGACTGTCCCTCAGTCTCTCCAAGCCTTTCCTGACTGTGGCGCTGAAGAGTCGCAGTGAGGTGTCTGCAGGAAGTCCTGGGTGTTGGCAGCCTGGAGCTAGGCCTTGGGGGACAGAAGATCACAGGAGTGACGTGCCTCTCCCATCCGATGTTGGCCGAGCATGAGCACTGGGGAAGGTGGTGTCCCCCGGGGCTCCCCTGGAAGCCAGTCGCTAAAGTCTAGCCCAGGCTGACACTGACACTCTCAGAGGACAGGGGGCCACAGACTCCATGGTCACGTGCTGAAACCCAAGGGTAGTCAGTAACCCTTTGGGGAGGTCGCCTGCTCCGGGTTCTCCGTGAGCCCCACCTACACCGTCAGCAGGGTCAGCGGCCCCCACAGCTCTCCCAATGGGGCTGCTCACTTCCCTCCCTCCCACACACCATATTGGGCTCTGCGTAGGGGGAGCAGCCTCCTTCGGCACTTCCTGATCTGGACCTCTGTTACGCCCGAGGGCCCACACACTGGCTCACTGGGCACTGGCCGGCCCCCGACACCCTCGTGTGTACTCGCTGCTCCAATAACCCCAGGTCTGGTCACTGGGCTCTTTGGACTGACTCGGACCCATTAGCATGTCCCCACCCCAACCTTGCTCCTAAAAATAGTACTTTCTTGGGGCCGGCAGGTGGTGTGGTGGTTAAGGCGCTGGACTCTCACATGGCCGACCACAGTTCAAGTCCAGATTTGTTGGCTTAAAGCTCACGCTAGGCGTGCGTGTGTGTGTGCCCAGAATCCTGAAAGGAGAATGAAGAAGATGAGACTGCGTTGTGGCCGTCCACCCTGGGGGTGCTCTCCCACTTTCCCTGTCCTCGCCTCTTGCTGGTGAGTGCATCAGCGCTATTGCAAAATCCTAAAACCAAACCAAAACAAAACAATGTACTTGTGTGCTCCTCTGCACCCCCTCTCAACCTTAGGTGTGGTGCTCACACACGTCTCCCGAGGGCCCTGGCTGTCCCAGGATGCCAGGAACAAGATTCGGACTCCTCCGGACGGGACACCCTACACTCCATAGCCGGACACGCGTGGACCCCTTCCTCGGAAGAGGAGGCGAGGGCCCAGAGATGCTCGCTCTCCTCCCGACGTCCGTGACTAAGCGCTGCCGCGTGAGTCAGTAACGCCGCCGCACCAATGGGGCCAGTACGGTGCGTGCTCCCGGCCAGCAAGGCAGAGCACGGGCACCTGGTCCTTGTGCATTTACCACGCAGACGCATCACGGCAGCTGCGAGGGCGACTCGTGATGAGCGGAACATGCGTGCGGTGACCGGCTCTCCGAAGGGCGAGTGTGCAGCATTCCGTCCCCTCCCTGCTGTGGGCCTGCTGCTCGTCTCTCCGTACGCCCCAGTGTCTGTTTCCTCGCAGCTTCTCTCGACACTAACAGTCCTTAGACAAGCCCCAGTGGTTGTCCCCGGCGGGCGCCCCTAGCCGAGAAGGCCACCGGAGGGGCTGGGGCGGAGGTGATGAGTAACACACATGCAGGTCTGTCCCTCTGGACAGCCTGTGTGTGTCAGCCAGGCTGTCCCCCCAGTGTGTGGCCATCAGTGCTCAGCAAGTCCTGAAACCTCCCAGCCTCAGACCTGAGTCCTGGAACCGCACCCACACGCACCCTGGCGTCAGCGCGGCTAACGCCCCGGAACACTTCCGTAATTCAGCAGCCGTCCCTTACCCCGGAGCTGTGGTGTGACTTGTTTCTGATCCGCCACTCTGGCCTGGTGGCTCTGTGGTCAGCTCCCAGTTTCCCCCACAGCCTTCGCCCTCCAGCCTGTGCGGTGTGACGCAGGGGCTCAGGGCACCTCTCGGTGGGTTGGCAATGCACATGGACACCTGCTCATCCCCAGAGAAGGGGCTGACATCCCAGGAGGGCTCAGGGATGGAGCGGTGCTTCCACGCTGGTCGCTGGTCGCTGGTTGTGGTCTCTGGTCGCTGGTCGCTGGTCGCTGGTCGTGGTCGCTGGTCGCTGGTCGTGGTCGCTGGTCGCTGGTCGTGGTCGCTGGTCGTGGTCGCTGGTCGTGGTCGCTGGTCGTTGGTCGCTGGTCACTGTGGGTTCCCGCAGGGGAGGGGCCAGAAAGCCCAGCTCCACAGTGCATCTTCTGTGTCATCAGCCCAGTGTCACCCCCAGGGGCCCTGGCTCAGGAGCACTGCATGTGTCCGAGGGCAGAGCGGGGTGCCCTGCCCGGGGCTGACATACGGCTGAGGAACTTGCACTCTGGAGTCCTGTCTGGGGCTCTCTGTTCCCGACCATCACTCAGAGGCAGAGACGCCCTCTGGGGGCCTTCCCGGGCCGCGGTCATGGAAAGGAGCCCCGTGGCCCCGAGTCGGCACCATCTTCCCTTCTCAAGGCAGGGACCGGCGAGCCTGCCAGTCATTTCGGCAAGTCTGAGAAAATCATGGGTGAGGTCTCGAAAGGCCCCGGGTTAGAGCAGAGAGGCGGGGGCTGGGGCACCCGGGGGAGAGCCGGCGCTCTTAGCCCTCTGAGACAGAGGAGTTGGGGCGCTCTTACCCACGGGCGCTCGGCAAGCACGCGCCTTCTGCTGAGCCTGCTCCGCGCTAGCTCCCTCCGCACCGCGCCGCGGCTGTGCACACCGGCACGCGCTGGAAGTCAGCAGCCCCGACGGGCTCACACCAAGACAGCCCTTGGTTTCCGTCAGACGGTGGGGAACGGCCCACTTCACAGATGCTGCAGCGATGGGTGGCGGCAGGCCGGAGACCAGGTCGGCCTGGGTCACACAGCAGGAGGTACGGGATCAGGATTTCGCTCTGAATCTCCGACTCCGACACGCGCACTGGAAACCACCAGGCTGCAGTGCTCAATCCCAGTGAACGATCCCGGCAAAGGCTTGGGAAAGGCTCCTGACCGAGGCGACCGCCGCATAAACCGGGTGAGCTGTGAGTAAGAGCAGCCCCGTCCGCCCCAAGGCCCCCACGCTGGAGAGCCTCGTCAGCTATCGCGGGCCCCAGAGCCAGCCCGCGCAGTGAGCGTGTGCCACGGAGCCGGCCTGCCGCGCTGTGCACTGGCCTGAGTCGAAGCCGTCGCCCCTGCCCTGGCCCCTCTGTGCTCTGCCGTGGGGTCTGACGTCCGGCTCCCCGAGTCCAAGACCCGCCGGACGCCCGAGCCCGGGGAGAAGGCCATGTAGGGAGAGGCTAAGAAATGGCCACCTGGCCAGCCGCGCCCCAGAGACGCTCCATTGCCGGGCTGTTTGCAGAGCACCCATTCGGTCAGAACTATGCACGACCTCTGTCCACTCCCTCCTGTTCCGCGGCAGTTTTTACACGCTGGTCCAGTCGCGCACTCTCACCAGGAGGGCTGAGGCCTGCGAAGGCGAGGCTGGGGTCTGTCTGCTTCCCCACTCCATCCCCCGTGCGCAGAGAGGCATGTAACAGGCTCTCGGTCCCCGACTCCTGCACGGCTCAGGAGCCATCCTAGATTCAAAGCATCCCCTCCCCGTTTCCCACAGATGTGCACACCTCATAAAGCAGGGCTCCTTCCTGTCGTCACTTAGAAACAAACTCGGCTGAAGGCAGTTTTTGAGTGCTTCAGTTTCCCAGCCGAGGGCCCAGTGCCCTCTGGGTGCCCCCGGGAAGGTGTGTGCCTGGCCACCATCTGCCCCTTTCCAGGAACAGGGTGGGCGAGCTCGCAGCCACCTGCCTGGGCACAGGAGCCCCCCGGCCCATGCAGGGCTTGCTCGGCTCCCTGACGTGGCGGTAGGTGAGGGGCCTGCATCCATGCGCTGGACTCGGGGCCGCGCCAGGACGTCTGGACCAGTGAGTGCACGGAGGAGCCGAATTGCACTTGGCTAAAATGTTTTCTTTAAAGGTTCCTCAGCGAGAGAGAACCCTCAGCAGGCTCTCATGTCAGGACCCGAGCTGTCCCAGCGGCCAATATGACGTCCCCACACATGTCCCCAGCGTGGGGCTGACCCAGCACGAGCCCAGCCTTCGTCTGGGTGCCGGCCCTGCGGCGCGCTGCACCCCCCGCTTGGCATTGGTGCTGCGGCCTCACAGTGAGTAGCCACGGAGGCCGGTGGCTCCCCCCCTGGCCA
>NW_006159850.1:2237955-2256410 GCF_000334495.1 Tupaia belangeri chinensis | reverse complement strand
GAGGCCGGTGGCCCCTGCACTGGCCAGCACAGCTATGGCATGGTAAGCCAAATGGGGGCACAAGCATCGTGGGTCCGATCCCAGACTCCGAAGCCGGGAGACCTGGGTTCAAGGCCCAGCCATGGGTCTGGCCAGATTCCATTTCCACATCTGTTAAGAGAGGGGTGGGGCAGTAGCCATCCCGAGAGGGTTCAAAGGCCGCAAAGGGAGCCTGGCACACAGTGACACACGCCGACATCCACTGTCATCTGAGTTACATGGGAGAGAGGACGACCACTCCTGAGGCTGTCCACTCTCCCCTGACGGCTTCTAGACCCCAAAGCCCGGAGATTTCAGGCTTGATGAAGGGGTAGGAGTCTTGGTTTTGGGGTCGGAGGGCCAGCGCTCTCTGCAGGGACAGCCAGCACTCTCCATGTGGCAGACTCGTGCCCAAGAGCCCCCCAGGTATGTCACCTCGTGTCCTCCTGAGACGTGGTCCTGTGGTCTGCTTGCTCAGTGTCTCCAGGGGTAGCTTGAGATCAGTGGGCTTGGGCTCCGCAGGGGCTAATCCACTCTCCTCCTTGGGCACACGAGTAAAGGGACTTCCACGGGAAGGGAGGGAGTTGGGAGGACCAAGACCTTAAAGATTGGTCTGGAGGCCAGCCTGGCCTTGACCCTGCCCCAGAGTAGCCATCCCCGGAGTCCCCGGCCCTTGCAGACCGGGGAGGCTGCAGCTGTCTCCACTTCACCTCCCTCCACCACGAACTGAACTCCCTCCTACTCCACTCCCACTGCTCCTTCCCCCGGAGACAGGAAGTGGCAAAGCCCAGCACAGGACAGAAAGGGGGCACGGAGAGGGCTGCTTGGAGTCCCAGCTCTGCCTGCGTCTCCAGGTCGGCCAGAGGCAGGGACATCACAGGCCCCGGGTCTGTCCTGAGTCCACAGACAGCTAGAGACCGAGGCCGGGAATGGCCACCACTGTGAGGCTCAGCCTGCCTGCCCCGCCCTCCAGACAACCCCAGGAGTGTGGCCACTGTCGTGACCCCATTTTACGGAGGAGGAGACCGAGCCCCAGGGTCGAGAACACCTTGCCAGGGTCCCTGAGTAGGGGTATGAGAGCCAGGGTTCCGACGCCGGGCCTTTACTCATGCTCTGCAGACTGTCCTCAGGTCCCTGGGCCCGCATCGGCCCCTCTTGGGGCAGCAGAGGCCACAGGGGTTGGCATGGGCCCTGGAACCACCTGCCCTAGAAGGCCTGCCCACCACCAGCCGGCTCTGCTTGGGCACGGCGCGCCCTTTCTCGGGGCTGGTCTGCGGTCCCTCCGTCAACATGACTGTCAGACGTGCCTGGGTTTCTGTGTGTCCCGAGAGCAGACATCACTATGCGAACGCCTCACCTAGGGGTCCCTTCCAGCCTGGGGTCGGGCAATGGTGGGACTGTGCGGGGCTCCTATCCCGGGCTCCTGGGCGCAGGAGCAGAACTGGGTCGGAGGACGCTCATCTGCGGCTTCCAGGGCCGTCCCCAGCTGCTTCCCCGAGGGGCCTCGTCGGCACTGTTGGCACCCATGAGCTGCGTCCGCCCCTTCACATCGTGCTCTCTGGATCCCGGGCCCTCTCTCCGGCTGCGGGTGCCAGTGCAGTCCCCGGGGTGAGCTTGGAGACGCGACAGTGGGTTCAACCGGACGCAGTGCGGAGCATCTACCTTCTGTCTGTCCGGCCAGCATGCAGATTAGGAAGAGACCCCATGGAGGCAACGTGGAAAATGTCACCCTCTCCACTGCAGTCCCAGTGGCGCACGGCATGCATAGCAGGTCCCGAGTTGGGCTTCGGCTCCTTCACACCCTTGGCCTGGTGCCTTGGCGGAGACACAGTAGGTAAAGCCCCGAGCCACAGCCCCTTCTGGGCTGCCTCAACACGGGTAATTCTCCTCTGAAGGCCCAGAATGTAACAAATTATCAAGTCTTTTCAGTTCCCAAGGAAGCAGCTTTTCTTCGCAGGCCTGGAGAGAAGCAGAAATGAGAAGCACGTTACAAGATTTCTATTTATCTGTGAGCTTTACAGAATGGGAAGCCTGGGTAACACTCACCAAGGGGGGCCGCAGTGCCCTATTTTACTCTGAGCTCAAGTCAGCCCTGAGGCTCCCCTCTGGGACTCCGCTCTGGGACTCCCCTCTGGGTTCCGTTCTGGAGTTCCATCCAGCAGGAGACAGTGACAGAAGGCCCTGGGAAGACACCGTCACACGGCCCCCACCACAGTCCCCGGGAGAGGATGCTGGCAATGCCAGCGCACAACTTATAGAAAAGGGCTTGACTCAGACCCAGAGTTCTGGAATTAACCCGCTCAGTTCAACCCACTGGGGACAAGCCAATGATCGCAGGCAGCACTGGGTAGGAAGCGCTGCGGAGAGAGCATGAGCCCGGCGTCTGGGTGACCAGGACCCCTGCTCCAGCCCGCGGCCTGGCCCATGGCAGTGCTTTCTAAAACGGCATTTTATGGCCTGCACACTGCAATTTCATGACAAATCCTGGGCTGCCCCCCACACCCTATATTAAGTTATTTCTTTTCATTATGCTCGGTTTATTGATGATGTCATGACATGGCCCATCAACCCGTAATTCAGACCATAGTTACAACGTTAGGCTTCCTTTAAACTGTGACAGCTGCGGCTCAGGGGGGTCCGGAGAGCTGCCAAGCCTCCCCGGCCGAGGACCCTCCCTAGGACCGTCTGTGGAGTGACACCTGTCGCCATGGAGCCTGTGGCGGCCTGCGTTGCTGCGTGTCCCACTGAAATGTAGATCAACTGGGATTCGGGGGTCCTGCTTGTGGGGAGTTTTCCCCGAATTTTCATGATAACATGTTCATTTACTGCTGTGAGGAAAGTGAGTCTAGATCTCATAGAGACGCGGACAGTGTGTGTAAGTTCATTTTTGAAAACTTGCTCACATCAAATGCAAAGAAAACCACACGCTTTTTTTTTTTTTTTTTTTTTTTTTTGAGAGAGGTTTTTGCTATAGGGCGCGTGTGCTCACCAGACAGACAGAGACAGAGAGACAGAAAGCAAGAAATCACCCCCCAGGGAGTATGGCCACGCCGCAATCCCTTCTCCTCCATTCTCCTCTTGGGATCTTGGGCACGCACGCACACGCGTCCGGCGTGAGTTTTAAGCCACCGGGCCCAGGACACGAACTGCAGTCGACTACGTGGGAGTCCAGTGACATAGCCATTACGCTAACTGCTGGTCCCCCCACACGCTTTTCTAATAAATTCCTGCAAGAATTGTGGGCGATCTGGGAGATGCTTGTCCGGTCGTCAGGAGTGGCTTCTGCACGGGGCACACCCTGGGTGCAGGTTTCGAAGCTGGGCCGCTTCGCACAGGGAGCCACAGATTAGACCGAGCCCCAGACATAGCCTTCTGGGCGGCCCTGGCCTGAGGCGGCAGGACGGACCTGCGGACGCAGCTCGGCTGAGGTGTGTCTAGGCCGACTGTGTGGGAAGCCGGGCCCGACCTGCTGCGCCTGTTGGTGAGCTCACACCGCCTGTGGGTGGGGCACCCTCACTCTTACCCCTGTGTGGGCTCACCACATGTGTGGACGTTAGGGCCACTAGGAACCTGGGGTCAGGGGGAGAGGGGCCGCACGCCGAGAGCCAGCACGGTCTGACGTCTTGTGTCTGGTGGTTGGCGTCGCCGTCCTTCCGACTGTGCTGGCGCCCGAGGCTCACGGACACGTGGTCTGCAGACCAGAGCGCGCGTGCCTGCCGCCGGTCCCGTGGCGCGTCTGACTTAGGTCTGCCATCATTCCTCCGGGGCAGAGGCCGTGACGGCGAGCTGCCGGGAATGAACAAGAACCACTGTGGCCGTGTCTCCACAGCCCTGGGACATCAGAGGCAGTGTGCTCTTGGCAGAGGTAGAAGCTGCTCTGTCCCCGTGACGTGGCGACTGTGGGGTGGGGCCCGCCGCAGCGGTGGCAAGCTGGCCAGAGGGTGCGCGGGCAGTTGCTCCGAGCCGGCCTACCCCCAGCTGCAGAAAGCCAGCCAGCCAGGCCGAGTCATGCCTCCGCAGCCTGGAGGAAGCTGGCCTCCACCGCTTCTGCAGCGTGCAGGCATGGGAACAGAGCGGACGGGTTGTGGGTGTTTCTGTCCGCCTTCGGTGCCTTGTTTTAACACAATGTTGGGAAGAACAACACTCAGCGGATCCGCCTGAGCCCTGGTGCGAAAGCCGTTTTCTGCCTGTGCTTTCTTGGCGCTCAGCATGTTCCTGAGAAGGGAGAACATGGCGTGGCCTGCAGGGGGCCGTTGGGCGGTTCCAGCAACTTCATCTCTAGGACGTACCCTAAAGGCATATCCGTGTATGCGGGTACACGCCGCAGCACTGCCTGTGAGAGCGCACGCTGCCGAGCCACCTCGCTGTCCCCGTGTGCGTCGCGGCACCATGGCATATGTAGTGAAGGAGTATCACACGGCGAGAAAGTGATGCGTGTGTGCACGTCACACACGGACCCCACTCCCCCGGCTGCAGGGACCCCGGCTGTGCACATCATACACGGACCCCACTCCCCCGGCTGCAGGGACCCCGACAGTGCACATCATACACGGACCCCACTCCCCCGGCTGCAGGGACCCCGGCTGTGCACATCATACATGGACCCCACTTCCCCCTGACTGCAGGCACCCTGGCTAACTGACTCGGGTCTTTGTCTCTGTCCCAGGGGAGCTGCTGTGTTTTCTCTTCCTCTGTCAGATCCCCAGTTTGGTGGAGAATATCCTCGGTCAGTTTTCTGAGAAAAGGTGTAGGAATGCCCAAAAGTGGGGGTCCTGACCCTCGGATGCCCGAAAGTCCTTCTTGCCCTCTCGCGTAACCGACGACCGGGTGAGTCGAGGGTCCTCAGGACGAGGCGGTTTCATGCAGCATTCCGGGCTCGGCTCCGCTGCCTCCAGCCACCGTGTGGGGCGGAGCGGTCCGATCTCTGCTCACCTGTGAGGGTTCCCAGGCCATCTCAATGCTCCTCTGCCCCTGCTCACCACCTGAAGCTTTCCGAGCGGACGTGCTTTCTTTCCCGTATAGTAAAACACTGTCTGGGACCAGCAGTTGGTGTAATGGCTATGTCGCTGGACTCCCACGGAGTCGACTGTGGTTGGAGTCCCGGACCCAGTGGCTTAAACTCACGCTGGGCGCGTGTGCGTGCGTGCCCAAGATCCCGAGAGGAGAATGGAGGAGAAGGGATTGCGGCGTGGCCATCCCCTCGGGGGGTGATTTCTCGCTCTCTGTCTCTGCCTCCCTCTGTGTTTCTGGAGAGCACACACGTCCTATAGCAAACAAACAAACAAACGCCTCTCCAAAAAAATAAAACCCTGCTGTTGTTTTAGGACAGTGTGCCCGTCCCTCTCGGAGGCATCCTCTCCTTTCCGAACCCCTTCTCGCTGACAGCCCTGACCTTCCGCTGCCGTTTCGCTGTGGTGGTCCAATCCGCGTGGTGGGAAATGTCGCCGGAGCCACTTTCATTTAATTCAGGGCATTTCATGCAGCGGGGCCGTGGGGCAGCCGTCATCATACCCCACGCGAGGCATCCTGTCACCTCAAGAGAAGCCCGTCCCACTAGCCGCCCGCACTAGCCGCCCCCACCCCCTCAGCCCTCTGCCTGTGTGTGCCCTGGCCGTCTCATGCAGGTGGGGTCACACCCGCGGCCTTTGGGCCTGAGCCCTCACTTGGGCTGCTGTCCCCTCCCTAAGTGCAAGGCACTGAGCCCAAGGGTGCCTGCAAGGACAGGCTGAACTCAGTGCCCGAGGGGCTGCAGAGCCGGGTCACTGGGGACCCCTACACCCATATTTCTGGGCATCTCCTCTTGCCTCCAGGTGCCCACAGGGCTCCCCTCGCCCCTGACAGAGGTGCAGCTGCTGATGTTCTGAGAGTTAGGGGGTGGGGCTGGGATTGGGGTAGCAGGCCTCTGCACTGGGTGTGTGGAGCTTCCCAGACCCCAGCTTTCAGGAGACCCCACCCTGAGCTGGCCTGGCCTCAGCCCTCCAGAGCGTCTCTGCACCAGCCCTCAGAGAAGGACGGGGCCTCCATCTGCTGCTGTTTACTGAGCCGAGGAGGGAGCTGGGGCCTGCTTCCCCCACTTCTAGAAGCTCCCAGGGGCTGGGGTCTCCCCGCCTCTCCGCATGCTGCATTAGGACTCGGCTTCGGTGGCGGAACTAGTCTCCGCGTCCCCCGTGAGGTTCCGGGTTTGCGCCTTAAACTCCAGGCGTGGCAAGAGAAAGCCTGGGGACCGTGGTCCCCTAGCCTGAGCGCCGTTCACATAGCCGGAGGTCGGAGCCTCCCGCCCCGTCATGCTCCCGTGTGCTGCTCGTCCCCGGGCCCAGCTGGTCACCGCTCCGGGTTAGTTGCATGAACAAATCACTGAGTGCCTGTACCCAGGGGCCGTGTGCTGCCCCAGACTCTCCACGGGGCTTCCTGGGGAGGATGAAGCCCACGGGAAAAGGCGAATGGTCTTGGTCATTTTCCACGTCTGAGCGCTCAGGCGGTTAATGTGGAAGGAGTCAGCCCCACACCAGCAGCGCCTCCTTGCTGGAAGGGGTCCCGCATGGGCCCTCATTCAGTTCGGTTCCGAGGTCGGGTGCCCGGCCTGTGAGACTGGTATCCGAAGGCTGGTGCCAGGCCCCTGAGACTCGGGTCTGAGGCCCAGTGCCCAGCCCGTGAGACTTGGGTACGAGGGCTGGTGCCCACCCCGTGAGACTCGGGTCCAATGGCTGGTGCCGCGCCCGTGAGTCTCGGGTCCGAGGGCCGGTTTCAGGCACCTGAGACTTGGGTCCGAGGGCCGGAGCCCGTCCCCTGAGACTCGATTCCGAGACCGGTGCCCGACCCGTGAGAATCGGGTCTGAGGGACGGTGCCTGGCATGTGAGACTCGGGTCCGAGGCCCGGTGCCGAGCCCGTGAGACTGGTGTCCAAGGGCCGGTGCGGACCCCTGAGACTTGGGTCTGAGGCCCAGTGCCCAGCCGGTGAGACTCGGGTCCAAGAGCAGGTGCCTGTCCCCTGAGACTCAGGTCCGAGGCCTGGTGCCCGGCCCGTGGGACTCGGGTCCGAGGCACGGGGCCCGGCCCGTGGGACTCTGGTCCGAGTGCCGATGCCCGGTCCGTGAGACTCGGGTTCGAGGCCCGGTGCCCTGACCATGTGACTCGGGTTCGAGGTCCAGTTCCCGGCCTGTGAGACTCGGGTCTGAGGGCAGGTGCCCAGACCATGGGACTGGGGTCCGAGGGCCGGTGCCCAGCCTGTAAGACTCGGGTCTGTGGGTCGGTGCCTGGCCACTAAGTCTCATGTCTGAGGGCCGGTGCCTGTCCCCTGAGACTCGGTTCCAAGGCTTGGTGCCCGGCCCGTGAAACTGGTGTCCGAGGGCCAGTGCCCGGCCGGTGAGACTCGGGTCCGATGGCCGGAGCCCGTCCCCTGAGACTCGGTTCCGAGGCCAGTTGCCCGGCCCGAGAGACTGGTGTCCAAGGGCCGGTGCCTGTCCCCTGAGACTTGGGTCCGAGGCCCGGTACCTGGCCCATGAGACTAGGGTCTGAGGATCGGTGCCCGGCCACTTAGACTCGGGTCCGAGGGCCGGTGTTCAATCCCTGAGACTTGGGTCCGAGGCCCGTTGCCCAGCCCGTGATACTAGGGTCCGATGCCCGGTGCCCTGCCCCTGAGACTCAGGTCCGAGGGCTGGTGCCCGACCCGTGGGACTTGGGTCCGAGGTCTGGTGCCTGGACCGTGAGACTGGTGTCCGAGGGCCGGTGCCAGGTCGGAGCGACTTGGGTCCGATGGCCGGAAACCATCCCCTGAGACTCGGTTCCGAGGCCGGGTGCCTGGCCCGAGAGATTGATGTCCGAGGGCCAGTGCTCGGACCTTGAGACTCTGGCCCTAGGGCCGGTGCCGGGCCTGTGAGATTTGGGTCCGAGGGCTGGTACCTGCCCCTGGAGATTCGGATCTGAGGGCAGGTGCCCGGCCGGTGAGACTCGGGTCCGAGGCCCGGTGCCCGGCCCGTGAGACTGATGTCCGAGGGCTCGTGCCCGTCCACTGAGACTTGGTTCCGAGGCCCGTAGCCCAGCTCGTGAGACTGGTGTCCGAGGGCCGGTGCCCGGCCCCTGAGAATGGGGACCGAGGCCCGGTGCCCGGCCCCTGAAACTCGGGTCCGAGGCCCGGTGCCCGGCCCGTGAGACTAGGGTCCGAGGGCCGGTGCCAGGCCCTGAGACTTGAGTCCGAGAGCCGGTGCCCGGCCCGTGAGACTAGGGTCCGAGGGCCAGTGCCCAGCCACCGAGAATGGTGTCCGAGGTCCGGTGCCCGGCCCGTGGGACTCGGGTACGAGGGCCAGTGTCCGTCCCCTGAGACTCGGGTCCGAGGCCAGTTGCCCAGCCCGTGAGACTAGGGTCCGATGCCTGATGCCCGACCCGTGAGACTCGGGTCCGAGGGCCGGTGTCTGGCCTGAGAGACTCGGGTCTGAGGGCCAGTGCCTGACCCGTGAGTATCGGGTCCTAGGCCCGGTGCCAGGCCTGTGAGACTGATGTCCGATGGCCGGTGCCCGTCCACTGAGACTCTGTTCCGAGGCCCGTAGCCCGGCCCGTGAGACTAGGGTCCAAGGGCTGGTGTCCGCCCCGTGGGACTCGGGTTCGAGGTCCGGTGCCCAGCTCGTGGGACTCAGGTCCGAGGCCGGGTGCCCGGCTGGAGAGACTGGTGTCCGAGGGCCGGTGCCCGGCCCTTGAGACTCTGGCCCTAGGGCCGGTGCCAGGCCCATGAAATTCGGGTCCGAGGGCCGGTTTCCGGCCCGTGAGACTCGGGCACTGGCCCTTCCCGTGAGACTCCGGTCTGAGGGACGGTGCCCGGCCCGAGAGACTCGGGTCCAGGGCCCAGTACCTGTTCCCTGAGACTTGGGTCCAAGTCTCGGTACCCGGCCCGTGAGACTCGGGTCCGAGGCCTGGTGCCCTGCCTGTGAGACTGATGTCCGAGGCCCGGTGCCAGGCCCTGAGACTTGGGTCCGAGGGCCGGTGCCCGGCCCGTGAGACTGATGTCCGAGGGCCGGTGCCAGGCCCTGAGACTCGAGTCCGAGGGCCCGTGCCCGTCCACTGAGACTCGGTTCCGAGGCCCGGTGCCCGGCCCGTGAGACTCGGTTCCGAGGCCCGGTGCCGGGCCCGTGAAACTCTGTTCCGAGGCCCGTAGTCCGGCCCGTGAGATTGGTGTCCCAGGGCCGGTGCTGGGCCCCTGAGACTCGGGTCCGAGGGCCAGAGCATATGCCCTGAGATGGGTTTGAGGCCCGGTGCCCAATCCATGTGACTCGCGTCCGAGGGCTGGTGCCCGTTTCCTAAGACTTGGGTCCGAGGGCCAGTTCCTGTCCCGTGAGACTGGTTTCCTAGGGCCAGTGCCGGGCCCGTGAGACTTGGGTCCGATGGCCGGTGCCCGTCCCCTGAGACTCGGTTCCGAGGCCCGTTGCCCAGTCCGTGGGACTCGGGTCCGTGGCCCGGTGCCCGGCCCATGAGACTCGGGTCCGAGGGCCGGTGCCTGGCCACCGAGACTGGTGTCCGAGGTCCAGTGCCCGGTCCATGAGATTCGGGTTCGAGGGCCGGTGCCCGGCCCGTGAGCCTGGGTTCTGAGGGCCAGTTCCCTTCCCATATGAGACTCGGGTCCAAGGCCCAGTGCCTGGCCCATGAGAATGGTGACCGAGGGCCGGTGCCGGGCCCCTGAGACTCAGGTCCGAGGGCCGGTGCCCGTCCCCTGAGACTCGGTTCCGAGGCCGGGTGCCCAGCCCATGAGACTGGTGTCTGAGTGCTGGTGCCCAGCCCGAGAGACATGGGCCCTAGGGCCGGTGCCAGGACCATGAGATTCGCGTCGGAGGGCCGGTGCCCGGCATGTGAGACTCGGGTCTGAGGGCCGGTGCCCTTCCCGTGAGACTCGGGTCCAAGGGCCGGTGCTGGGCACATGAGACTCAGGTCCGAGGGCCGGTGCCCGTCCCTTGTTACTCAGGTCCGAGGGCCGTTGTCCGGACTGTGAGACTGGTGTCCGAGGGCCGGTGCCCCGCCCGAGAGACTCGTGTCCGAGGCCCGGTGCCCGGCCCGTGATACACGGGTCCGAGGCCTGGTGCCCAGGCCCTGAGACTCGGTTCCAAGGCCCGGTGCCCGACCCGTGAGAATCGGGTCCGAGGGACGGTGCTGAGCCCGTGAGACTCGGGTCAGAGGGCCGGTGCCCGGTCACTGAGACTCGGGCCCAAGGCCTGGTGCCCGGCCCATTAGACTGGTGTCCGAGGACCGGAGCCAGGCCCCTGAGACTCGGGTCCGAGGGCTGGTGCCCGGCCCGTGGGAGTTGGGTCCGAGGGCCGGTGCCCGGCCCGTGAGACTCCGGTTCGAGGGCCAGTGCCCGGCAGGTGAGACTCGGGTCCGAGGGCTGGTGCCGGTCCCGAGAGACTCGGGTCCCTGTGGGAATCACCCTCCCCACCATAGGCTTACCCTGTTAGACGTTAGAGGGCACAGCAGGGGACTTAAACCAATCTCTAGCTCCCGGTTCTACAGTCAGTGACCTCCTATGGAGTTTAAAAGGCCAGTGAGGACAGACTCCAGTCCTGCACACCTCCCTCTACAGATGAGCATCTCTTGGAAATGCACGAGTGACCAGAATACAGGGGCCTGGGGCTGGGAGACCTGGCATTGCTTGGTGACAAGGCGACAGTAGCTCCCGGGGGTTTAAGCACAAGTAAGGGGCTGCTTTTCAGAGGAGAGAGAGGGGGGTTTTAGACCCCAGAAAGTAAACGCTCCTGTCCCAGCTCTGTGACCCCAGCGGCCGTGGAAGGAAGGGTCACCTAAGGGAAAATAAGAACCGCGTCTCCATTACAAAGAAAGCAGGGGCAGGGGCTACCAATTGGTACCAATTAGGGATGGATCAGATAGGTGGGCGAAAGTTCAGGTCCCCTCTGGGGGATGTTTCTATGTCCTCTCAGAGCAGAAACCTCGTCAGCCTGTGGCTATCAGCTTCCCCCATCGGTGACCTGACCCACGGAGCCTTCATGAGGCACTTCGGCTGGGGATGGCTCTGCCCCACAGCGTTTGTAAAATGTCGCAGAAGACACATGCTCAGAGCGAGGCACGCCCACGCCTACTGGGCCTGGGACAACAGTGTGGACTAGTGAAGACGTGGGCGCAGGGGATGGGGTGGTGGGGACTGGACCCTGGCGACGCGAGAGCCCGCACCCTGCCCACACCCCAGCCGTGGCTGAGCCCCGGCTCTCAGTCCTGGGCCAGCGAGGTGGGGGTGTCCTAGCCCACCGTGGCCAGACCTTCCAGGTTTACCAAGAAAGGCAGAATAGCTGGATTCATAGGTGACATGTCCCTGATTTTTGTTTGTTTTGTATTTTGTATTTTTAGTTTTTTTTTTTTTTTTTTTTTTGGTGTATGTGCTCTCAGAGAGGGAAGGGAGTAAAGCACCCCCTGGGGGGAGCAACACCTCAATCCCTCTCTATCCTCCTCTAGGGATTTTGAGCATGCTGGTACATGCGCCTGGCCTGACTTGCAAGCCCCTGGGTCCGAGACTTGAACTATATAGCGTGTCGTGTGGGACCCAGCCTTGACCTCCATGCACCCTGTCTCTCCGCATGTCCCTGCTTCGAAACACTGCAGACCAACAAGTAAACCGCCATAGGTGAAGACGCGTGGGCTGAAGGCACCGAAAATGATGGCAGTCTCTTTCTAAGCACTGACCGACCCCTCTCCTGTGACGAGTGAGCCTCTGACCTGGGCCAAGTGTAGATCTGGGGTCAGGCCGGTGTCTTCTGGCTGGCAGAGAGCATGGCGGGCACCCCCGCCCGGGGGCGCCTCTGCTGGGAGGCCCCGCTTGCTTCTCTCTGAGTCTAAGCGAGCCTAGCCATGAGGCGAGACCGCGTTCCAACTGCGGGACGACCGACCAGGAGCTGCAGTGACCGCATGCCGTTCCATCCTGCCTGTCACTGTGCCGATCCTGGCAGCCCTGGGAGTCCCTCGTGTGGGTCACTGCTCCTTCTCCACGCTGGCTTTGCCCCTTCCCCAGCGTGTGCTGGCCCAGACACCGGGGGCTGGGGGATGCTCTAAGGTGGACGGCTTGGGCCGAAATCAGTCCTCGGGGCAGGCTGTGCCTTCTCTCCTGGGAAGCTGGCATGGGCGTGATGCCGGTGGCTTCCCTGAGGGGGGCTGTCAGAAACTCCGGGCCCAGGTCACGTGTTTCTAACACTCCCCTTTCCGCCGAAGCGTCGCTGTGAGGTCGTCCCATCCGGGGCACCACCTCTTGGGGTGTCTCTGACTGCTTTCTGCTTTTTCTTTCCTTTCTTTTATTTTTTTTTAAAAAGAATTATTTTATTTAACTTTATTTATTTTATTTTTATTTGACTAGAAAGGGACAGAGCCAGTGAGTGAGAGAGAGAGAGAAGGAAAGTGAGAAAGCAAGCCGCCAGGTCCAGGATTCAAACTGTGATCAGCCGTGTGGGAGTTCAGCACCCTTAACCACCACGCCACTGGCCGACCCTCTGCTTTTTCTTTTTCTAAGAGAGATTTTTGGGTGTGTCTGTTTTCCAGAGTGACACAAAGTTAGATGTGTCTGTTTGCTAGAGAGACAGAAAGTGAGAAATCACCACCCAGTGGGGATGGCCATGCCACAGTCTCTTCTCCTCCATTCTCCTCTCAGGAGTTTGGGCACACACACACACACACACACACACACACACGCCTGGCATGAGTTTTAAGCCACCGAGTCCAGGACTCGAACCGCAGTTGGCCAGGAGGGAGTCTAATGATGTAACCATTACGCCACCTGCTGGTCTCGGTTTCTGCTCCTCTCATGCCTGGGCTGGGAACTGAGACAATCAAACACAATCCCTGCAGTCAGGACCTGTGTCCTATGTGACGACCGCTCGGCCGGTGTCTGCGATGGGACCCGCCCTTTCATTCGGAGCAGGTCTGCCAAGGAAGCCCCTGGGGCAGTGACTTGCTGCTGGGGTCTCCGAGAGAGGCGGCAGCCTGAACCCCAGCAGACTCCAGGCGGAGACTAGACACCCACGAAGAAGCAGGTGAGCATCATCCTGCGGCAGAGAAAAGTGAAACTAGCCCGCAGAGCCTGCCCGCGAGGCACTCGCCTCCCAGCCAAGACGGGGCGATGCGGGCAGTCTCAGCCGTCCCAAACGCACACACAAGGGCGCGTGGCGGCCGCTCCTGCGATGCCAGCTCCCTGAGGCTCTTTAGCGTGGGCTTCATCCCCACAGCCTTCTGTGGGCCCCTCTCGGCCAGCTGGCCTCCCCGCAGCCACAGGAGCACGCTCTGTTCAGGTGCTAATCCGCCTGAGACCCGGCGTGGCCGGCCATGCCGATCTAGAAACCAGACACCAGCAATCACTAGACAGCTATGTCACACGGTAGCTTGTGCCCTGGACACTCCACAGTCTCCAGGTTCGAATCCCAAAGGGTGACTCATTCCAGAGAACTTTTTTCCTCTCGGTGGGACAGTAATCACTGAAACACTATTTAACCTTCTTCCTCATCCCACGTAGGCCAGGGCCACCTGTCAGTACCGAGGACATGGTCAGGCGGCAGGAGTTCACTTGCCCGTCCAGTTTACCTTGCTGACGTGTCTTTAGGTGAGCAGCAAAAATCTACCGGAACCTGCCCAGGTGGTCGGTTCAGCTTCATTTTTAGGTAGTAACTGCCCAGACAAACCGTGGTGAGGACAGGGTGACATGCTGCAGGCTGACATGCTCTTAAGACACACTGTGCTGCAGCTATATTTTCAAAATTACCTTTTATTTGTGAAGATCTTAAAGCACACAGCCCTAGAAACCACCGTTTGCGGTTGGACTGGAGTCTTCCCAACTCGCCGACTTGAAGTCATGATAGCCCTCCATGCTGACGCCCGTGAGGAACCAGCAGGCCCTCGGGGAAGGCCCGCTTCGTCAGACTCAGGCCCTTTTGCTGTCGCAGATTTGGAGGAGGGACCAGGGGCCTGAGCAAGCCACACGTCGTCAGATTCGGGCTTTCCCCCTAATTAAACCGGAACGCTTCATCGGGTGAGAGGCTGTTTTCTCTTCAACTTTGACCCGAGTTGCTTTACTCTCCCATCTGCCGCCCTGGAAGTGCCCCTGGGAGGGCTCGCTCGGAGCTCGTGAAGGCGGCAGAGAGAAGGCAAAGCGAACAAGGCAGCTCTGACTCGGCGCTCCCGCAGAGCCCCCGTCCCGCAGCAGAGTGGTTCTGACAACTCTGACTGTGCCTGCTCCCCGTGGTTGTGGTACGCCAAAGCCAGCCCCTCACACTCCATGTAGAGAAACAGATGGCTTGGACCAGAAGACTGTGACAGTGCCCGTTACATCTAATACAAGAACTTGATACAGGACACAAAGAACATCACGTGAGGGCACAGCCTAGAGTTCGAAGGAGAGCAGAGTGGGGACTGGGCACATACCAGGTCTCGTCTACCCACCTTCCGAGACAGTGAAACACCTGTGCGTAGTCAGCACTGCCGTGATGGACCCCCAGCACACCCTAAGGTGGCTCTTAGCTGCCATCATCACCACCATCACCATCACGACCATCATATCATTACCACCACCATCTCCATGTAGAGAAACAGATGGCTTGGACCAGAAGACTGTGACAGTGCCCGTTACATCTAATACAAGAACTTGATACAGGACACAAAGAACATCACGTGAGGGCACAGCCTAGAGTTCGAAGGAGAGCAGAGTGGGGACTGGGCACATACCAGGTCTCGTCTACCCACCTTCCGAGACAGTGAAACACCTGTGCGTAGTCAGCACTGCCGTGATGGACCCCCAGCACACCCTAAGGTGGCTCTTAGCTGCCATCATCACCACCATCACCACCATTACCATAACTACCATCACCACCATCACCACCATCACATCACCACCACTATCAATCACCATCGTATCACCACCATCGTCACCATCATCACCACCACAACCATCACCATTATCACCATCACTGTCATCCACCCCACCTCACCATCAATTCCATCACCAACAGTATCATCATCACCACCATCACCACATCACCATCATCAATCACCACCGCTATCAATCACCATCGTATCACCACCATCGTCACCATCATCACCACCACAACCATCACCATTATCACCATCACTGTCATCATTATCACATCAGTCGCCACTGCTACCAATCACATCGCATCACCACCATCACCACCATCACAGCCATCATCAATCACCATCTAATTTGGGTGACGTTTAGGTAGAGCTAAAATTCACGGTAGCTAGTGGTTGTTCTAGAGGCGACATTGTGTCTCTTGCTCAGTAAACACAGACATTTTATTTGAACGATTCTGGTTTTCATCTTGACATCGTTCCTTCAAATCAAAATCCCCTCTCTCCTCTGTTGGCACTGCAGACAGGCCATGTGGGAAGTGACGACCAGCGAGGCGTCTCACCGTGTATGGACTGCCTCTCGAGGAAGCTGCGGCGCTCGCGTGCTGAGATGCGGTCTGGACCAGGCGCCCTTGCTTTGTGCACTTCCCAGAGCCTGTCTGCAGTGCTCTCGTTGCCGAAATGAGGTGCTGAGTGTCCAGAGGACTCGTGCACAGCGACAGGCAAGGACGAGGAGTTCGACTTCTCCATGTGAAAGCCAGTGTTATATACGTAGGCAGAACTGCATGCATAATATCTTAGATCTCTCTCCTACTTCTCACTTATCACCACAGAGACTTTCTGGACTATCACGTGGAACAGCAGAGGCAGGAGACACAAGAGAAGGGAAGATGGTGACAGAGGAAGAGACCTCAGGGCACCGGGATCTCACTGCCCACTGCTGAAATCTCGAGTGAAAGTGTTTACAAGAGCACCAGAACTACTTCCGTGGGGCAGGGAGTGAGATGAACACCTGAGCACTGCCGCATTGGAGCTCCCCACATAAAATGTACTGTCAGACGGAGGCCCATCTGAGGGCCAAAGGAGGCCTGAGACCGAGGAGAAGACACCCATTAGCCAAGACGGTCTCACGGCCCCGCCTGCCCCACCCTGGGCGCAGCGGTCAGCACGCAGACATCGCAGTCTTCACTGGAAAGAAGTGAGAGAAAGGGCCGTCGATACGTGCGCGTATGCTGGTGCGAGACTGCTAGCTGCCCTGTCGTGGGACAGCCTATCTGAAATGAAGTCCCTCTCTTTCAGAGTGTTAAAATGTTCTTTTTAAAAGAAAAAAAATTGTCATGAGGATAGATGTCATGGGGGTAGATTTGTTTATTTGCTATTTTTTAGTAGTTAATTGACACAATAAAATTTGGTGAGCCTATCTGCCCCCCCCCAATTTCCTGGTCTCTGAATCCTCAAATCTAGGACTGGAGTTCCACTGCAAAACCATGTTTGGTCAACAGCAGACCGCACAAGGGTGGCCCGCAGATTATACAGGATAGTCTGGGGGTGCAGCAGGCTTCGTGTAAGTGCGCCGTGATGTTCGCGACGCAGAATCGCCCCACCGCCCCACTTCTCGGGGTCTGTCCGGGTCCTCGGTGCCACGTGCCTGTGCTTGGGCGGAGCTAGCTGGCTGGTGGGACCGGGTACGCGCACTGTGAGAGCGTTAGCCAGCTGCCTCCGAGGCCCATTCTCAGAACCACCCACTCTGCTCATTGTCCTGACTTACTTCCTAAATATTATTGTTTAGCTGGAGATTTTAATTTGGATTCTCGTCCCCCACAAAATCTGAGAGAGGATCAATTCCTGAGAGTCTCGCAGGCAGCCCTTCCTCAGCCGGCCCCTGCCACCCCCAGCCGGCCTCGTCCCCCGCCCCCATCTCGGCACTCTGTCATCTCAGACACTGGAATTTGTCTCAGAGCCATCTGGCAGCCATCACTATGCAAATGCCTCACCTAGGAGTCCCTGGGAGATTGCTATCTCAAGACCCCAGTGTGGGCTTGTTGTTATTTTTTAAAGGCAGCTCATTCAGCCACTGCGGGGAACTAATTTCTTTTCAACACTGCTGCAGCTTGGCCACTGCAGAGGGGTCGGGAGTGGAGATGGAGGAGCTGGGGGTGGGGCGGCAACTATCTTCAGCACAGTTGCCAAGATCAAAGTCTTTTATGACCCGAAAGATCTCAGACTCTTCAATTATAAATTAGGGTTTAATTAGAGCCTTGTCAATCAACTTTTATCCCTGCCTGGGTTTGGGCAAATGGCCCTGAGGTTGGCAAGTCATTCACCAAGTGTTTCGGGAGCACAGCTCAGGCCCACGTCCAGCAGAGAAGCAGATGTGCGGAGCGCTCCTCTCTGCGAGCTGTCTTCTCCCTCTTTAGGAGATGTGTTCCATTTGCTTCAGCAAAAATAGCCACAGATGTGGAGGTTTACAGGTCCTGAGTCACCTACACTTTGCTAATTCTGGGGCAAAGAGGAAGTTACAACCTAATCGACTAGGAAGCAGAGTTAAGGAGCCCGAGAGTCACGTTGCCCTGGCTCCAATTCAAATGGCGATAGCCTCAAACACACTGAGCAGTCGCCAAAATTCACCTCCCCTGGATCCAGTAAGGATGGCGACAGGACCCAACTGACGGAGTTGCCCAACGCATTTTCTCCTGTGATAGGCCCCCACTAAGTTCTGGGAGTCCCATCGTCAATGCAACAGATTCCTCACAGAGCTGCCATTCTGGACAGGAGAGAGCGGGAGAAACGACAGAGCAGTGAGCAGACAAGATGCAATGCCGTGAAGAAATGCCGAGCAGAGGGCAGGGAAGCAAACAAGGTGGAGGTACAGGAACCAGCAGTTGGCCATGTCTCTGGACTCCCATGTAGTTGACCGCAGTTTGAGTCTTGGAGCTGTGGCTTAAACACACACCAGGCGTGTGTGCGTGCGTGCCCAAGATCCCGAGAGGAGAACGGAGAAGGGACTGTGGTGTGACCATCCCCCTGGGGGTGATTTCTCGCTTTCTGTCTCTGTGTCTGTCTGGAAAGCGCACACACCCTATAGCAAAAACCTCTCCAAAAAAAAAAGGCGGAGGTATAAAGAGATGTTGAGAAAAAGTATGGAGGTGGTGACAGAGTGCCCGGCAGATCGTAAGTGGTTAGTAAAGTTGATGCTGGTGATGGTGACGGTAATGGTGAGGGTGGTGGTGGTGATGGTGATGATGGTGGTGAGTGTGATGATGATGATGGTGTCAATGTTTCTGGTAGTGGTGCTTGTAATGGTGATAATGGTGGTGGTGGTGATGGTGGCGACTGCAATGGTGATGATGTTGGTATTGATGGAGGTGATGGTGGTGATGATGATGCTGTCACTGGTTCTGATGGTACTCGTGATCGTGATAATGGTGGTGATGGTGGTGGTGATGGCGGTTACAGTGGTGGAGATGGTGATTGTGGTGGCGATGATGGTGGTGACTGCAATGGTGGCGATGGTATTGAGATGATGGTGAGGATGGTGGTGACTGTGATGGTGGTGATGGTGGTGGTGGTGATAGTGGTTACAGGGGGGGGGTTGGGGGTTGTGA
>NW_006159850.1:2231019-2237197 GCF_000334495.1 Tupaia belangeri chinensis | reverse complement strand
GGTGGTGACTGTGATGGTGGTGGTGATGGTGGTGGTGATGGCGGTTACAGTGGTGGAGATGGTGATTGTGATGGCGATGATGGTGGTGACTACATTGGTGGCAATGGTGTTGAGATGATGGTGAGAATGGTGGTTGGTGACTGTGGTGGTAACGGTAATGGTGGTGGTGGTGATGGTGGTTACAGTGGTAGAGATGGTGATTGTGACGGCGATGATGGTGGTGACTGCAATGGTGGTGATGGTGTTGATGAGATGATGGTGAGGATGGTAGTGACTGTGATGGTGGTGGTGGTGATGGCGGTTACAGTGGTGGAGATGGTGATTGTGATGGCGATGATGGTGGTAACTGCAATGGTGGTGATGGTGTTGATGAGATGATGGTGAGGATGGTAGTGACTGTGATGGTGGTGGTGGTGATGGCGGTTACAGTGGTGGAGATGGTGATTGTGATGGCGATGATGGTGGTAACTGCAATGGTGGTGATGGTGTTGATGAGATGATGGTGAGGATGGTAGTGACTGTGATGGTGGTGGTGGTGATGGCGGTTACAGTGGTGGAGATGGTGATTGTGATGGCGATGATGGTGGTAACTGCAATGGTGGTGATGGTGTTGATGAGATGATGGTGAGGATGGTAGTGACTGTGATGGTGGTGGTGGTGATGGCGGTTACAGTGGTGGAGATGGTGATTGTGATGGCGATGATGGTGGTAACTGCAATGGTGGTGATGGTGTTGATGAGATGATGGTGAGGATGGTAGTGACTGTGATGGTGGTGGTGGTGATGGCGGTTACAGTGGTGGAGATGGTGATTGTGATGGCGATGATGGTGGTAACTGCAATGGTGGTGATGGTGTTGATGAGATGATGGTGAGGATGGTAGTGACTGTGATGGTGGTGGTGGTGATGGCGGTTACAGTGGTGGAGATGGTGATTGTGATGGCGATGATGGTGGTAACTGCAATGGTGGTGATGGTGTTGATGAGATGATGGTGAGGATGGTAGTGACTGTGATGGTGGTGGTGGTGATGGCGGTTACAGTGGTGGAGATGGTGATTGTGATGGCGATGATGGTGGTAACTGCAATGGTGGTGATGGTGTTGATGAGATGATGGTGAGGATGGTAGTGACTGTGATGGTGGTGGTGGTGATGGCGGTTACAGTGGTGGAGATGGTGATTGTGATGGCGATGATGGTGGTAACTGCAATGGTGGTGATGGTGTTGATGAGATGATGGTGAGGATGGTAGTGACTGTGATGGTGGTGGTGGTGATGGCGGTTACAGTGGTGGAGATGGTGATTGTGATGGCGATGATGGTGGTGACTACATTGGTGGCAATGGTGTTGAGATGATGGTGAGAATGGTGGTTGGTGACTGTGGTGGTAACGGTAATGGTGGTGGTGGTGATGGTGGTTACAGTGGTAGAGATGGTGATTGTGACAATGCTGGTTATGGTGGCAGAGAGTGGTGACTGGTGGCGATGGTCTTGACAAAGACGTGATGATGATGGCAATAGTGATATCTGTGATGGTAACAGTGATCCCTAACGCCCCCTCGGCACACCGGATCCCCATCTCATGTCTTTCCATCCTTGGAAACAGCCCTCCAAGGACCCTGACTGAAATCAAAGGATAGCAAAGCTACTCTCACTTCTCTTTTCAGGTTTCGCACCTCACTTTGGGTTTCGCCAGGTGTTCTGGGGTGCACGTGAAGCTATGCTTTATTAAAAAGTCATACACGCGCAGCCGAGGAAGCATCTACACGGAGGAGAAAAGGCCTCCCTGTGCATTGCTACTGGCAATGGGCTTTTTAAATCAGAACAAGGCTGATTCCACATAGATAGGAATTCTTGGAACCGCGCTCCTGCCTGCCCTGAGCTGCACGTGGCTGTGTGGCCCTCAGCCACACCTGTGCCTTTTATTACATTCTGGGAGGAGAGCTTGCGGGCCAGGCTGGTGCATGACTAATCCAACACAGCAAAGCAAAACAGCAACAGGGACTGGGTTCCCCTGGCCTCTAGCCCTTCCGTGGTTCTGCGGTCAGCCCTTAGTGGAGTAAAGATGAGGACTGCCTCCCTGTGTCCCTGAGTCCCTGCGTCCCTGTGACCTGGAGCCACGGCCCCGTCCAACGGCCTCTCTGCCTTCACCTAAATGTGAAGCCATTATGTTCATCTCCTTCGGGACAAAATGTACACACCGCCATGAGGCAGAGGCCGGGCTACGGCAGGGAGGGAGCCATTCGCCGTGGTGCGTGGGGGAAGGTCGAGGAGTTGGCGAAGCACACGAGGGGGACCCGGGCCCTGACCTGGCGCAGGAGGAGCAAAAGCACTGCCTGGAGTAGGGCCGGGTGAGCGGCCTTACTGCCACACTGCCAGGAGGGAGGGAGCGCCATGGTTTGGAGAGCCGAGGTTTCAGTGAAGGCTTCCCTAGCTTAAAAAAGAAGAAGTGCATTGACTTTCTGGGCTTGACAGGAGCATTCCAGAAGCAGACCTCACCCGGGATGGGCACGGGGGACCCAGTGGGCCGCCTTCAGGGCCGCTGTTGGAGGGAGCGAGCGCAACAGTCATCCTAGCCTCTGGGTCGCTTGGTGCCAGGCGGGCCCCTCCGTCACGGGGCTGTGCCATCTCTGTGTTACCACGATGCACTGGCGGAGCCTGTGCCCGCTCCCTCTCAGCTCCGGAGGCTGGAAGCCCATGGTCGGGGCCTGAGCTCCGGCCTCGCTCCCCGGCCTTTGGGCGCCTTCGCACTGGTCCTCGCACGCCAGTGTCCTACATGAGGACAGCGCCGCTGTTGGGTAACAGTCCCTACGGGGCCCCACGCGGCCCTAACCACCTCCTGAAGCCTCCGTCTCCCATGCCACACAGGCTTTGGGCTTCTATACATGGACGTGGTGGCCGAGGGGACGCCATTTGGCCCTAACAGAGGAGCTGACACTGTGATTGCGGACTTAGTCGGAGTGTGGCGACTTGAAGGGTGGACGCTGGAGGCAAACGCAGAGCCCCACCAGTGATGGCGGCAGCCCCCCCCCTCCCGGAGGCTCACCCAGAGCAGACGGTCCCAACCTCGGCAGACGCAGAAGGCCCGATAATGCCTGGCCCGTGGGGTGGGGACAGTGAACCTCAGAGGGCAGTGTTACTCTGGGGTGGAGGTGAGTGCCACCTCCAGGAGGGGCATGGAAGTGAGCCTGGCCAGCCCCTGTGCTGTGCGGGAGGCTGGCTCCTGTGGTCTGAGGGCTCGGGCCCCACCTGGTGTGACCTAGGGAGCAGCCAGGGACAACACCCCTGTTGCCGCAGGAGGAACATACCCTAGGGATGGGCTTGGGACCCATCCCGGGGCAGGCGGGGGTGAGGGCCCCAGAGAACGCTGACGGAGGCGATGCTGAGCAGTCGGATGGGAGGGCCCTAGGGGAGAGGGCTGGCGCCTTCGAGGCAGAGCAGACAGCTCACCCTCAGGAGCTGGCCTGGGTGATGTGGGTACTCAAGTATGGCTGGAGTGTCTGGGGGACGCAGAGACGGCGTGAGTCAGACTGAAACAGCCCCCCCCCAACACCTGGCCTAGGTCAGACTGAAACAGCCCCCCCCAACACCTGGCCGAGGTCAGACTGAAACAGCACCCCTGACACCTGGCCGAGGTCAGACTAAAACAGCCTCACCCCGGACACCTGGCCTAGGTCAGAGTGAAACAGCCCCCTCCCACACACCTGGCCTAGTTCAGACTGAAACAGGCCCCCCGACACCTGGTCTAGGTCAGACTGAAACAGCCTCACCCCAGACACCTGGCCTAGGTCAGACTGAAACAGCCCCCTCCCACACACCTGGCATAGGTTGGCCTAGGTCAGACTGAAACAGCCCCCTCCCACACACCTGGCCTAGGTCAGACTGAAACAGGCCCCCCGACACCTGGCCTAGGTCAGACTGAAACAGCCTCCCCCTGGACACCTGGCTGAGGTCAGACTGAAACAGCCCCCCAACACACCTGGCCTAGCCTGGGGTGCCCAGGTGGTGGTCCCACCTGCATTGCTGGCCAAGAAGCAGGGTCAATGTTTGGAAATCCCGGCTCCAGGTACCCAGGCCCTCCCACCCCCTGCAGGCTATAAGACCCCTCACTACTGCCCCCGTCTGAGAATCTCCCTGCCCACCAATGCAGACTGACCTGTCCCCCGAGCCATCCGGGACTGAGCCGTGGTGGGAAGGCACCAGAGTTGAGAATTCCAGCTCGGTGACACCCCTGGCAGCTGGGTGACGCCATGGCCTCACCTCCCTGAGGGCCCCTTTTGTCAAATACACAATGAGGATTGTGACACACGTCTTTCTGAACCCCCAGCCCCATGTAGAAGGGGAAACTGCAGCTGAGAGCTCTTTGCCCTGACTCGTTTGATCACTCACTCATTCGTTCACTCACTCACTCACTCACTCACTCACTCATTTACTCACTCACTCACTCACTCATTCACTCACTCACTCACTCACTCATTCACTCATTCACTCACTCACTCACTCACTCATTCACTCACTCATTCACTCACTCATTCACTCACTCATTCACTCACTCATTCACTCACTCATTCACTCACTCATTCACTCACTCATTCACTCACTCATTCACTCACTCATTCACTCACTCATTCACTCACTCATTCACTCACTCATTCACTCACTCATTCACTCACTCATTCATTCACTCACTCTCTCACTCATTCACTCACTCACTCATTCACTTACTCATTCACTCACTCGCTCACTCATTCGGCATTCGCGCCTTCGCTTGGCCTCATTCTCGGGGCCCTGGGAACTGGCCATGCTGAAGTACTCTCACCAGCATGTCGGGGCCCTTGCTCCCCGGTTGGCTTTCTTCAAAGTTAACTACTTGTGTGTTTCAAGCCTCCCTGGAGAGCCCAGCTAAGAGAATCACTGAAGCTGCCACTGACCCGCAGGAGGAAGGAGCAGGAGGCAAGTTCGTAGGTGCCTGTTTATTCCAGGACCTTTAAAACATGCAGAGAAGGCGCGTGGAAGGCACGGGGACTTGGCACAGCTAGGTGGGAGCCCTGTGGGAGTCGTGCTGTGAGTCCTGTGTCGGTGGCCTGTCCGTGCACACCCAAGAACGCCTTCCCAGAACAGCAGGGCGCGCCTCTGAGCCCGGTCTGTGCTGCCACTGCGGGGAGCCATGGCTTCCGGTCCTCACAGACAGGAGATCCCACTTTGGTGTCCGCTTGGCCTTCTCCATGTGCCTGGGTCACAGTTTGTGTGTTGAAACTCCCACTTTTAGATACTGGTGCTTGGCCTGTCTGATCCCTTCTTAAAAACGCAGTGAGAACTAGCCACGCCTTGCATGTCAGCCCGAGTGTCACCGTTCGCCCCTTGGAGCCGCAGTCAGAGGCCAGGCGGCTGGATCTAGCACAGAACTCAGGCCCACGGTGCGCACTGCTAGGCAGGCTGGGAGGGCCCTGCTGCAGCATCGTGAGGCCCCCGCACACCTTACCCTTCAGACACCCTTGTCTCTGGATCCAGCTGCTGCAGAGGCCGGGGCTCCCAGGCACGTTTGCAGGAGTCACCCGGGTCACCAGGGGACCGTGCCTCCTGCATTGCGCTGCCGACCCTGTGAGCCAGCCTCGGGCCCACAGGAGAGGGTGCCTCTCATGTCCGCCCACATCCCGTTGGCCAAAACCTACTCGCAGGACCCCAGTCAGAGGCTCCCGGGTGGCACTGGGGTGGAGTTGCTGGAGAGGAGGTGAGAGGTTGCAGGACCTCGGGTCAGGGTCTGGGAATCCCTGCCAGCCCTGAGGCAGCCGGTGGGGGTGGGCACAGAAGCTGCCTGGTCCAGTGTAGGGTTCGCAGGGCCCCTCCCGCTGCGGGAGACACCAGCGATCACAGGGAGACGGCGGGTCCGGGCCAGGGCCAGGTCAAGGCTCCGAGGCAGGAAAGCAGAGCGGAGCCGCCAAGGCCCAGGTGCAGGGGTGGGAGGTGCAGAGAGCCAGCGGGGCGGCCTGAGCAACCGGACAGGAGGTGGCGAGAGCAGCTGAGTGGGCTCTGGCGGGGCAAGCGCTCGGTTCCTATGCGAGACCTCGTCACACCACGGAGCCGAAGGAGCAAACCCAGCAGCTCCGAGTGTGAGCCGGTGCCTGGCGCTGAAGGCCGGCCACCCTAACGGCCTCGTGGCCGGCTCCCGGCCACGCCCCCCACG
>NW_006159850.1:2225565-2230868 GCF_000334495.1 Tupaia belangeri chinensis | reverse complement strand
AGGCCATGCCCGCCATGCCGACAGTGCGGCCGTGGCCTCCTCGCCACTGCCTTGTATGCTCTGCCCTTGCCGTGGGCCTTTAGCACAGGGTCCTTGTTGCTGCCAGGCCGCCGGAGCTTTGTCGATGTCCTCGCTGTTCCCCCGGCCCCCACCGTCTGCCCTGCTCTGCATCGGTGGCCCCATAGGAGCTGTGTCCTGTGAGGCAGCTGGACGCAATGCAGAGGACGCACCGCAGTCTAGGGTGCTCCCTCAACACGTCCAGCCACTGTGCCTAGAGCTCCTCCCTACCGTGGGGCCGCCAGCCGGGCGTGCTGGCACTGTCCAGCATCCCAGGCCTGGTC
Organism: Tupaia belangeri chinensis; assembly: GCF_000334495.1. Lineage (NCBI taxonomy): Eukaryota > Metazoa > Chordata > Mammalia > Scandentia > Tupaiidae > Tupaia > Tupaia belangeri. Next base: position 2,230,527 of record NW_006159850.1, on the reverse strand, counting down.
ACCCGGCCATGCGGGGTAGGGAGGCTGCCCAGTGACTGCTCGATCCAGTGTGGCAGATCAATCCCAGCTTCTCTCCAAAATCCACTGGGGAGGTTTTAACAAGGCCCAGTGCCTGAGGGTCGTCCCAGAGAGCTTGGATGGGAGTCTGGTACTGGGCCCAGGGGCCGTGGCCTGCTGACAGCCCCCAGGTGAGGCCGGCACGCGCGGGGGTTGAGGATCTACGGGCACTGCTTATTCAGGTCGCCCTGCTTCCTGGGTAAAGTCAGGAGAAATGGGTCAACTCAGTCAGTCACTGATAAAAAGACGACAAAAATGACCAAAATATAAAGAAAAAGAAGGAACAGCGAGCCTTTCTGGTGCCAGCTGGAGGCTGGGCCTCAGCCGGAGGGAGCCCAGCACGGAGGTGACCGTGGCCGCTGTGACAGGTGCAGGCAGAGTTGGCTCTCAATCTGTTAGGAAGAGCTGACAGGTCGATAAGAAACGAAAAGCACAGCAGGAAGAGACTCAGTAAGGATCCGCGGAGGAGGAGACCTGCGAGTGCTCAGGGAGACGCGATTAGAACCCAGCCAAGTGCGTCTCTCTGCAGCGGCGAAGTAAGCTGGGGCGGGGCTGGGGTCGATCACCTGAGGTTCGGAGCTGGCACAGCCTGCTGACAGGGCAGCTTTGCGTTTCCGGGTCCATGTGCGCTCCGAGCACTCGGTGACCCTGCGGGCGGCAGTACTTCTTTCTCCTGGGCCTGGGCAGTGTCTCGCGAGCTCTTCCTCGTGTTTCTCTTCTCTTGCCTAGACCTACCACAAATAAGGCTTCCTCCTCCCTGGCTCACCACGAGCTCCCCCAGCGGAGATGCTCCTTCTCCAGGTGAGAGCGCCAGGTCTCTGCACCTCGGGGATACAGGCGAGGGCCCCTGTGGGTCACCTTTCCCTGGGAACATCCAGTGGACCGTTTCTTAAAACTCGGGGCCGAGATCAAGCCCAGCTTGGTGTGCTCTGAAGCCGCCCAGCGCCTCCGGGGCCTTAGCTGCCTGCCCTCCCGAGCTGTCCTAGGACGAGGCCACCGTGTCGGCAGCCACACGCAGTCTCGGCTGGAGCATGCCTCTTGCCGGTCACACACGGCTGGCGCTCTTCCAGTTAATGCTGGCTTTCAAGCCGGGTGAGATGTTTAAGTAACGGGCTGTCCCCCGGAGTTGTAGAGTTGGGGCGGCCCCTGAAGTGGTGGTGTCGGGAGGTGGAGGGCCTTAAGAAGTGACACTTGAGGTGGCTTGGATTCCCTCGGGAATGGATTAACAGCCCTCACAAGGGAGGTGCCCTCTCCCCGAGAAGCAGGCTGCCCCCTGGCCTCCTTGCACGTGGGCAGCCCACCAACTAGTCGCCTGGGAGCGTGGGAGGGACCAGCAGGGGCAGGGCGCTGCCTCTCCCTGCACACCCTTCCTGTTTCTGCCGGCCATGTCGCGTAGTACAGAGCTTGGCCAGCCGCAGCAGTCGGTAAGTGCGAAGTGCAGCCCGGCCCAGGCGTCCCTGTCAGCGGCCCAGTACGCACCAGGCCCTCGCCTGGCCAGCGCCGTCGGCTCCGGTTTCAGATCTACACCAGAAACTTCGGGTGTGTCTGCAGAGCACTGCGCCCTGCATCCCACTGGCTGAAACGCATTTATTCACATGCTTGGGAAGCCCTCTTAAGTGCCAGGTCACGCCTGGGCCGTAGAGCGGTGGCAGGCATCGCCCGCCGTCTCTCAAGCCCCGCTCTCCCACTGCCGCACCTTCGTGTCTCCGTCCGAGCAACTGCGCTTCCCGTCAAGTGCATAACCCGGGAGTGCGCGGGCTGAGCACAGAGCCTCGCGGGGCCACCCGCGGCGTCCCTCCAGGCCAGTTCGCGGTCCTGATTGCCAGGCTGTGCTTGTGGACACACACACACGTGCGCACACGCACACTCACACACGGGCCGTCACCCACTTCTGGATGGCCAGTTCAGAAGAAAGCAGCCCGAGCATTTTCCTTGCTCACTGGTTGGCGGACGGTGACAGCTAGGAGCTCTCGGCGACACGCTGGGGCAGGGACAGGAAGCCCCCGCGGCCTTCACGGGGCACCGTCTACTCTGTTTCACCTGGTGTGGAGGCTGAGACCCCGCCCTTGTTTCCGCTCTCCCCCCGCCTGACGAGCTCCCCGTCTCAGCGACCTGCATGTTCCCTGCCTCCTCCCCACCTCCGCTGTTTTTATTTTCTTTTACCACTCATCTTTTCCTGCTTTTGCTTTGTTTTGTTTTGTGTTTTGCTTTGCTGCTCTATCAATATTTGGTTTCTAAATATTGATTTGCTAGATCACCTCTCTGGTGTTTACCCAGGGTCCTCTGGCCCCATGACTCACCGGCGAACCCACTCATCTGCCTCCGCGACTCCAGCCCTGTCTGCACCTCGCATCCCCAGGGAAGGCCGGAAGGTTCCTGGCCCCTGGTGCTGTGAGCCCACGCCCTGTGCCCACCCCGGCTCCGCAGGTTCCAGGATAGGCCGAGGCTGTCAGGGACTTCCCCCGCTCAGGACCCCAGGCGTCCTCGCAACGCCAGCGCCAGCAGAACCCCACGTCCTCCTCCCCCGTGGCCAGCGTGTCGCGGACAGTCCCTGGGCCGCCGTGCACTCGAGCCAACACCCGCTGGAGGTTGCCGGGGGTCATCTTGCCACATGGGAAGGATGGAAAAAAGAATGCAACTGCCAGAGGGAGAGCGGGGGGACGACAGAGGCGCTGGCTGGAGACGCGCCTGCCGCAGCGCTGCTCCTCAGCTCCCTGGCCCCGAGCCGCAGCTCGCCTCTCTGGCTTAAGCCAGAGTCTGCCTCTGCATCGCTTGCAGGGGCAGAATCCTGGCAACACCCCGTGGGTTGCGGAGCTAGGGGCCGCATGTGGGCAGCCCTAGGGCGCTGCTCCGGAGAAACCGTTAACAGTGCCCCCCTGCCCTCGTCACAGCTGGCTGGCGTTCAGACACAGGTCCTTGTTTTAGCTAGCTGTTGGGTCACAGATACTTGGAAATGTGGTGGCCCTCTCCCCTTGGGCAGCTGGTCACTTGTACTTGTAACTGGGGCCTTGATGGACTGTGCTCATGGGGCTGCATGTTCCCCTCTGCAGCCAGGGCCCCCCACGGTCCTTCCATGTCTCCCTGCAGGCAGGCAGGCCTCAAACACGGCAACTCACGTCCTGTCAGGGCAAAGGAGAAGCTGCCAGGCCTCCTAGAGGGTCACCACTCTTCTACTAGGGGACATGGGTCATAGCCCCCACCTGGGCCAGGAGAGGACACAGCACGGGACGGTGGCCCTGCAGGTGTGTCTCAAGCAGAAGGGACCGGCCACCAACCTGCTCACACCAACCCCTCCCGGCTAGGGCCTGGACGACAGCCTGGCACTCCCCAGCCGAGTGCAGAGGCAGGAAGGACACAGTGCCTCCTCGTCCCTCAGTGTCGTCCCACGAGCCAGGTCCCTGAGCCAGGGCGTCAGCATCAAGGGTGACTTGGAGAAGTGGAACCCTCAGCCTCTGCCTGAGACCCGGCCAGTCAGGCTCTGCTTTACCCAGATCCTCGGGCCAAACACGCCCGTCCGCAGGAGGCTGTGCCGTCTCCGGGTTGTAAGCCACAGTGCTCCGTGAACCCCACGGCCGCGGCACAAGCCGCCCCGCCATTCACATCGGCAGCACCCCGTGAGGGCCCCACAGCACGGCTGAGACAGGCTCCGCTCCAGGGCAGAGCGGGCACTTGATTCGGGCAGTCCTCATCTGGCCCCCAGCCTCGTGACCTCTGACCCCCATCTCCCCTCTGCATCCCCCCTTCTGTGAAAAGAGAGAGAGGCTGTCTCCGCGGCCCTCCAGGGCCCCTCCAACGCTCAAACGCTGGGAATCCAGGAAGTCCCAATTTAGACTGTGGCTTCGGAAACTGGCAGTGAACAGCGACTGGAATCCGGAAGGCCCGGGCTCGGGGAGGCCAAGTCCAGACGCTGGACCCAGCCGCCGCGGCAGGAAGGAGTGAAAGTCCCTTCTCAGCACCCACCTCCAGGAAGCATAACCGTGCGGGTCTCCGCAGAGCTCCCAGGGCTGCTGCCGCGTCCCCAGGGCACGCCCAGCCGCTGGCACGCCGGCACTGCCTGTCACACACGCCCAGCCCGAGCTTCCTCCACGATAAGGGCCGTGGGCCGTGTCCTCCGCGCTGCAGGTGCTGTTTACGCACAGCGAGTCAGGGCAGCAGCCGTGTCAGCGCGGCGCGGGGCTGATCAAGCCGGCTTTCGCGGACGCTGTTCTTCTGGTCTGTTTGAAGTTCGATGTCTGGGCGACGTCTGTGGGGCCCAGGGCCACCGGGGCCCGGTTTAACAATGGCCACAAAGATACAGCGATGGCGCAGGGAGAGGAGACGGCGAACTGCCGCAGCTCGGGGTGGGGGCGAGGGCCCACAGGTGGCCCTGACGACAGACATGCTTGGCTTTGCATGGAACAACGCGCGAAGTAGCGTCTCCACAAGCACTGGTCAGGGCTGTCCACGTGGCGCACGCTACGATGGCCGAGGACCTCTGCCGAGCTGGGTGGCCCCAAAGGCGACGAAACCCGCATCTTCGGGGGCGGGAGCCGGCGTCCACACGTCTCCGAGGCCCCCAGCGTGCAGCCATGTGTGGGCAGTGGCACAGCGGGTCACGGCTCCTCAGACTGAGACACGTGCTCCGACCACCTGGGAGCCCTGGGGTTCCCGTGTCTGAACCCCCGGGAGGGCACACTGCTAGGCCAGGCACACCTAACAACACCAAGGGGCTGGCTCGAATCCCCCACGAGGTCTAAACTGGGAGCCCCAAGGAGGAAGCAGCCCCTCTTGACCAAGCAAACCCACAAGGTGTCCTCCCCGCCCCAGTGTCGAGGAGGGTCACAAGCACGCCGTCCCCAGAATGTTGGCAATGTGCCCACCTAAAACCTCCACTCCCCAGAGCACCTCTGAGTGACAGCAGCTCGG